>NC_056731.1:404904589-405504589 GCF_019279795.1 Protopterus annectens | reverse complement strand
AGCTAGCAGCCAGAGTTTAGATGGCGAGTACTACCCTTTGGCCTGGCTATAGTGGAAGGTTCCTGTCTGTCTTCTGGGTGAGGTTCTTTTAGGCATTATACTGTCTAATAATTATAGAATGTTCGAAAAAGAATATTTTAGACAGCAGATAGGGGTAGCTATGGGATCCTCCTGCGGAACTAGCTTTGCCAATTTAGTTATGGCTAAATGGGAAAAGGAAACCATTTTTGAAAACATTGAATTTAATGAGAGTACTTATTTTTATACTTGTTTTTTAGATGACATCTTTATGATCATTAAAGGGGGCCCTGATCTAGCTTCCAGAA
This sequence comes from Protopterus annectens, assembly GCF_019279795.1. Taxonomy (NCBI): domain Eukaryota; kingdom Metazoa; phylum Chordata; order Ceratodontiformes; family Protopteridae; genus Protopterus; species Protopterus annectens. The sequence goes on along the minus strand of NC_056731.1, from coordinate 405,504,263 downwards.
TGTTAGAACACTTTAACAGTTCTACTACCTTTCTTAAGTTTACCAGCAATTTCCACACAGACATTATGAGTTTTTTGGATGTCGAATTAACAAAAGACAAATTAAGGAAAAAATATTTTGCACGTATTTTCCGGAAGAGCACCTACTCAAACTCATTTTTACATTACACTAGCTTCCACCCTATGTACCAGAAGAGCAGCATTGTTAATGGCCAACTAATACGAGCGGCCAGGATGACAACGAAAGACCACCACTTCTTTGAGGAATGTGAACTTTTAAAGTCTATGTTCCTCAAAAGAGGTTACCTCAATGACTTGGTTACAGGTCTTATAGGGGAGGTTAGTAGAAAATGTGCTTCTGGTCACTTTAAACCTATTCTATCTCAGGTAATGATCAGACTGCATAGGATAGAAACTGTCACCACAGGAGAGGTTGAAACAGGGGGTTCTGAAGCCATAAATGGTGCTGGCCCGCAAATTGAGCAATACCCTTTGAGTCTTGTGACTACATTTTCACTAGACTTCCTAGCTTTGAAAATAATACTGAGGAAGAATTGGCAGTTGTTAACATCTGACAGAGATATACAAAGTAAACTAGGGGATAAACCTCTTGTTACCTAGAGGAAAGGAAAGAACCTACAAATCTCACTGAAAGAAGCATTAGAACTATTAGAGGTTTTCCGGGGACATTTAAGTGTGAAGCATGTAACCAATGTAGACATGTCATCACAGGGTCAAAATTTACTATTAGGGGACATGATTATTTTCTAAAGAACAAGTTTAATTGTAACTCTAAGGCCATAGTCTACCTAGCCCAGTGCCAATGTTGCCCTGGCTTTTACGTAGGTAAGATGGACCACAAATTCAAGGAGAGAATTTATGAACACGTTTACTACATTACTAGAGGAAAAACAGAGCCCTTTGACTAGACATTGCATTGAATATCCGAATCATACCTTTAAGTTCAAGGTTATTGATTCAATAGATACAGATGTTAGAGGGGGGGCATCTATCCTTAGACTTGAGAAACTAGAACTTCTCTGGTAGTTAAGACTTAATGCATGCCACACACCGGGGCTTAATGAAATGTGCTCCATATTATGTGTTTTAAAACTTAAGAGCCTCATGAGGTAAAATTTGAAACATGCTACGGTTGGCTTTACATCAACATTGCCAACAACTTTAACAATTTTACGATGATCCTCCTGACCTGTTTGCATTTTAGGACCCTTGTATGTTTTTTACTTTTTACCTTTTACTTATTAAGTGTAGAGAGTTCTTTTTATAACAACTGATAACACTTAATTGGGTGGGATTTATACACTTTGTTACCATTAATTGATTTTACATAGATGTCAACTTAAAATTTAAAATTTATTAAAGAGTTTTACTTTACCTACCAGAACACCAGTAGGCTTACTAAGTGCTAGTAATATGCCTTTAACTATGAGAGTAAGCTTAAGTGTGCTAATTAGGTATCTGATTAAGTATTTAAACATGCTTTTGTACCCAGGGTGTCATTGTCTGATGAAGTTAGGAGATTGTTTGCCTAACGAAAAGCGCTTAATATTGTACCTGGACTTTTGGTATTGGATTCCTTTTTAAACTTTTTAAATTTGTTGCCTGCTATTAAAATTGTGGACTTTTGGAGCACGTTCATCTTTGTTCGTTGGGTTTATAACTTACTTGTTTCTTTTGTTTAAAGAGGTTTTTTTATTCACCAGGAGGTCATTTTTGTGGATTTTGTTTGGCTGGCCAACCTCCATATACTAAATTGAGAAGAGTGAGTTTATTGGGATCACAGTGCTCCAGGCAGCATACCCCCAAAGATCACCCATCAGCATGCAGAACCCTCTCACAGAAAGAAAACTGTTATACTGGAGGGGTTACTGAATCATATGACTACTTGGTGACTGACAAGGCAGTATCAGAAAAGGACACAGTGCATACACTGCTCTCTTATCTCTAACCAACATCATTTTATGGAGCCATGGGCAATGACGAGGTGATGTGTCATGTTCTGGACATAAGATTCTGTATTTCATGACATGCATTCCACTGAGTGGATATGTATGACCTAAGCCAAGTTCAGCTGGTTCACAAGCTACGTGAAGGATCACTCCTTAGTAATAGTAATTAAGCAAAATCATTTCTACATACAGCCTGTGAGAAAAAGATTGCAAGACTCAGTCTCTGGACAGTCTGTATTTTCTTCTTTAACTCACATTTATAGATGCAGGCATAAAACTTAAAAAAAAATACTTGTCAAGATAAAGACAAGAACATCAAAGGGTCAAAATGACTGCTATTAGAAGTAATTCAGGCCTGTAAGTGCTTCAGAGTCTAACTAGACCCAAAACTTACCCTCTCCCAACATACCACAAATAAGCAAATAAATCTGTCTACATCTTACAAAACCACTACAGATTCTACAAAAAAGGCCAGAGAAGTCTTCTTGGAAAACTGTTTCTAATTTCAACCTTGGAATATGCCCTACCACACAAATCAGCAAAATCTGTTGAATACATAAACAGATTTCAAGTCACAGAAAATAAAATCCAGTAGTTCATTACAGGTGTCCCAAGAAATCAACCTCCTTAGTGGATGTAAAGTAACTCCCAATCAAAAAAAAAAAAAGCCAGACTTGTAATTTGTACTTTCATTTACAAATGGCTTAGCCTAGATGAGTGTAGAGCCTATGATAGACAAACAAGAATAATTTCTTTGAACACTAAGATCCAGTTTATAAACAGCTAAGAACTGTCATATTTCACAACTCTGTTGCCGTATTCTTTTAATGCATTTTCTGTTTAGAGTCCACAACTCAATTCTTAATAAAATAAAATCTTACCTACACTATCTGGTTTCATGAGGAACTCTAAAGGTTGCTTGCAGTAGAAACCTTTTGTGACAATGCACTGCTAACTAATGCATTTCCAACAGCAATGTATACTGATTACCAACCCAGATGGGCCTAAGATTCCAGATTATACATTTTTCATTGTCTTTTGAAATTATTTAACACTTGTATTTAACAACAAATTACAAATATGTTACCGATAATGTAGAACCTAAGACTGGTTGTGCTGTAATCAAAATGGCTGTTACTACACATATTATGTTACCATTATCTTTTTTCTATTTTTTGTAACTGGGCTGTAACTGCAAATATGTTGTGTGGTCTAGTTCTCTTACCTGTAAAAATAAAAAGGATTTCATGAATTCTACTTCACAGATTTCACTTCCAATCCAGCAGTCTCTGCAGTTTGCTAGTATGTCCACTAGATGTCCTCTTTAACCACAATTTAGTATTTATGTTCTTGCTTTCTCTACAGTGATGCAGTTTCTTAAAATGGATGTACACCAAGTGTAATACTGATGATTTGTTCCCGAAACTCTCCTTTCTAAAATTCTTAGGCTTTCAAATACAGATGTAAGGAAATATTCAGTCCCTTTAGTCTGCCCAGAGTTGAATCAGCTACACTTTAAACACAAACACAAATGCACACACACACACACACACACACACACACACACTCACACACACACACACACACACACACACACACACACACACACACACACACACACACACACGTGAGCATTCATTGCACATGCAAACACACACACACACGTGAGCATTCATTGCACATGCACACACACACACACACACACACACACACACACACACACACACACACACACACACACACACACACACACAATGGTGGTAGAGGCCAGATTTGATATATATGTCTGCTCCCCTATTCATCTCTTACAATGTATAGTGTTGGAATCTACAGACAGAAATATAACAGCAGCTGTAAACATGTTTTTCTCCTTCCCACCATCACTTTGAGCTACCTGCCTCAAAACCCAGTTGAATATTCACTCCTATCTGGGAGACAAAAAGTCTCATTTATTCACAAATTAAGGTGAGTGCCTGCCGAACATATGCCCCTTGCTCACAGCAGGAGACCTATCAGACTATTTTTCCTCAGGAGGTGAGAGTTAAGAGGTTTGGATGAGCTATCTTTGATGCTATGAAAGAACAGTTTTGTAAAAAAATCTTACCATAACAGTAGATGTCCTTCTCTTCACTGTTAGTATTCATCACTGAAGGGATCTCCTGCCAAGGACAGCCCAACTTCTGGCTAGTATACCAAAACCTTTAGTATTTACAGGTGGTGCAAGTCATACATATGCTTGCTGAGTAAAGCATAGGGCATAAAGGTGATGAACGACGGGACATACTCAGAACTGAAAAAGCCCCAGGAGAAACAGAATGTCCCTATGGACAAGGAAGAACATGTGCATCCAGAAGCAGAAAGGGAAGAAAAGTCCCTCAGCCAGGAGGGCAAGAAAGAACAGGCTAGAGCAGAGGGGGCAGGAGGAAGGGAGCGAATACAACAGTAGTGAAGAGAAGGACTTCCACTGTTATGGTAAAATTTTACACAACTGTGCTATGTCCTTCCTATCACTGCTGTAGTATGGCTCAAGAGGAAACTTGGGAGGAGGACTGCACCGAAGAGCCTTCCAGAAATACATGCAGGATAGCTCTGGAAATAACACTCAACTTGTAATGCTTAGTGAAGATATGAACAGAAGAGCGAATAGCAGCCTCAGGGATGGAACTTATACCGAACCCCCTAAAAAAAAGCACCAAAGGAGCCTTTTCTGATGAGGAAAGACATTTACCGTGAAAAGAATAACAAAAAGAAATGGCTTTAGAAATCCAGGAAGAGATGGTTTGCTTAGAAACAGCCAAACCCAAACACCTAAGATGAAAGGAAACAAAAAGATGCTGCTCAAATATGTGAATAACCTTAGTTTTATCCAAATAATATCTGAGCGGCCTATGCAAATCCAAGGTGTGAAGAACCTTTTCACTAGTAGACTGTGGAGAAGGAAAAAAGGAAGGAAGATGAATAGACTGAAAGGGACAACTCATTAACCAATAAAAGAAGGATTAGTATGAATAGACACCCTGTCTCTGTGAAAAACTGAAAAGGGAGGAACAGCCATGAGAGCCTGAAACCCTGACAGCCTGACAATCTCTTAGGTGAAGTGAGGGCCAAAAAAAGAACAGTCTTCCAAGTACAGTGCTGCAAGGAAGCTGAAGCAGCAGGCTCAAAAAGTGCCTGAGTCAACTTATCAAGAACAAAACTGAGATCCCACGTAGGTAGAATTGGCAACCTAGGAAGCCTGATATGGGCACCTTTAAGAAATTGCTTAACCTCAAATCTAGAGGCCTAATAAGGAGTCAAGGACAGACAAGCAGAGGGTGCTGACAGGTGAGCTTTAACTGAAGAATATGCCAACCCAGCAATTAGCAGATAACACAAATAAGAGAAAACCAGAGGAACCTTCACAGATAGGGGGTCCTTGTTATGAGAGAGGCACCAGACAGAAAATCTTTTCCATTTGGACAAATATGATTTCCTGGTAGTGGGCTTCCTGGCGTCCTGCAGGATCCAAAGTACATCCTCAGAAAAGAGGTGCTTAAAAGGAATCAAAAGTCCATCACCCACAGCATCAACTAAAGAGTGAACAAGTGAGGATGGATAGGAGACCCCTTGTCTTGTGTGAGAAGATCCAACTGGTGAGGTAACTTGTGGTGATTGCCCCTGGCTAAGTGAGAAAGAAGGAGAAACCAATGCTGTCTGAGTCAAAAGGGAGTCACTAGCAAGATTTTGGGAAACTTCTGCCATATCTTGTGCAAGACTCTCAGAAGCAGAGGAAGGGGGAGGCAAGGCATACAGAAACATCCCTTTCCAAGGAAAAGACAGGGCGTCTACTTTCCAAACCAGAGGACTTGGGCCTCCAGAACAGACTAGAGAAGTTATCTGTTCACATGGGGGGCAAAACAATCTCCCTAAGGATTACCCTACCAGTGTCTAAGAACACACCTCTGGGAAGCATCCATTTGTGAGCTTGTGTACTTGACCTGCTCAAAGAGTTTGACACTAGACTGTGCTCTGAGGGAATGCAAACTGCCTAAAGAGTCACTTGATACTGGACAGCTAGATCCCAGACCTGAAGAGCTAGTCTGCAAAGGAGATAGGATCTTGTACCCCCTTGCTCGTTGACATACCACATCACTGTGTTGTCTGTGAAAATGTTGAGGGGCCTGAGACAAAAAAGGGGATGAAAATCCTGAAGAGTTAGAAGCAGGGCCCTCATGTCCTTATATTAATCTGGTCCAATCTCTGGTGTAGAGGCCAGAGACCCTGAACCTTGAGAGAGCAGAAGGAGGCCTCCATCCCCTGTCTGAGGCATCTGTAAAGAGATGTTGAGTCTAGGCTGGAGTTTGGAATGGCAGCCCTGGGTTGAGAGTGAGTTGATGAATCCACCACTGAAGCTTGAGCTTGAGACAAGGGAGGAAGGCGACTTGGAAGTCCAGCGGGTGGCAATATTGAAGCCACAATGAAATGAGGTACCACTGTAGCTTTCTCATATGAAGCCGGGCCAGAGGAAGCATGGGAATGGTGGAGGCCATAAACCCAAGGACCATGAGAAACTTCCTGGCCTTGACTGACTCCAGAGGAAGAAAAGCCTGGAAAAAGGCAATAAGAGACCGGACTTTGGGGGCAGGTAGAGATGCCAGCATGGGGATGGTCTGGATCCTGCAACCAAGGAAAATATAGTCCTGAGAAGGGAGTGGAACTCATTTTTGAAAGCTTATGGTGAACCCTAGGCTCTGAAACAGGGAAATAGTAGACTGGGGAGATCTTGAATCAGGGCCTCAGAATAGGAAGCTTGAATGAGCAGATCATCCAGATAAGGAAAGATCTGACCTCTTCTCAACCTGCAAAAGGCAATGACAAGAGTAAGGCATTTGGTGAATACCCTTGGGGCAGTAGAGAGGCCAAAGGGCAATACAGTAAACTGAAAATGCAAGGAAGAAACAGAGAAGCATAAACATTTCCTGAAAAGGTGATGGATGGAGATATGAAGATAGGCATCCTTGAGATCCAGAGAGACTAGAAAGGCCTGAGGAGGAATAAGAAAAAATAAAGTTTGAAGAGACAACATCCAAAAGGAAGGCCTGGCAGGGGGGTACAGCTTGAATGGTGCCCTGGGCCACAAGAAAATGAAACACCTCTGGGAAAAAAAGGAACCTGTTCCTGAGGAAGATGAGGAAAGCCTAAAAAGGGAGGAAGGGATTTCCAAAACATGAAATACCCTGTCAGATAATGGACAGAACCCAAGATCCTGTTGTGATTCTTAACCATCTTGGAAGAGACAAGGAAAGACGGATGGATAAAGACACCTGGCTGAAGGAAAGGGGAAGCAAACTGTCAAACAGAACCTGTCTTGTCCTGAAAGGGAAGTTTCTGGGAAGTAGATGTTTGAGTGGACTTAACAACAGTCATATGTCTAGAACCATTTTTGCCTTTGGGCAAAGGATGAGACTGCCTGCGAACAAAAGCAGATTTGGAAGGGTAATTCCTATGAAACTTTGGAATAGGAGAAACAAAAATATATTTCAGCTCCTGCGAGACCTAACCAAATTAGATAGATTATTTCAAGCACAGCTAGGGAAACTGGATACAAGGGCACCCAGTGTAGTACTTACCTATCAATCTATGAGTCTAAGAATAAAAGAGTGTAAGAAGTAAAATTGGTAACTTTGAATATTTTTAGCGTTATTGAATAATAGAGCCCCCTCCCAGTGTATGGTAATACATCACTCTATTGACACTACAGGTATCAAAGGCATCATACAAAATTATTGGGACTTGGTCATCACACCTAAACCAGCTCTTCATAAATTGGGTTCACGTCTTACATTCATTTATAAATCTTTTTGTGTTTGACTGTTACATAATAATTTTGCTGTGGGGTATCATCCCTGTGCAGCTGACACTTCTCCTGGTGTACTTTGCTAGTAAGAGGTGTATTCTGTAATGCTGGGATGATGCTACCTGGGAGTTGGTGAGGTATGTGTCATGACAACTGTGTATACGTGACCTATGTGTTGCCTTTAGACTCATGCCCTGTCTACTTTAATCTTGTAACTTGAAGTGTACCATTTTTTGACATCCACAGCAATTTCCATATTACTCCATTGATGCCTCTAATTTCCCATTGTGCATGAGTCTTAAAAAGACCAAAAGGGACACAGAAATGTATGCCACTGATTATGAACTGCACACATTCACAGCAACAGACTGTGGGGTTTCATATTTGCTTTACAGTGCAGTTTAATATTATGTCTGTGAATCTTCCTGCCTGTTTTAATCTCTTTCTTTTTAAACAAATGATAATGATGAGTTAGAAAGGCAAACGTAGCTTTACAGTGGATGGATATCTCCCTATTTTATGGGGACACTGTGTATTTGTGGGCTCATTTCCACTTTTTTGGTATTTTTTCTTCTTCTGTATGATAGAGCACTATTCTTCTGTAACAGAAGTTAATTAAAGCAACAGTAACTACATAGTAAAAATTTAGGTTTGCTGACATTCTCAATGTATAGGATGGAGCAGTGGTGCAGCGATAGCGTTGTTGCCTCACAGCAAGAGATTCTCCTGTTTGATTCTCAGCTGGAGTGCCTTCTGTGCGGAGTCTGCATGTCCTCCCTACATTTGTGTGGGTTACCTCTGGGTGCTCCGGTTTCCTCCATTGTTACAAAGACATATGTCTGGAGCGCTTCTCCCCAGGCCTCCGGTGAAAATTGGCTTTGTTCCAAGTTGGACTTTCCCAGTTAACAAATAATAAATAAATAAATAAACTTTCTTAATTTTGGGTTAAGAATGTACAACTCCTGTTGCAGTGAAATGCTGTTTGTTTCTGTCATTCTTGGAAAGACAGTTTTGCTCTGGTAGGAACAGGATGGAAGTTCGTACACTGTCTACATACTTCAGAGATCCTGTTCTAGTATCATCCCTATTCATTTTAGATAACAGAGACACACAGAAAATATGACAGATCCTGTTCCTTAGACCAACTTTTGTAGTGAGGCCTCTGATGACATTATTCATTCATGTTCAAGTTTAATGCTGCAGCAAAGAAGATGGATGTTAAGGGATGGAAAATGGAAAATTAAAGTTATAATACATGGTAGATCAGTTGTTGCGATACTATAGCTAAAAATAAATAAAATTAAAATTTACTGAAAAACAGAACTCCAAACCACATTAGCATAAGTCATGAATGCTTGTTACACTACATAATGTATATCTCTCAAATGTCCGATGTTGCAGAATGTCCTTGGTTTTGCCTTACATGTTTGTCCTTTTCCTCAGAAAATTTTTAATTTTCTGATAAACCACTGAGGACTGAAGTCAGTCAGTAATGACAGACATTCCAGTTTTATACCTCTTAACTGGGCCGGTGTTAACATTTTGGGGGCTCCCATGTCAAGTCGGGGGCCTGCTGAATACTTCTAGTCTAAGTATCACCCTGTCACTGCCACTCCTCCTAAGCAATAGTTTAGTTCATGCTGTAGAGCTTTAGGAGTAGTCTGCAGAGACTGACATGAAGCTACAATGCTCCTACATAACGACAAGCCCCTGTACCACATTATGTTGGCCCATCTCACAGAGGGACAGTCACAGTTACTGGTATTTAGGTGCAATAATGATGCATTGCAAGAGCTCTATGTATAGAGCCCTACTTAGATAAAATAGTGCCCTAGGCACTGCCTAATGTTTCAGCCCCCTCACCTCAACTCATGCACACACACATCCTCCAGTGCTCTCTGATTTCCTCACATCCTGGGCTCCCCACACCATGCACATTACCTTTTTCTCTTCGATTTTTGTATTTTGCCTCACTAGTCAGCTTTTTCAAGAAATCATGACTTTCTGTTTGCACTGAAGTGCATTTTATTCTTTCTTTTTATACAACCATTTCATCCAAAGATGGCTTGAACAGATATTATAATTAAGGAAAGAAATGCAGTGTTGCTATTCAACTTTAGTTTTCCTTGCATCCTTTTAACACACCTTTCCTAACGAAGACAGCACAGTAGCAACTGTTTAGGAAATAACTCAATTAAGCCAGTGCCCCCAGAAGGCATAGAGTTGTAGATGCTCTGGAATGCATTTTAGAACATTTTCCAAACCTTTTAATCCAATGGTGGTCTGAACAAAAATTGTAAGTAGGAAAAGAATTTCAGTCGCAGTTCTCTCTTTTAAGGAAGATACAAGTTCTGTCCAAGGCATAATATTCACAGCTAACAAAATAGTAGCTCACAATAAACTAGCAAGGCAGTTGTTGTAGGGATACATAAATCCTATCTGGGAATACTGCCTACCTACCCCCACACAAGAAAGTCACTGCCTGTGAATTCATCTGGTGTTAGATTGAGATGAAAGCAAATGTTCAAATTGCCACAGTAGTGCATTTCAAATAACTGCTGTCATACATATACAAAGCATGCCTCCTCACCCTTACCCACACCCCAAAAGCAGCCATCTGTATATGTGCCTGATGTGGGATTCCAGGGAAAGTGAAAAAAAGTTATGGTTACAGTAATGTATTTTACCTTGTTGTTTTTAGACAGTATACTACCCCTACACAAACTACAGTAACCTTCTCTGTACACCTCTGAGGTCTGTGAGAAAAGTAAAAGAAATAATGACCATACTGTCCCCAGCCCCAAAACCAGCTATAATAACCTCCTGGGCCCAAGTATAATGTTTGATTGTGATGAAAATTAAAGAAGTAATGACCCATATACACACACTCTCCCTAAAGCTTGTTCACCTTCAGGGAAACTGGAGAAATTCCATTTTACTTGCTGCATGTTTTTGAGGTGTTAATTACAGTACGTGGATAGAGGTACACATACACAGACAGGGAGAGCATGCAGAATCCATATACACAAAGCACACACACACGCACAGACACAGACACACACACACACACACACACACACACACACACACACACACACACACACACACACACACACACACACACACACACACAAAAACATACCCAAGAACTTAGTCAGAGCAAAACACTGTGAAGTGTCAATACTGCTCACTGCACTACAGTAGCAATGAGCAGGTGCTGCAGTACACATCATCTTCCTACCAAACCACCAAATGTAGTCACCTATCATGTGTAAAGTCTACGTTTGTGATGGTAAGTGAAAGAAATTATAGCTAGCTTGTTACTCTTACACTACAACTCTCTCACACACAAACACACACACACACACACACACACACACACACACACACACACACACACACACACACACACACACACACACAGACACACACACACACACACACACACACACACACACACACACACACACACACACACACACACACACACACACACACACACACACACACACACACACACACACACACACACACACACACACACACACACACACACGCTATAGCAGTACTAGTTTTGCACTTATTTCAGCAAATAGTAATACATTGTGCAACACTAGTACTGCCACACCAGATCAGTGACTGTTGTTTAACAGATGTCAAACAACAGCAGGAGTAAATTACTTTTATTTACCTCATTGAGGAGAAATGCAAACTTGTTATTTTCTAATTTCACAGAATGTACCTAATTTGTCTCATAATTTTGTTCTGTCCCACTCTCTCACACACACACACACACACACACACACACACACACACACACACACACACACACACACACACACACACAAACACACACACACTATAGCAGTACTAGTGTTGCACTTATTTCAGCAAATAGTAATGCATTGTGCAACACTAGTACTGCCACACCAGATCAGTGACTGTTGTTTAACAGACGTCAAACAACAGCAGGGGTAAATCACTTTTATTTACCTCATTGAGGAGAAATGCATACTTGTTATTTTTTAATTTCACAGAATGTACCTAATCTGTCTCACAATTTTGTTCTGTCCCCTGTAACAAAGTCTGATTTGTTGGTAAATCACTAGGATTACAGTCAGTAAATCCTGACATCAGAGTTTTACACTGCTTATTGTCCATAAAAATAATGATTTACTGATTTACTGATGCAAATGTTATTCTATTAACATTTAAGTTCATTACAGTAATATTTAAAAAGTGCTATTTTGAGCCTTTATTCTGCTATTATTTTTTGGCTTTGCCCAGACTTCTTGAGTTGAACGTTATACTATCTGGTGTTCTGTCATATTTATAAAACTAAACGAAATAAAACATACAGGCTTCATTGAAAACAAGCCTTGTAAGAATGAGAATAATAGCTTAGGTTAAAAAGGTCTTCTTACCAGGCAGAACTGTTACAATCAAACACTTTAATTAAAAAACTAAATCCAAACTCAAACTTTAAATCCCAAGTATAACAAAGTAAAAATTTGCAAGTAAATCCAAGAAATCCAAAACAAAACAACGGACAAACACTTTCAGCTGAATCAGCCTTCTTCAGATCCTGTTGTTTCCTGTTCCTTTGGAGATTTTTAAAGGGTAATTACCAACTGAAAAATCTTATCTCATCAGTCCCTTCTGAGCACCGGTTTTAAAGGGACCACACCACTCAGTCCAGGCTCTTTCTCTGCTTCTAACCTGGTTATCCATCACATTTCCATGTACTCAGTGCAACTGGATATATCCCCTCCCCTGTGACAAGTTGGACTGCCATGAAGCAAAATTTATATGTTAGATTATGTATAACATGTCATGCTAATGCATTTTATTTCTCCTTTAGATGTATATCACTTAAGTGATGAAGAATACACACTTTACATTTTTTCCAGTGTAGAAACAGATATATTGTTTACATAGTGCCAAATAAACTAGATTACAAGAAGTACAGTCCGCATAGAGTTCAAAGTTATAAACCCTTTTTGTAGTCAGATACTTAAACGAGCCAGAACAGCTGATGTAATTTCAGGCCTTACATTGCCTGCAAGGATACATTTCCAGATGTCTCAGTATGTTCCTTCTGGATTCTGGAGGGAGTATTATCACACAAAACCTTCTTGAAATTATTATTTTTAAAACAAAATCCTGGCTGGTCTCCAACAGTCTTTTTAACGTCTGGACTAGTCTGTAATATTTTCCATTCATTCCTAATGACATATGTCTCGCACATCATTACTATAAGTTTAAGTAAATCTAATTCCTTTTTCACTTGTATCAACTCTGTGTGTCTGTTCTGAAGTTACTTCAGTATTACAAGCTGAATAATATGGACATCCTTTTGACCTTCTCAGTTCCCTGTTCTTGCCAACAATTTCTTCCACTTCTCTCTTGGTATAACCTCGTTCTATGAAATTACTCTTCGAAGACTCAACCTCAGCCTCATACTATATATCATTAGTACATAGTCTTGAAATCCTAAGCATCTGTCCCATTATAATTTGGAAGTAAATATAACTGGGACGCATGCGCATGCTTCATCTATGTAGCATATGTTTTTTCCAACATTTCTTCCAATGAACCTGTGTGTTAATGCCACATGCAGGACTAAGATCTAGTTTAACATCCAGGAAATCGATACTGGTTCTTGAATACTTCTTATCAAAACTAAGGAATGTAACAGTTTTATCAAGATATGCAGTAAAGGCATCCAGTTCGTCTTCATTGTTGGCCCACAATAAAAAAATAGAAAAATAATATAGACAAAACGCTTACAGAATATTATGTCTTTTTTTCCATGGATTCATATCATTGAAGACATATTAATTTTCCCAGTATGCCATCATTATGCTGGAATAACTATTGGTGCTGGGAGTGCCCATGGTCACTCCCCATTTCTGCCAATAGCAGCAGTTCTCAAAAACAAAGATATTATTTTCCAAGATGATTTTTAATAAGGAGCAAATTAGCTCTATGATGTTAGCACAGTAGTGTTAGCCAGTGTTAAAAAAGTACAAACAGCTTTGATTCCTATTTGATTGATATTCATTGGGTGTCATGGTGAATAAATTATTCACATCCATGCTTATGAGGATTGGTACAATACCATCTCTCATATTGCCTACACATTGAAATAAAGATGTTAAAAATTGGGACGTGTCCATAAGGATGGTTGGAATTTTTGTAACAATAAGTTTGAGTTGATGTTCAACAAAGACAGAAACAGGTTCACTCAGCCATCCTGCACCTGATACATTCGGATGCATAGGTGGATCTGACTCATTTTTATGAACCTTCAGAAGCCATTTGATGATGAGCACTATAGGTTTTTCCACTATCAAATATTCATACAATTCCTTATTGATCTTTTGTGTCAAAAACATATCATATATTTCAGCTTGAACTTTGTCCATCACCTTATTCACATCCCTTTTGGATAATGTTATGTAAGTCTGTGCTTCGCACATCTCTTCCATCTTATTATTATATATAACACTGTCCATAACAATGATGTCACCTCCTTTATCTGCCAGTCTAATACTTACGGCATTGTTGTTGCTTAGATTTTTTAAATCTCTGTTTTCTTCATAGGTCATGTTTCGAAAAATCTTTCTATGTTGTTTGTGTCTGAGCTTGTTAATTCTGTTTCACATACTTTAATAAATAAATCTACTACTGGATGCGGTACTGGCATATATGTACTAGGTTTCTTGAATATGTTTAAACTTCTATAAACATGCTTTAACAAAATATTACATCCAAAGGTCTTAATATCAATGACAAATTCATCCAAAGTGAATGGGAGTGCTGGTATGAATGTCAAACCTTTGTTTAACACTGCTAGTTTTGTGGCATTAAGTATGTATTTAGACAGCCCCTTATGATGTACCATTTTCTGCAGTGTTTGATGTATAGAACAGAAATAAGCTGAATTAGAGAAAAAACGTTATGTACTCACCATAACGTTCCATCTGAGTTGTTGTCTTTCATCTGTCTTTAACATGGGCTTGGATCAAACCTTGGATCCAACTATGCCACATTTTTATAGCTTCGATCCAGGAACTGAGCTCCTCCTCCTCTACTCACAACCCCCCACTCCACCATCATTACCTCAGATTGAGTTTGCTGAAAATAGCCAATCCAGCTGTATGAAAAAAACTCAGGAGCTCAAGCAGACCAAGTTGTGATCTGATCCACATCATCCAGGTCCTCCAAAAATGCCAGGGGAAGGAGGGTGGAAAAGTTGAAGACAGATGAACGACAACAACTCACATGGAACGTTATGGTGAGTACATAACTTCTTTATCTCAAGTTGTTGCTTTCATCTGATCTTCAACCCATGGGGCTGAGTCCCTAGCTACATAGACCCTGGGAAGGATGTTCCAGAGTACAGCAGAGCCAAAGGAAGCTTGGCTTCTGGAGATTATGACAATTTGTAGTGGTTAATAAAAGTATGAGAAGAAGCCCAAGTGGCTGCTGAGAAAATGTCATCCAATGAAAATTTAGACCAGAAGACGGAAGAGGTAGAAATGAACCTAGTGGAAATGGGCTTTAATTTTGTTTGGCAAAGGGATGCCTCTAAGTTTGTGAATCAAAGCAATGAACTTAGAGATCCAGTTGGAAATTGTTACCTTAGATACTGGTCTCGGTCTCCCCAGTCTGGACTTTGAAAAAGAAACAAACAATAGATCAGACTTGCGAAAGGATTTAATTCTGTGTAGATAGAACCTCAATTGCCTGTGAACATCCAGAGAATGGAACTGGTATTCCCCTCTGTTTTGAAAATTTGGAAAAAAGACCAGTAAATTGATCTCTTGATTAATATTACTCCCTGAAGTGACTTTAGGCAAAAAAGAGGGGTTAGTAAGAAGGGTGACTCTGTCTTTGTGAAAAATGAGGTAAGGAGGCTTGATGGACAAAGCCTGAAGTTCTGAAACTCTTTTTGCAGAAGTAACAACTACTAAAAGTGCTGTTTTCCAAGATAATAGTTGTAAGTCCACTTTCACTGCTGGTTCAAAGGGGGAAGACATCAAAGCCTGAAAGACTAAAGTAAGATCCCAAGGGGGGATGACCTCTTTTGTCGGAGGCCGAAGGAGAAAAGTGCCTTTTAGAAAAATCTTACAAAGTTTGGAAGACCCAGGTTAGAGAAATTAAACCTGACATGGCAGTTAGAGATGGCGGCTAACTGGACCTTGATGGTAGAGAAACTAGAATCTTTGTGGAACAGGTCGGATAGGAAATCCAAAATAAATGGAATAGTAGGTGAGAAGGGATCAACTTCTTGTTGATGAGCCCAGATCAAAAATCTCTTCCACTTGGTAGCATAAATTTTCCTAGGGGAAGACTTGTGAGCTGCTAAAATTATATTCTTGACTGATGAGGACAGCCCGGGAACTCTAGCCATCATTGGAAGTTGGGTAGCCATGCTGTCAATCTGAGATTGACAATGTCCGGTTGAGAGCAACCGGACGGGTGAGAAAGATCTTGAGATGGATGCAGAGTCCAGGGAAGACACAACAGATGAGATTAAAGCATGGGAAACCAGATTTGCCAAGGCCAGAAAGGGGTGATGAGGATTACTTTGCACTTCAACCTCCTGGCTTTCTGAAGGAATTTTGGGATAAGAGGCAGAGGAGGAAAACATACAGAAGACCAGGGGGACAAGCGTGAACTAGACCATCTCCTGGGGATTCCCTTGGAGGGGGAATTACAGCAAAAACTTGCTGCACTTTGAGCTAGAAGGACAGCCGAATAGATAGCAGCAAGGATGACCCCATTTCTGGAAGATCATTTCCGTCACTATTGGATTGAGAGACCACTGGTGTGGCATCAGCAGAGTTTGGCTGAGCATGTCTGCCAGAATGTTGGATGTCCCTGGAATGTGCATTGCTATCAGAAAGCTGTTGGGTGAGATAGCCCATTCCCACAATCTCATGGCTTCTCGACAAAGAGGGTAGGACCTGGTTCCCCCTTGCTTGTTTACATACCAGACTATAGCCATGTTGTCATTCTGGATATCAATGGTTCTGGTTGGAAGAGAGGTATGAAGTGCTTCCAATGTCAGAAGCACTACTCTCATCTCCAGGACGTTTATATGCAAGTTGGTCTCCAGGGAGGACCATGTGCCTTGAACTGTCTGTCCCAGATAATGCCCCCCCCCCACCTGAACTGGAAGGCATCCATAGTCCCCGTGGCTGCGGGTGGAAGAGGTACGAAGGGGCAACCCTATAGGAGATTTTGAGGCTGAAGCCACCATGTCAGTAATTCCTTGCAGACTGTTGAAATTTGAACTGGGTGTGACAGAGGGAAATCCAAGAGAGACCATTGTACTGCTAAGGTCCATTGCAATACTCTCACATAAAGACGAGCAGTGGGAATAATCGTAATGGTTGCAGTCATAGAAGAATGCTTGAAGGATTAGACTCACTGGGGGCGCAATGGCATTTGTAAGATCTGCCTTACATGAAGTTGTAATAACAGAATTCTTTGTGGCAGTAAGAAAGCCTTGAACTGTAGAGTGGCAAGGCATGTGCCTATGAATCTAGAACTTGTACTAGTTGAAGATTTGACTTGTTGAGACTGATAGAGATTCCCAAGGAATGAGCCAGTTGAAAATGATAATGCTGAGCTAGCAATCGTCGATGTCTGGTGGAAGCAGTGATGAGCCAGTCATTCAGATATGGGAAAACTTAGAATCCCTGCAGCCTAAGATGAGCTGCTACTACTGCCACAACTTTGGTGAACACCATGGGGGCTGGGTGGAGACCAAAGGGGAGTACTCGGAACTGGAAATTAATGGATCCCAGTCAAAAGAGGAGAAACGTCCTGGAGCACCTGTCCATTTTTATATGGTAATACACATCCTGGAGGTCTATGGAGCACATCCAGTCATTTTCCTGTAACATGGGGAGAATGGATTGAATAGTGACCAGCTTGAATTTTGTTTTGGCAACTGATTTGTTCAGATCGGTGAGGTTCAGAATCAGTCTCAAGTCCCCTATCTTTTTTGGCACTAAAAAGAATCTTGAGTAGATGCCTAATCTGGACTGGTCTGGGGGGACTGGCTGGATGGCTCTTTTTATTAGAAGACCAGCAATTTCCTCAGCTGCTGCCTCCCTCTGATCATGTGGAACATCAGGGAGGGGTCTTTAACATATGGGTTTGGATAGGAAAGGAATATTGTATCCTCTGGATATGCTTGTCAACACCTAGCTCTCTGTGGTGAGGGCTTCCCAGACTGCGAATGAAGTGATAGATGGCCCCCGACTGCCTCCAGAGCAGAGCAGTCGGGCAACCCTTCAGGCTTGCTAGAAGGGCTTCTCAGAGAAAGGTTCTCGGGAACCCTGGTTTCTCGGACCCCCTCTGCCCCTGGGGCGGCATCCATTGTTTCCCCCTCTGCCACTGGAGGAAGCATCTCCCTGAGACTGAAAGGAAGCACTCTGGGACTTTCGGCACCACAACTTCTTATCCCTATGCTGATTCTGGGAGAAGGATCTTCATGGGGTAGCAAAGCACATCTGATGGCAGAAAGCGTCTTCCTGACTTTCTCATTCTGGGAGAGAGTGTCACGCACGGAACAACCAAACAAGGCCAATCCATCAAAGGAGGCATTAATGAAGGACTCCTTGAAGGGTTCCAAAAAGTCACACAGTCAAATCCAAGCATGGCATCTGATAGCAATGCCAGAAATGGCTGTTGTAGAAGTTCCTTCCACCGCATGCAAAAGTAATCTCATCGAGGTGTTTGAGATGGCGGTAAGGGTGGCCAGCTTGGAGGATATGGCCTTCCTCTCCTCTTCAGGTGTGGACCCTACAGGAGGCTGAGCAAATTCATTAATTAAATTTCTCTGGAGCCTGTTGACATGGGCCAAATAGTTCAGCACCTTCAGAGTGAAGGTTGCTGAAGAAAAAACCTGGTTACCGAATCTGTACAATGCCCTGGACTCCCTGTTAGGGGGATGGACCGTGGAACTCTCCTGGACAAGTTCCGTCTTGGGTGGCTACTGCAACCACCATGGCATTGACCAGGATACCCTTGGACCAGTGAGGCCTGTCTTGGGGAGCACTGAGGACCTTGCTGGGATGACAGAGACTAGGCTCTACCATGTCTGGCTCATTCCATGGCCTGTGGGAAATGAAGTCTACCATGGGATCCACGGGGGGGGGGGGGCAAGATGTAGAAGGTCCTGTACCAAAGGTCTCAAGAAACACAGATTCCTCCAGATTAGGGCTTTGGGTAGACCACCCACCTCTCTGCCTGAGGATTTCCATGATGTCTCCAAAGGACACATTGTCAGGTGGGGATCTGGGGGAGACCCTTCTCCTTCCTCGAAATCTGTGACATCTGTGAGGGACTCCGGTGGCAAGTCCAAGTGCCTCCTCTTGCACTTGTGCTTTCCATGGATCTCATCTCTGGGAAGGTCTGGGGAGCCATCACAAGGCTGTTGGGATTCCAGCTGTGGAACAGTGCTTTAGGCCTGAAGAACAGGCAGTCCCTGAGAGGACAGGAGGGATGCCTGCTGCACAGATACAGAGGGAGCATAAACTATGTATGAAGCTGAAAGTGCGACGCTCTCACTGAAGTAGAGAGGGCTCTCTGCACCGCATCGAATGCTGAGGAATAGCGAGTACCCAATGGCAACTCCACTGAAGCCAAAGCAATCAGCATAGAAACTCCTCAAGAATCCCCCACCCCGGTGCTGAGGAGGCTGTTGGAGCCGAACGCTGAAGCGCTGAGAGGTAGGGACGGATCTGAAGGCCTCAAACCAGATGCCCACCCCTCAGACCTGGAGCTGAAGCCCAGCTCGGAGAGTCTCTCGGCCCCGAGGGGGTCAGAGCTGACATACTCAGAGCCACTGTCAGCATCGAGGTAAGAGTACCCATTGGCACCGATGAATCAACACCTGGGACCTTTGGACCAAAGGGTTTGAAATTGGAGAGTTGAATCAGAAGAGGAAAGATTGGGAGGAATTTGGGCTGGGGGCTCATGGCTCCAGAGTGAGATGGAGTGGGCAGAACCCCCATCTGCATCTGTGCATGCAGAGAATGCATCAATAGCCTGTCCATCTCAGTATCAGAGAGGGAGCAACAGGACCTGAATGATGAAGCTACTGATCCCAGTCTAGAATGATGTCTGGGAGAGTGAAGGACCAGGGAGGTCCATGAGGGGGCAGTTCATGAGAGAACCCAGCGGTGATGGGATGGGGAGACGCATGCTTCCTCTTATGAGGAGGAGATGGGGAGGCTATAGACTCAGCAGACTGATTTTGGGGCCTGTCTTTGTCCTGTAGTGGCCTATTGACCTGGTCTTTTGTCTTGGCTGACCAGTTCTGGGCCAATTTAAGGGAGACTTGTGCTCCTGAGGTGGAGGCCTGAGCAGCTGAGGAAGATGGAAGCAGGCCCTTTAAGATAAATTTATTCCTCCTGTCTATCAGAGCGTGCTGATTAAAGCCCATGCAGATAGAACAGGAGGAATCAAGATGACTGGCACCCAGGCAATATATGCACAGGGTGTGGGCCTTGGAGGGTGGAATCTTATGCCCACACTCTGTACACTTTTTGAACCCAGCTTTTGGGGCTTCAGACATAGTAGGTTAAAAGAGAAGGAAATTGAGAAAGCCTGACAAAAAAAAAGTTAGTTTTTTTTTTCTATGAAGAACATGCAGAAAATATAGCAAGAGAAGGAAGGAAAGTAAAACTAAATAATTTGTACTCACAGTACACACACTGACTAAAGGAGGAGATTTCTGGATCGCTGTTATCTCTGATGGTGGCAAATGAGATCTGCGGTAATGATGGTGGATAGTGGGGGATTATGGGTAGAGGAGGAGCTCAGTTCTTGGCTATAAAATTATGGCTGAGTCAGATCTGAGGTCAGATCCGAGCCCATGGGTTGAAGATCAGATGAAAGCAGCAACTTCATATCTAGCACTTACGGATGTTTTTATAACTAAGGTAGAAGATCTACAGTATTCTCTTACACTTTATGATACCAAAGTTAAAAATTTGAAGAGTAAGAAACTTGCACAACATTTTATGGACTTCCACAATGGGAATATCTTCAAATGGCCGAAATCCAGTAAAAGTGTTGGTAAAAAAATTAACGAAGAAAGAAGTGAACTAAGTACTATAATAAGTACTAAAGATGTTACTTCTGCTACTCCACCTATAAGCCATGATCAGACTTTTGCTATGAAGGAAGCATTAGCTATAAAAGATAAATATATTTTAGAACCGAATGATTCAGTACCCACTGATAAGATGATTACTTCATCAAAGAAACATACCATTACATCAAACACTGCAAAAAATGGTACATCACATGGGGCTAGACCTAACAATAATGCCACACATATTACAGTTTTTATGGATCTTCCGGTGTCTATACGACAGAAAACTTCATACAGGAAATCACGATTCATCAGCAGAAACAAGAAGAAAAGAAAAGTCACGGAATAACAGAGAAAGACGGAACACTGGTTTTCAACCTCTCTAATATCTACTTAATGCCGCAAAACTAGCAGTGTTAAACAAAGATTTGACATTCATACCAGCACTCTCATCCACTTTGGATGAATTTGTCATTGATATTAAGACTTTTGGATGTAATATTTTATTAAAGCATGTTTATGGAAGTTTAAACATATTTAAGAAACCTAGTACATATATGCCACTACCTCATCCAGTAGTAGATTTATTTATTAAAGTATGTGACACAGAAGATTCCAAGCTCAGACACAAGCAACATAGAAAGATTTTTCACAACATGACATATGAAGAATATAGAGCTTTAAAAAATCTAAGCAACAATGATGCCATAAGTATCAAACCGGTGGATAAAGGAGGTGGCATTGTTGTTATGGATAGTGTTATATATAATAATAAGATGAAAGAGATGTTGAGTGAAGCACAGACTTACATAACATTATCCAAAAGTGATGTGAATAAGGTGATCGTCAAAGTTCAAGCTGAAATATATGATATGTTTTTGACACAGAAGATCAATAAGGAATTGTATGAATATTTGATAGTGGTAAAAACGGGTCTATATTACATCACCGAATGCTTTAAAAAGTGAACGGTGATTAATTGACCCTATGTAAGCGAAAGCTTACAATGTTGAACTGTCAGAACAGCAACTGCTGTTCCAAAAAAGAAAAAAAAAAACACTTAAAAACATTACATTAAGTGGGGGGGATATGTCCCTCACACTCCCCCTGCTTAAATATACCAACTCCGAGACCAGACTACATTGCCGCAAACGGCAAAGTAATGAAGCGGCCAAGCAAATTCTTTCCCTGGGAAAGAATTTGCTTAAAAGCCGCTTCGATATTTTGCCTTTTCAGTCATTTATGTCCGACCAAGATGCATTCGGTCTTGTAATAGGAACCAGAAAAACCTATACTGCCCATCATCAAAGGGCTTCTGAAGATTCATAAGAATGAGTCAGATCCACCTATGTGCCCAATTGTATCAGGTGCAGGATGGCTGAGTGAACCTGTTTCTATCTTTGTTGAACATCAACTCAAACTTATTGTTACAAAAGTTCCAACCATCCTTATGGACACGTCCCAGTTTTTAACATCTTTATTTCAATGTGTAGGCAATATGAGAGATGGTATTGTACCAATCCTCATAAGCATGAATGTGAAGAATTATTTTCACCGTGATATCCAATGAATATGGAATGAAAGCAGTTTGCACTTTTTTAACATTGGATAACTCTATTGCTACTAACATCATATAGCTAATTTGCTCCTTATTAAACATCATCTTGGAAAATAATATTCTTGATTTTGAGAACTGATACTGTTGGCAGAAATGGGGAGTGGCCATGGGCACTCCCTGTGCCAATAGTTATTCCAACATAGTGATGGCATACTGGGAAAATTAATATGTCTTCAATGATATGAATCCATGGGAAAAAAGACATAATATTCTATTAGTGTTTTGGCGACAATAAATCTCATATCTCGTGAAGACTACTATGTTCTTCAGCTTTGACAAGAAGCACTCAAGAACCAGTATTAATTTCCTGGATGTTAAACTAGATCTTAGTCCTGCACATGGCATTAATACACTGGTTCATCACAAGAAATGTTGTAAAAATGATACATTACATAGATCAAGCATGCATCCCAGTTATATTTACTCACAAATTATAATGGGACAGATGCTTAGGGTTTCAAGACTATGTACTAATGACATATACTATGAGACTGAGGTTGAGTCTTTGAAGAATAATTTCATAGAACGAGGTTATACCAAGAGAGAAGTAGAAGAAATTGTTGGCAAAAACAGGAAGTGGGGAACGTTGAAAGGACATCCATATTACTCAGCTTGTAATAATTGAAGTTACTTCAGAACAGATACACAGAGTTGATACAAGTGAAAGAGGGATTAGATTTACTTTAACTTATAGTAATGATGTGAGAGACATATGTCAAGTCATTAGGAATACATGGAAAATATTGCAGACTCATCCAGACATTAAAAAGATTGTTGGAGACCAGCCAAGATTTTGTTTTAAAAATAAGAAGAATTTAAAGAGAGTTTTGTGTGATAATACTAACTCTGGAATCCAGAAAGAACATACTGGATGTCTGAGAATGTATCCTTGCAGGAGATGTAAGCCATGCAATTACATCAACAGTTCTGGCTTGTTTCAGCATCCGACTACAAAAAGGGTTTTTTACTTTGAACTCTATGCAGACTGCACTTCTTGCAATCTAGTTTATTTGACACTATGTGAACAATGTATTTGTTTCTACATTGGAAAAACTAACAAAGCATTTAAAGTATGTATTGTTCATCACTTAAGTGATATACATCTAACGAAGAAACAAAATGTATTAGCCCAACATGCTATACATAATCCAACACAAACATTTTGCTTCATGACAGCCCAACTTGCCACCGAGGAGGGGATATATCCAATTGCACTGAGTATATGGAAATGTGATGGATAGCCAGGTTACAAGCAGAGAAAGAGCCTGGACTCAGTGGTGTGATCCCTTTAAACTGGCACTCAGAAGGTGGAGACTGATGAGATAAGATTTTTTCAATTGGTGATTACCCTTTAAAAGGCTCCAAATCAACAGGAAACAACAGGATATGAAGAAAGCTGATTAAGTTAAAAGCGCTTGTCTGATGTTTTGTTTTGGATTTCTTGGATTTACTTACAAGTTTTTACTTTGTTATCCTTGGGACTTAAACTTTGAGCTTGAATTTTAGTTTTTTTTTTTAATTAAAGTGTTTGATTTTACCAGTTCTGCCTGGTAACAAGATCTTTTTATCCTAAGCTGATATTTATAAAACTCCCTGAAAGAGTAAACTATCCTTGAAAATTGGAAGCATCAGCTCTTCCTAAAAGCCCAGGTGAGCAATGAGATCATTCACTATGGGCTGCTGATTTCCAGTGCTTACCTTGCCCATGTTTAGTCACTGATTACTAGCATTTATCTAACAGGGTGATATCACAACCTTGCTTTGATAAAGTTCATAACTGAAGAATGAATAATCTTTTTTGTCTTCATTTTTCCCAACCAGCAGAAGCTTTTCTGGGGCCTGGGGGGGGGGGGGGGCTGCAGCCAAGGATATTACATATGCCTAAAGCAAACTATGATGTTAGTTTTAGTGGACAGGATACCCACCTGTAAGATTTAATGTCAAGGGCACTGTCAGTGGTAATTTAATGAAATTGTGACACGTTACTTATGTGCTGTTTGCGCGGTGCAGCATGGTGCTTAGCAATGCTGAGCTGCACTTATACATATACACCAGTCATCTGTTATATATATCTAAAAATAGAAACCAGATGTAGTCAATTTCTTTTCTGTTTGTTTGCGCAGCATGGCGTGGGGCTCAGCTATGCTTCGCTTTGCTTACAGACACAGCAGACATTCACTAGACATCTAAAAATAGAAACCAAATGTACTTAATTGCTGTAGTTCTGAAGTGCTTAGAAATGTGCAAACCCACACAGTGAAGCTGAGCTACACTTGCAGGCACCTGTGTAGTACATGTGAAGATATACAAGTCCACTTCAATATCCCAGTGGCTAGATACGTTGAGTAATGACCTGTAGTGCGGTAGGTCCTAGGTTTGAGTTCTGAGCAGTCATACCTTTTACATTTATTGCCGTGAAAATGTGTCAGATGACTGAAACTTCGGTTTAGTTTAAAATTAAAAAATTGTTACATTTGGAAAAGCTGTGCGAGGCTAAGCAGCACTTAAACATGGTCAATGATTTATTCTCCTTTGTGTGTTGCTAAGCTGAATTACATATGGCTTGTGTGAGTTTGCGCGATACTAAGCAAAGTGGCACTTTTTTAAAGTTACAGCATGACGTGTAAGGGCAGGAATGCAGTCTATTTAAAGGCCAATAGGTGGGAATTTCACATCATTTGTTGGAGTTCAAACTTGGCTGTGGATACGCCTGGTGCTGCTGGAGAAGGAGTGTGCGTTTGTGTGCAGAAATGAGAAGTGCAGAAGTCCAGAGTGTTTACTGGAGTCCTGGTCAAGAATTATGAATCCCGGCTGCTGCAGGGCGATTACCAGGGCTCAGAGGGTAACTCTGAGGTCTGAGATCAGTTGGCTAGGGAACTTACCAGTGCTACTGGTATCTCCCACACTGGTGAGCAGTGTCATCACCACTATGATGACCTGAAGCGTAGAAAAAAAGGAAACTTGGACACCTGGGTCCAGGAGACTAGGGCTGGCAAACCCCACAGATATGTAAATATATTTGCCAGTAATTTAGAAATATACAAGCTGAATGTGTGCAATACTGGTATGCATAATGGTTTGTTTCTCTTCCCACAGCTGCAGAAGAGAGAACTCGCAATGTCCATCCATACAGGGTGCCTGTCCAGGATGCGGTAATCATGTGGTAAGTAAGACAACATCAAAGTAATAACTTAAGGCATAATGTAATTATACAATAAATTACTTACAGAGTTTGCAGTCTTAACAGTCAGGTATGACATAACTGGGACATCTTACATCTTTATTAATGTGTCACTGCCGACATGAAATAGTAAAGCAAGTTAAAGCAAGTAAGCATGCAGTAATGTGCAGTATAGCTTCCAAATATCAGTTAATGTTGGGGTCTACCCAGATTAAGTGTCACTGTTCCGGTCTGGTCATTGTCTGAAATTTGCTGTAGGTTGCACACAATAAATGAACAGAGTATATGGGTTAGTTAATAAAACTCCTATACAGTTATCCATAGTCTACATGCCAGAGTTGAAGCAACATTAATCAATACATTTTAAAGCTTGATGGTGCTTTGATAACTAATGTTTCCCAATAAAGTGTTCACTATTCCTGTATTCACTGCACGTGTGTTCTAATCTGACACCAGTCAAGTGTTACATGCAACTCAACAAAGAATGCAGCAAAAAATGTCAGAAATTAATGTAGTGCAATACCCAGAGTAAGGTTCAAGCCTGTATTCTGCTCACATGGTTTGAAATAATGCTGCATAGTCAATGAACATGGTCTATGGATAAGTTAACTGAAGTACTGGACAGCTACCCATGTGTCCAAATGCCAGATTTTAAGAAACATTTTTATCGCATCAGTCGTCCTGCTAGACAGGGGTCCAGGGAAGTAAATATTGTGGGAAGAAATATTCAGGGAATTGTTTGGCTAGGCTTGTATAGGCCCTAGGGCCGATAGCCTAGTAACAACCTATGAACCTATAAAACGACATTATGCTTTGATAAGCAACGTTTTCAAATAAGTGTTCATTATTCCTCTATTCACTGCATGTGTTCTAATCCAACACCAGTCAACTGTTACATAATTAACTAATAAAGAATGCTGCAACAAATTTCACAAATAAATGTAGTGCAATACCCAAATTATCAGGCTTTAATTCTGATACTTCTCCTCGAAATATGCTGTAGATAGCACTTAGTAAATGAACGGGGTATACGGTTAGGTTCACAGATATCCTATACAGCCATACATGTGTGTAACTGCCAGATTTCATGTGACATTAAGCATTAAAGTGTAAAGGAGATGGTGCTTTGATAACTAATGTTTTCAAATAAAGTGCTCATTATTCATGTGGTCACTGCATTTGGTTTCCAATCTGATAACACACACAGCTATGGATGTGTGCATATGTATGACTTCACAGAAAATGTTGCAATAAAAGTCTTAAAGGAGATGGTCTTTTCAGAATTCATTATATTGAAATAAAGTGCACATACACTGAAAGGTGTCGCATGGAAATGTTTACGATTCACTTTAGGATTCTGTAAGACACACCTATGACTACACATCTACAATCAAACCATCAATGTCAGAGCACAGGATTGAATATCAGCACAGAGGAAAAGTGTCATCAGAAAGGTAAAGCACCATAGGTTCATGGGTTCATATGTGTTCAATAGGCTAATGAACACAGGGGCTTCTTGAAGCCCTAACCATGCATCCCTAAACTCTGACAAGGTCTAATACCCTGGATAAGTGTAAGCAGGATTTTGGGAGCTGAAACATCTACAGGCCGAGGTGTGGGAGATGAACCATCTCCAGTTCCCTGTGTCCATTAGAGACATTGGTCCTAAACCAGGTATGATTGTCCTGTTGCCCATCCAACTGAGTAACCTGCACTTGATTTGCATTAGGGTGAAACTCTGCTTCAGTCTCTGGGTTATATACCTGTCTCTCCAGCATTTATACCACAGGCAAGGTGTAGGTCTGGAGAACAGGTAATTCTGTTGCTAGCTGTTTCATGGATATGCAGGAGGATCACAGTGGGGTCTGACACCGGCTGGTATGGCAGCCATACACTTCTCCTACAAAGCATGTAGGAGACAGAATACATGGATAGGGCCTTGACATGGTCTGCACAGGACATGTTACGTACACCATGTTGTGGTTTACTGGGAACCTCTGTGGATGTTGTTGGATATGCCTGGTTGGTTACATGCTAAAGATGGCATTGCACTCAATGATAGGTCTGATGAATGTCAAATACAGTGGAACAATGGCTTCCTTGGATTTACCTGCCATACCTTTGTTTATAGGTTATGCAATATGGAATGATTTCTCCAATATTACAGACATGTTACAGTCCATAAGTCCCTGACTACTGGGTCAACTGTTGGAGATTTGCTGTCAATACGATAGTTACCATGGGTAGATGACTCCCAAAGGATAGTATTCTGCAATTGTTGGCATTTACTGTCAGTCCATGGCTCTGACAGCAACTGTATGTATGTGTCAGCCCCTTCTGCATAACATTTGTGTCAGTGTTGGATTAAATGACAGCTCCTAATTTACAATCATCAGCAAATGTAGTCAGCCACAGACCAATGACAGTGGCTGTGCTTGCAGAGAAGTAATAAGGCCTAATAACAGGATTATGGTTCATGCAAGTGCCACATTCCTGGCAAAGCAGCATACTGAATCTATGAAGTTGTCCCACACTGTCAGGTACTGTTTAACCTTAGAATGACAACATGAGGGTCAGAACATGTTACATAACAGCCTCTGTCGGGCCACTGCCTAACCATGGCCTATTGTGATGTATATACAAGCAATAATCTATTGATAATGGCATTATCACTGACTGTTGGGGAGATGTGGACAGCAACCGCAACCCTCTACTCCTAGTCCACACAAACACAACATGTGAGGGATGCAACTATATTAGAAACCTTGAATCCATGCTCTCTCACACAGCAGTTGGTACATATGCACAATGAGCAATTGCCAACATGCACACCTCACCTACTACTTCACCCAAACCCACATCACACATAGCTACATATGCAGAGGTCCTTAACAGAAACACACTTACACAGCAGACACCTCACAAACACAAATGCAGGCATACTACACATAATACTACCTCTGCAGAACAGTACACATAATAGTCCATGCACCACTGTCCCACCACTTAAACCCTTAAGGCATAAAACACAATCAAATATATTAGTCATAGGTGATTACATCATGAGACACATTGATGTCCCTCTCACCAAGCTACATAAGGGAAAGGTCATGGCCAGCTGTCTGTGAGATGCCAGGATAGGCCATATCACACATACACTCAAGTCTGTCAACAACAGGTACTGTTAAGACTACGTCATAGTTCCTGTCCGTGTGTATGACTTGTCACATACCTCTCTGGACTGTATGAAGAAAGACATGACTGAGCTCTTGGACTATGTGTCTCAGGCAGGTATGCCCTTGGCCTTCAGCCTCATTTTACCTTCACCAGGGATGATGCCTCAATACAAAAAGAATATGACTGACTTAAATAATTGGCTTAGCGTTTGGTGTCATTCTAAGGGGATCCACTAACTATCAGCCTGGGATGACATGCTCAGGACACCTCAATGCTTTGTCACCCCTGGGATTTTGGCTACTGGCCAAGGCTCTTGCCACACCTAAAGTGACCTTTTTAGGTGGTGTCCCAAGGACAAAATTTACAATGTAAAAAGCCCATCTACAAACAACCTCAAGGTTATGCTGCTAAATGGTAGGAGTGTCAACACAAAACTCTACTTACTGGAAGCTGTCCTCACCTAGGAAGTGCAGACGTTTGTGCAGTCACAGACACCTGGTTCAAGGCTGTAGAGAGCAACACAGCCATGCTAGGCTACAACACCTTCCACATGTACAGACCTTAAACTGAAGGCATGCAAACTAATGGAAGCAGTGTATAAATATTCATTAAGAATACATACACATCCAGATTGTTTACACACTATGATTCCCTGCAGACAATTCAGATGCTATTGACTGTTTCTAGGTTACTTAGTCAAGTAACTGCCAACTACAGGAGCCCTTCCATGAATCAAGACACCCCCTCTGTTTATTTGTATCTACTTGAGTCTATCAAGATACATCCAGACAGCATGGTTTTATGTGACTTTAACTACCCACCAACTGGGTATATTACTTGTGTTCAAACTGACTTGCACAAAGGTTTCTCGACTTCATTAACTACAATGCCCTGGAGCAGTTGGTTGACACCCCCATAAGGTAAGCCTACATACTGGATCGGGTACTTACCGATATGGGGGAACCACTGTAACACCCCCACTGTGTGATCCTCCCTGGTAAGGTCTGATAAATAATCAGTCTCCTTCAAAATAAGTCGCACACCTGACACCCCCCCCCCTTGCAGAAAATACAGTAATAAACATCAACAAGGCAGATTATAACATCTTACAGGATGGTATAAATAGCTTCACTGCCCCTCTTCACTCAGATGGAACTGACAACTATGCTAAGCTCTACACCAATGCTTTATACAAACACCTGTATAACTGCTTTGAATTGGCTGTACCTCATAGGTGCAAAAGAAGCTCCTCATGGAAGAGCAAACCTGCCTGGTGGACGACTGCCTTTCACAGGTTTTACAATAAGAGGAAGGCATTGCTCTCTAAGAGTAGGAGGGAGGGAGCCCCCTAAAATGGAAACACTTCCTCCTCAGCATAAACAAGCAAATAAGAGTTGTTATGAAGTCTCCCAAATCAAAGTATGGGTCCAAATTAGCCTCCTCCACAAAGGACAACCACAAGGCATTCTGCAGTTATACCGTAACCTAACAGGAAAGGCCCAGATTTGTGCCAAACTTATGTTTAATGACACCACATATACTGGGGCTGTAGACATAGCTAACCTTTTGGCCAACAGGCTCTGTGAAAACTTCACTCCACTGTTCCCACCACTGTACACCATGATATCCATACCACCTGTTCCCTATCTTGTATCTCTAAAGAGCAGGTCACAACTGGCCTCTATAAGGACAAAAACACAGCATCTATGGGACCTGATAATATCCCAGAATGTGTCCTACATATGCTCCAAAAAATGGATTAGTAACACCCATGGGAACTCTTCGCACTCATAGTTTAAACACCGGCTTCGTTCCAGCTGACTGGAAAACAGCCACTGTTAATCCACTTAACAGAGGTGATACGTCCACTGACCCAGAAAACTTTATACTATTAGAATGATTAGCCATATCTGCAAGGCCATGGGGCAGATCATCATGGACATTACCAACAAAGATGTAGGTAATCTCCAATCAGTTGACCCTACACAGTTTGGATTTGTCAAATTGAGATTATGCCTGTTAAACCTGGTGGACCAATTTGAGACAGTCACCAAGGACTTGGCTGATGGGAAATCTGTGCATACAGCCTACCTGCAATTAGACAAGGCATTCAACAGTATTTCCCTCTCAGGCATCATTGACAAACTCACCCAATTAGGCTTCATCCTTTGTATCATTAGAGGGATTAACTGGCTCAGTGATATGTCATATAATCAAATTAGGGGAATCCACCTCCAACAGCAGAGTTGCAATCAGTGGTGTCTCACAGGGTACAGTCGGATCCTCTACTGTTTGGAATACATCCGAAGTACAAGCATAAAGTAAATATCTGTGGCTGACAATGTTTGCTGATGCCTGCAAACTGGAAGTGGTCATAGAATCTCCACCTTATGTCAACATCCTACTTGAGAGTCTTATATGAACAAACGATTGTTGCCAAACTTATGGCCTTAAACTCAATGCAAATATATGTATTATCATTCATTTCGGTAACACTGAGGTTCCTGCGATGTATAGCAACACATTAAGTACATACTCAGGGGTGAGAGATCTCGTCACACGTGCTGACAGCTAGCTTAACTTAGATCAGCATGTCCACACAGTGGTGAGAAGGGCATTCTATCTTGCTCATGTCATATGTGACAACATTGTCTCCAGAAAAATAAGTTATAACCTCCATGTACTCTTCCCTTATTAGGCCAATATTTGAGTGCAATGCCCCTTTTGGTATGTACTGCACAAACACCTGTGGCAATTGGAGAGACCTCAAAGGTTCCTGAAAAGGGAAATTCAAGTCTTATGCATCTGTCCTAAGGGGATTGTCTGAAATCACCGTCAATTTAGTGTGTGTCACACCGACTACTCAGAGGTGATGACTGCCTTGCATATGAGGCAATCTCTGACCCTGCTTTATCGGAAATGCTACACATCTATGAGTCAAATGGTACACAGGTTACTCGCAGTTAAGAACTTAACCTGGTATGTAGCATTAATAAAATCTGCTAGAGGGAGAGAATTGTCTAACAGAGTTTAACACACCTTTGTAACAGACTTCCACTTCATGTGAAACACAACACCTCATTGGCCCTTTTCAGATGTAATCTGTACGAATGGATGGGTGACCCTAATTATACCACAGGGGTTCCACTTGTGTACCTCTTGGACAGGGGCAACAGGTGTTAATCGTGATAATAAGTGTAAAAAGTTGGTTAGGATTGTAAGGGCCCTAGGGCCATTAGTCAAGTAAATTCAAGGCAGGTTGATGTAAAACACTGACTAGGATCCACACACACACACTTAGCTGCACTGAGAAAATTACCACTACCTATTTATGTGCACACATGCACCAAGTTGGCAGGAGTGAGATTAGAACCCAGTGCAAAACCCAACCCTACTTGATTTTAAGTCAGTGTGAGATTCATATTTGATTTTTATGACAATGCACACGCACACGCACACACACACACACACACACACACACACACACACACACACACACACACACACACACAAACACACACACATACACACCTCCCTATCTAGTCTTACACACTCTAAATCACAGTAGTTATGGCACACCCCACAGCTTAACTCTGACATTGGCATGGCTTTAGGTACTCTTATGGTACCTGACATCAGCAGGCCTTGCAGAGGACAAGAGTTAGGAGACCTGCATCAAGTGCAAAACCATTGGAATTTGGTAGGTAGTGTTGGATTCACACTTGCTTTGTGTTTTGTAGGGAGGTGCACATACACTCACAAACACACCAATTGGGCTGAAGTGAGATTAGATCCCTTACCTATATAATCTTACACACTACAGATGACATTACTCATCACATGTGCCACAAGTCAAGTCTGCTTTGCAAATGGCTACAGGTGAACGTTTAACAGGTGGGGAAGCCTGCAGAGTCACAGTGCTTCTTACAGTCATCTGCAGCTATTAGCCTAACACTCAGAAAACTGTATTGTAGCCTAGCTAAGTGATAACAGTATTGAGCATATGTGTCTGTCTGTATTTGGATGGGAAAGCTTGTGTCAAAACTACATTTACCCCATCAACATGTAAGCACACAACATAATACATTACACCAACTGTTCAAGTGTTGATGTCTGTTTGGTGAAATCAAGCAGACACAGAGGGCTGAAGAAAACATAGGTGTTGCTGGCATAAATACATGCATATGGATTCACGATATATGTACATATTCATATACCATGACATACATTTCAAAGGTTCCACATGCTCTCTTAGGGAGACATGGTATGACTCACTGTCCAGATGTTTACCATCTCCACAGGTGTGACTCATGTTTATGTCTGTTTCACAGTAAATTTTGGTCTGCTGTCAAATGTGGTATCATTTACACATGTTAGAGAAG
Source organism: Protopterus annectens (assembly GCF_019279795.1). NCBI lineage: Eukaryota > Metazoa > Chordata > Ceratodontiformes > Protopteridae > Protopterus > Protopterus annectens. The sequence goes on along the minus strand of NC_056731.1, from coordinate 405,470,977 downwards.
ACTGCCAGAACTGTGAACTTTAGATATCCCAACAGTCTGATTGCAATACATGTTTAGTCTATGCACTTCCACATTTATGTAACTGCATTATCTAATGTTGAGCTCTTCCTTTTGGTCCTTGATCCAACATAATAAGTGTTGTAGTGCAGCTTTACTCTCCATTATCTAGGTATATAGGGCAATACAGACATACACACGCACACATATATACACAATACATATATCTGTATATAACTATAAAAAAAAAATATATATATATATATATATATATATATAGTTTTCTAAACAAAATTGTGTGAGAAGCAATGGATTTGTGCTCTGCTTAACGAAGTGTGTGAGCATGCACAGTGGCATTTTCGCTTGTTTGCGCATTGCTAAGCTTACATCAACAGACTTACTGCTGCATAAACTGACTCCAGCCTACACCTAGCATCATCCTAGGCCAGGATTATGACATGATTAGGAAAACACTAAGCTAGATCTACCTATATACACAGTTCCTTACATGTATCTACAGTTTCAATCACTGTGTGCTGCATTTAATATTCACTTTTATATTTCTATATTCTAAATGTCATATGCTTACTTTTTGATGTATTTAACTGTGTATTATGCTCCTGAAGCCTAGACATTGTGCATACATGGCCCACCTGTAACACATTTAATCAGTATACCCAATTTTAAGTAATCTGCATACACACTGTAGAACAAGTCAGATGACAAAGATAGGTCTACAGACAAATCTAAATATGTTTGGGCCTAGGTCAGAGCCCTGTGGGACATCTTGACTGTAACCAAAAATATCACTTGTCCAATTGCTGTATGATACTTGCCATGTTCTATATGCATGCCATACAGCTATCTATCTTATTAAGAGTGCATCAGTATCTAGTTGTTTTGTTTATTGATCAGTGTTGCACATGGCCCTGTCAATTCTATATAAATCACATCACATCACAATTTCTCATTCACAGCTGTTATTATTTTGTTAAATTACATCATGTTACAGGAGGTACTAGACGTATTTTCTACATATGCATACTAATATATGGTTTTAAATCCCAGCCATTACAATTCTGATAATAACTTATCCAATATTACTGAAGGGCTTTTTAAACAGGTCTTAGAAATGTGGCGCAGATGCACATGTAATAATTAATATGTGAAATAGATTCATACTAGTATAGCACACACAGCATCACAGTCTGTACAAAGATATACTTAGTGCTAATTCACATGTAAAATATCTGGATATTTCAGGATTAGAACCCTGGACAGCAACACAAAAACTACCTGTCTTAGTCATTTGAGCCACACAAGCTGCTAGATGAACAAGGAATCATTCATCACACCATCACCTGTATAAAAATTACATGGGGACACTGCTGTTTTGAGGAGTGGATAACAAAAGCCCATTTCTGCTAGGACACAGTAGTCTATCATTTAACCTCCCTTCATAACATGTCTCTTGAATGATGTACCAGTAATCTGTTGCAGTAGGACTACATGAATATTCCATACATGAGGCCTACCAAATACAATGGTGATATGTTAGTGGAATAGTTGTCGGCAGTCCCATGTGGATGTAATGTCTGTCCAAATAGCCCAGTAGAGTTCTCCTGTGACTGTGGCTGTGGTAACCTAGGCACTGATAGGGGGCTGTGTATTCCTTCCCTTTGCTGATCCTGCTGCAGCTGTTTCTGCAGGATCAGACTGTATAGCATAGCACATACTATGGATATATATGCAGATGTGGCTGGAGTATACTGTAAGGCTCCACCAGATATATTGAGGCACCAGAACCGTGCCTTCAGAAGCCCAAACACACACACTGTGATGTTCCTAGTTTGTGCATGTGCCTCATTATGGTGTTCTTCCGTGGGTGTGTGCGCAATTCTGATGGGTGTCATCATCCACAGTTCCAGGGCATAGCCAGCATCCCCCAGTAAATGGCCCTGTGGGACGTCCCCCTAGCAAACATCTGATACAGCTGTGATGTGTGCAAATATGGGAGTCATAATAACTTCCAGGGTTGCCAGCACACACATTCATGATAATCCCCTGGGCATTGCATATGACTTGGCAGTTGATGGAGTGGTATGCTTTGCAGTTAAAAAAGATTCTATCTTGCTCACCAGGTGGAGTCTTGACATGTACATGAGTGCAATCTATGACACCCAGTACTTCAGGGTAGTGTGCTACACAGTAGAAGTGTTGCATACTGCTGGCCTTCACCTCATGGTCAAGGGGAAAAGATATGTGCTCACTGGTATGTGGGAGCATATCATCCAGAAACTGGTGGAGTATCCTGGATGCAGATGCCTGTGACACCCCCACCATGTCCCCAGTCGGCCGTTGAAAAGTACCTGTAGCTAGTATCCTAAGGACTACATATACCTTAGTTTCCACTGGGATGGGTTCCCCTCTGTTATCTCTGGCACTGGGTTGAGGGTGGCAGAGCTCAGTGAGCTTTTGTAATATGTCCCTGTCCACCATGTAGTGCTCAACAATCTCCAGCTCGTGTAGCACCTGGTGGATTACCCTTGGCCTGAAAGCTCTCCTCCTCCTTGGCCTTGGCCTACTGTCATCAGTGCCAGCAGCACTGACTTCAGCATCTAGCACATACAGATGTAGAATAGCTGCAGCAGCCCCTAGCACTGTTTCAGTTAAAAATTCCCAAGTCTCTACTACAATGCCTCAGAGTATTGAGGGAAAACCAGAATGTATGGTGTATGCATACTTTATACAGTTGTGGTGTAGGTCCACAACATGGAATTGGCTAATTCTAATGCATTTTAGCTGCTTAGGATATAATTAACATGATTTAAAGGCCCTACTTATTTGCGCAACATGGTGCTAAGTGCAGCATTGTGCAGTATAGCTCTGTATACAAAAGTAAATATTATTAAATGAACATATCCGGTTTTAATTGATAGCTCACCCTTCTTCTTAATATAAACATTTCCCTATTGTCCCCCACACATAAAGTACTAGCAGCTTACAGTCCCCTTCCTTAGCAAGAATTACCATAAGTGTGTGGGTTGGGTGTAGAAAATTTACACATGCTAAGTCTTCAGTCATGTTTTGTTCACCTGAAGGGAACTGTTGTATAAACAGCATTTGATGGACTCTACTCTGTTAACTGGCAAAGGTACCCACATATAAAAAAAGCTTCCCCAAGGTAGAACTACTGCAGTAACCTTGGCATTATGTAAAACATTACTCCATTTGAGTTACTAATTTGTGGTCATCCACAGGGAGATGTTACACAGAAAACACTCCGTATACTCTGCCTTGCTACCTGGCACAGGCATCTACAACTGCTAACCCACTTTTCCAGCAACAACTACTTCAACTGTCTCAGTTAAAAAGATAACAGTCAGTGGCCTCTACACAATTAATTAATTTATTTTATTTATTGGCACTTGATTAGTGGGAAAGTTCGACTGGATAGAACCCCATTTTCAGCAGAGACCCAGGGAGAAAAACTCTAAATTATTACAAAACATTTTAAAAACAATAATTGTTCAATCTTCAAAAATAAAACAAAAACATCTGCAGTTTAAATAACAACAACAAATTAATCATAATATAAAAACATTAGTTATATTTAATATTTAGAGAAAAGTTAGACAGTTTGTATAGAAATTAAAGGTAAGTTAGCCTAATCCATCTATCCATCCTCAACCCCTTTTCTCATTTTTGTACATGGGGTTGGGGAGTCACTTCAACAGTGACAATCATCTAGAGTCAAGGTTTACACTGCCTGGTGGCTAACCCTGCTGCTGTAGTTCATCAACAGCAATATGAAGTGAGGGAATAACAAGCTTATGGTATATTTAGAGAGAAAGTCAGGGAAGAGAATTAGACAGCAGTAAGGAAGTAAGTGAAGATGGAAAAGTAAGGAGGTATGAGGAATGAAAAGGTACTTGTTCACATTTATGAATATAGTTTATCCTGGCTTTGAGCAAGAACAGAGACAGATTTTAGCTAGAAGTCTTTCAGAGTAGTTTTGAAAAATGGGAGGGAGGGTATTGGCCTGATGGATACAGGTAAGTAGTTCTAGGCCTTAGCAACCTTGTACAGATACAGACAATGCCCAGCATATTTGATCGGTTTTTAGACAGACAGGAGTTTCTGGTCACTGGATCACAATGACAGAATGGGAACATGGCAAAGTCAATGTACTAAAGAGGTTTAAAGTTAACATACATTTGACAAGTATCAGGGCTATTTAGTTCACACCTTGTTACTGCATGTGGAATTGCGTACATAGACTTATATAAGGCTTTCCCTAATAATAGCAGTTGGGGGGAGTCAAATGGAAATACCCCTCTCAGAGTATTTCTGCTCATGATGCATCACTAGCTGGTCAGTTAAATCTGGCCCTTTGAGATCACCATTCCCAAGCTCATCCTGTAAGAATTAGAAATAATAGTTACACCTGTTATTAAGTTTTGATAAAGTGTTTACCTAGCACATGCACCTGAACTAAACATTCTACTTTGTGTGTGGTGGTTAGGCCCTTAATTCCTTGCCTGACTCTTATTTCTACCCACCTAAAGGATCCTAAAAATTATGTAGGCTTTGGCCAAAATATTTACCTTTCACTTTTACAGCTACCTATTCCATTCATTGCATACTGTCAGCGCAAACATAAGCCTACTGTTTTATGACAGCATTTGATCTTACCCAAAAGGCCAAGAAGTCTCTCACACAAATCTTTCTTTTACAGAGCATCATTACACCTTGTAATCATTGTCTCTGTATTCTCCTCTTTACACTCCTCATCCATCTCAGTCTGACACACTTTTCAGTACTTCTTATCATTTCTCATTCTGTTCAACCTCTCCTGCCATGTCTCATCTTGTTCTTACTTTCCCTTAGAGCTAAAACTTTCATTGCATAAATATGTACTATGTTACAGCTAGTGCTACCTACTGCCCCTTCAGAACTCCTCTCATTTTCAGTCCAATACTACGAATATATACCCCTAGATCTTGGCAAAAGATTAGAGATAATACTGGACTCTGCCTACTTCAGTGACAGTAAGGTGGGTTACAGTACAACTGCCACCATTTTTCTTTTATATATATATATATATATATATATATATATATATATATATATATATATATATATATTTACATATATAATACATTTAAAAACCTTCCTTTCATTCAACCTTACTCAATATCATGACATTCCCTCTTCTTTTTCATTCTTTCCTATTCACAATCCTGTTATACTCTACGTCTAACTACTTTTACCCTTGTCAAATGTTTATGTAAACCCAACCTGTCTTACATGAATTAGTGTAAGACTGCAATATATATATTCCTTCCTCCATTCACATTTACATTATATTCTACACTAAAGCTCAACTCCACTTCATAAACTGCAATAAATGTACATACTCCAATAATGATATCCTCATACATAACACCAATCTCCAACCTTGTAAAGATTTAATTCCATCTTATGAGAGCAATAGAACAGCCCAGCAATAAACAGAGCAGACATTTTCACATTTATATTGCTTTACCCTTATTATTTCTCATGTCTGGTGACAATAAACCAATCATGACCCTAATGGACTTATAATTACTTTCATGTCCCTGGTCAGTACCAACCAAGAAGTTCTGAGTATCTAAGTGTAGCTCATAGTAGTTACCGGGGTTTCAGTAACAAAACTAATTGCCTCAAAGCCTGAATCATTTTCCAAGACAAATATATGTTTCTGTTTGAAAAATGTGGTAAATGATGGGGAATTCTTAACCCCTTTTCTCTTTATCATTTATTCCTGTATTAGGAATGACAACACAGAAAAACTGTGGGCAGCTCTGTCTCTATTTTAGATACTCTCCCAAAATGGGCAATTATTTGAAGCTTTGTATTGTATCTGAGTTTTTACCAACTTACTCATTTTTCTCTTAACAATTTTAACTTACTTCAAGGCCCACTGCCCCTTGATCTATTAAAGGAAATTTTATTCTGCTGTGATATCTGAATCTAAACTGACAACAGTAAGAAACTCATTCAGCTTTCTTCATTTCTTGGACTAACCCAGACAGATAAAGCCCTCACTAAAATTCTGATTTGAATATATAATACATTTCTAGCTCTATTTATCACTAACATTCCTTCTAAGTGTCTCTCCACTCATATCCCCCATAATTCCCTGGGTGACCACTGAGTAATCTTCTCATACTGGTTCATAATTAAATATTTCCTTCAAACAAAAATAATGATTACATTTCTAATTTCTAACATCTGCCGTTATGGTTAAGTTTCTTAAGCTGAACAAGATGGATTTAAGTCTAATAGCTTCCTAGCAATTCAAAATGACAATTATGTTTTTTGCAGGTGAAAAACCTGTCTGTACCCCTGATGTTGGGGTAAGCCCTAACAATACAAACTATATAATATGTTAGTGTGTTAGTGTGTGTGTGTGTGTGTGTGAGTGTGTGTGTGTGTGTGTGTGTATGTGTTTTTATGTATATATATATATATATATATATATATATATATATGTGTGTGTGTGTTTTATATGTGTATATATATATATATATATATATATATATATATATATATATATCTATATATATATATATATATATATATCTATGGTGGTGGTGCTACGGTAGCATTGTCGCTTCACAGTAAGATGCTGTCCGGTTCGATTCTCAGCTAGAGTGTCTCCTGCATGGAGACATGCGTGAATGGGCGTACCTTCGTTAAAGGTTGTGCGTCAGGGCTGGTAACTCGGCATGTAAAAATCAACTACCAATCATTAGCGGACCGGAGTTCCACTGTGGCGACCGGGAAAAGCCGAAAGACACAACATATATATATGTGTATGTATGTATGTATGTATATATAGATATATATATATATATATATATATATATATATGTGTGTGTGTGTGTGTGTGTGTATACATATATATATATATATATATATATATATATATATATATACATATATATATATATATATATATATATATATGTATATATACACGCACACACACACACACACACACACACACACACACACACACACACACACACACACACACACACACACACAAAATGAAAACAAACTGTCAATATCAAAATGTCAGAAAACTGGGCAAACATTCAATACAGAGCTGCAAACCCCTCCCCACTCCTTGCTAATTCCATATACCAACTCCCAGGATCGCACTACAGCAGGGAAATGCCAGATTTCCAGACCCTGCTGTGCTGCAATCTGGTCAAATTCCTGTTTTCGATTTTTGGTGCTCCTTGTAATATCATCTGGTGTTTTGGCTCTTCGACATTACAAATGTAGCCCACATATCTATCTGTCTAAATGTATATGTGGATCCCCTCTTAAATCATGAGTCCCACAACACCAAACGTCAGAATTTCAAGACAAAAATAACGAAGTCTTACAATCACGAATGGCCGATTTTTCCCAGGGCAAGTAAACCTTTGCTCAGCATGTGGAAATATGCCCTTTTTCCCCACTGTACTGCGATTCCAGAGTTGGTATATATAGTTAGGAGAGGTGTGGGGGGCACAGCCACTCCAGGTAAGTAACTGCTTGGCCATCCTGAAAAAATGGTAAAACTGAAGGCAAGTAAACTCACCCACGTGGGGGGCTTTGCCCCCCACACCCCCCTATGTGGGGGACTGCACGCTCCAAACCCCCCCTAACTAAATATACCAACTCTGAGATCACACTAACACGGGAGTAAGGGGCAAAGTTCAACAGGGTGGCCAAGTGGTTACTTACCTGGAATGGGAAGTCGGTGTTCCAGAATGTCAGTGTTCTGCGGTTGTCGGCCTTTTATCTTGGCTAAATGAAAGTTGGGTAAGTGAATTTTCGGTCTACTGAAGTAGACCCCTATATATATATATATATATATATATATATATATATATATATATACATATATAAATATCAGGGGAGGCTCGTGTCATTGGACTGCAGGGCTGCAGCCCCCCAGCTGTAAAAAGAAAGAAAAAGATTAACATTTTACAAAATAAAATATTTAGTGGCTAGTATTTAAATAATACTGCTTAGCTGCGAGTCTGACTGACTCGCTGTTAAAGTCCCAGAACTCGAACTGTGCACGCATGCGTGCTCAGTGAGTTCCGGGTTTAAAAAAAAAATAAGAAGTTATGTACTCACCATAATGTTCCATGTTTGTTGTCCATCTCACCTTCATTCATTGCTGGTTGGGTTCAGAACTGAGAATCGGTTCCAACATGGCCTTATTCAAAAGCTTGAGAACTTCAACCGGCTCGTGGCTATACCCTATCCCATGATGCTCAGGGAAGATTATCCAGATCTTGTTTGCAGGAAAAAAACATAATCATTATCTCTAAACATGCCAACATATGGTCTGGAACTGGGTCCAGAATCCACAGCTCCTCCTGGAGTTGGGGCCACAGAAAGGGGAACCAAATTTGATAAGGCCAGTATGGTGTGATGAGTATTACCCTGCTTCTCAAGGTCCTGGCTTTCTGAAGGACCTTTGATATCAAGAGAAAGGGAGGAAAAGTGTAGAGGAGATCCAGGGGCCAATCGTGTACAAGTGCATCCCTTCGTGACTGCCCTGGATGGGGGAATCAGGGCAAAGTAGCTGCTGCATTTGGCATTCATGGATGTGGTAAAAAGGTCGCAATAAGGCTGGTCCCACTTGCGGAAAATCTGTTCCGCAATGTCCTGCTTTAGGGACCGCTCATGAGGCATCAAAATAGCTCTGCTGAGTTTGTCTGCTATCACGCTGGACTTCCCTCGGATGTGTATTGCTGTTAGAAAGCATTGTGAAGAGACTACTCATTGCCGTACTCTCTGTGCCTCTCAACATAGGGAGTAGGATTTGGTTCCTCCTTGTTTGTTTATGTACCACACTACTGACATGTTGTCTGTCTGAATTGCAATTGTTCCTAGTGGAAGGGAGTCCTGGAAAGCCTGCAATGCCAAAAGCACCACTCTCATCTCTAGGACATTGATATGCAAGTTGTTTTCATGTTCCTGCCAAACACCTTGGACAGTCAATCCCAGATAATGCCCCCCCACCCTATCTGGGAAGTGTCTGTGGTCACTGTGGCTGACAGTTGTGGGAAGACAAACGGTTGGCTTGAAGTCAATTGAATTAAGTGAAGCCACCAGTGCAGTTCTTTCTTCCAGGATTATGTTATGATAATCTTGTGAGACAATGCTAGATCCTGTATGGACCACTGGGAAAAGAACCCTCATATGTAGATGAGCTAGAGGTACCAAAATTATTGCAGCCACCATGGTACCCAAAACTTTTAAAACAATCCTTGCCTGTACTTTCTTCTTGGATAAGAGGTTCTTGATTTGATGATGCAAGGTTTAAATCCTCTTGGGGGGAAGTCTGGCCAACATTTTTCTTGTGTCTAAGTCTGCCACTATAAATACAATATGCTGTGATGGCAACAAGGCAGATTTTCCAAAGTTTATTGTGATGCCTAGCCGAGAGCACAGAAGAATGGCTGTGTCCCTTGCTCTTGTTAGTAGTTACTTGGTGGTGGCAGTTAGGCGCCAGTCATCTAAATATGGAAACACCCGGAATCCTAGGCATCTCAAGTGAGCCGTAACTACTGCCATGCATTTGGTGAATGCTCTGGGGGCTGTAGTGAGACCAAAGGGCAGAGCTCGAAACTGGTAGTGACTGTCTCCCAGCTGAAAGTGCAAGTGTTTCCTGGATCTCCTGTCCATTTTTATGCAGTAGTACACATCTTGGAGATCTATAGAGCACATCCAATCATCTTTCCCCAGAAAGTGGAGTATTGGCTGCAGTGTTAACATCCGGAACTTTGACTTCTTGACGGACTTGTTTAATCTGCTGAGATCCAGGATGGGCATCCAGTCCTCTGTTTTCTTTGGAACTAAAAAGAACCTTGAGTAAGTTTTGGATCCAATCTGGTCTGCAGGGGCATTTTGGATGACTCTTTTTTTCTAGCAACCTTTATACCTCTGAAGTTGCATAATCCCTTTGACTGGGTGGAACATCTGGTACTAGTTGTTCTTCTAATGGGGGAGAGGAAAAGGGGATGTAATAGCCTCTGGATATGATCGTCTGTACTCAATTGTCTTTTGTTATTTCTAGCCAGGCATGTGGGCACAGTGACAAGTGACCCCCAACTGCCTCCAGAGACAGACAGGCGGGCCTCCTCTCAGGAACGCTGAAAGGGTTTTCCAAGGAAGGAATCCCTGTCACCCTGGTTCTGCAGACCCCGTCTGTCATGTGGTCGGCATCTTCCATTGTTACGTCCACCTCTACCCCTGGGGGAAGAATCACCACGTGCATCCAGGAAAGCTCTTTGGGACTTACAGAACCAATTTTTCCCCCCTGTTGACCTTTGAGATAAAGTCTAGTAGGAAGGGTGAAACAGACTTCAACAGCAGACAGAGTCTTTCCATCCTGCTTGCACCTGATTAAAGTCTCTTTAACTTTGGGCGTGAACAAAGACAAGCCATCAAAAGGGGCGTTAATAAAGGAAGACTTGAAGGGTTCTGCAAAATTGCATAAATGCATCCAGGAATGTCTTCTTAAGGAAATTCCTGTACCCGCTGCCCTACTCGCTCCATCAGCCACGTCGGAAATAAGTTGCATGGAGGAGTTTACCACAGAGTTTAAGGTGGAGAGCTGGGAGGAAACCTTATCCGAACCTCCTGCAGCTACAGTACCTTGAAGGGTATCTTCTGGGTCCTTCAGGAGATCCCCTTGCAGTCTAGTAAAATGGGCCAGGTAGTTCAGCGATCTAAGGGTAAAAGCCACTGACAAAAACATATGCTTTCCATATCTGTCCATTGTTCGAGAGTCTTGGTTCAGTGGATGAACTGATGAGGAAGTCTCTGAAATTCTTTCTTTGTGGCTGCCGTCACCACCATAGCATCTAACGGGACACCCTAAGGAACTCCTTTTCCGAAGGCACTGTGATTAATTTATTTGGCCTCCTAGGAACTGGTTCTACTGAATCTAAAGAGCCCCACACCTTTTGACTAACTACATTCATTAACTGGTTAAAAGGTGGAGACACCCAAGAGGTGGAAGGGCGAGTCTCAAAAGCCTCCAGGTACACCGATTCATCCTCAGAAGGGCTGGTGGGCTTCCAGCCACCTCTCTGTTTAAGGATCTCTAGGATGTCCACAAAGGAGACATCTTCTGAGGGTGACCGTGAGGACCCTTATGACTCATCGAGGTCAATGTCTGAGGTGATGGGACTCCTCCGGGGAGTCTAGGTGCTTCCTCTTGCGCAACCTCTTCCGAGGGACCTCCTCAGAGGGGTACTCTGGTGAGGTTTCAGGAAGAGCTAGTTTTACCCACTGGGGCATCCTGGGGCTTAGGGTCTCTATGCTTGGATGGGAGCAATAGGACTGAGACTGACAATGGCACTTTTGGGGGAAGAGTACTTGGAGCAGCGAGTGGAGCAGTCTGAGGTGACAGCACTCCCTACATCAGCTTGAAAGCCCCCCAATTCCACTCCAAGAAAATACCTGGCTTCGAGGAACCAGATGACTGACCCTGAAGTACAGCGGTTGGCTGATGTAGGAGCCGAGCTCAACTGTGCCGAGGCCCTAAGAGGTAGAATCGGGTCGGATAGCTGTCCAATCTGACTCCTCTCACCGGACCCGATGGGAGAACATCACCTCCCAGATTCCTCAAATTCTGATGGAATCGAGGAAGTTGGAGCAGTTGTCAGAACTGAAGATCCTGTAGCAGGTCTCATTTCTAATGGCTCTGCTGCGATCGGTTCCAAGCACTTTGGCTCCGAAACCCCAGACTGGGTCAGAGGAGGAACTGAAGAAGGGGAAGTGGTCTGTGTCAGCTCCAGTTCTCTCTGGGTCAGAGTCGACAAAATTTTAGCTAGCTCCAATGTCCGTAGGAGTCTCATCACCACCCGCTCCACATCATCATCTGATAAACTTTTGGAGGATCGGGAGGACAAGGTTTAAGACCTCACTGTCTGTAGAAGTGGATACCTCAAATTCAGAGATACCGGTTCCAATACAGGGGACCAGCTCTGAAACTAGAACTCTGTCAGCTTCAAAATCACAACTGGTGCCAAAGATGGAGATTTTTCTGAATCAAGAGCCCTTGGTCCTGAGACAGATTCTTTAGGCATTTTTGTGGGTGGCTCTGAAGATGAAGCCGAAGACAAAGTCCTTTTCCCTGACTTCTCCAACCTAGAAGAAGGGGATTTGTCAGTAGATTTAGTGCTCTGAGTCCCTTCTAAAGCCTCTGCAAAGGGGTTTTTTAACATGCCTCTCACAATCAGCTTATTTTTATGCTCCATTAAAACTCTGGAGCTAAAGGCATGACAAAAGGAACAGGACTCTTGTAAAAGGAGGGCACCCAAACAGTACACACAACTGGTATGCCCATCTGTCAGAGACATCTTCTGACTACACTTGTCGCATTTCTTGAAACCCGAAGGTTTCGAGTCTTTAGGATCCTATCCTTTGATATGTTTTAAATACACACAACAACCAAAAGAAAACAGAGAAACAGTAACAGTCTCAAGATATCTTCTTCTTCTTCTTCTTCTTTTTTTTAATAGATTTTCAACCAACTATGCAAGGGGAAAGAGAAGTTCTCTAATTAAAATGAACTACCCCTACTAACATGAAAATTTTAAAAAATAAGGAAAAAGGTAAAGGGGGATGGCCTTCTAAGATAAACAGTCTGCAGGGAGCCCTCTAACTTAAATGAGCTACACTGAAAGAGGGGGATTAACCAAGCTCTCTAACTAAAATGAGCCTGGAAGCTGGGATAGGGAAGGTTGAATAACAACAGGCCTAGAGAAAAAAAAAGACAGCCAACACAAGAACCAGCAAACAGTAGTGAACTAAGCAAATACCACTAAAAGTATTTTAAAAGTTGAACAACAACAGTAAATACTAAGTTTTATCAAAAAAGAGCAAAAGAACAAACATATATAAAAGTTATTCCCACTTAGCCAGAGCCTCCATGAAGTCACTCGATCTTGTTTAGCAGCAAACGAGATCTGGGTAATCTACCCTGAGCATCATGGGATTGGGTATAGACATGAGCTGGTGGAAGCTCTTGAGCTTTTGAATAAGGCCGAGTCAGAACCGATTCTTAGTTCCGAACCCAACCACAATGAATGAAGGCAAGATAGGACAACATAACATAAAACTAGTTTCTGTAAATCTGGGTTGCTGTAAAACCAGACCAGATTAAGAAGAAAAGGCATCAGTGTACAGATGCCCAGAAGTCTATGCAGTTTGTAACTGCGGTAAAGTGGAAGGGGATTGGACTGCCACGTCCGCAGTCACATACATGACATGGATGGCTGGATGTCTACTGATTGGTTGTCGCTCTCTTCCTGCACTTTGCGTGCTGAGAAAAACAGAGTGAGAAACAGACAGCAGCAAATTGGAGTTTGTTCGATCGGACGGCAGACAGAGCAGTGCAGTGCACCTTCAATTTGTTTGACCTGATGCCTGGATTGGAAAAAAACTCATGAGACCCTGAAGTGTAAAGGTCAGTGGCAAATTTCATCTATGGCCATTTGTGTCCTTTTGACTGTCACATTCTACTCGCACTCTTAAACCATATAACTTTAGTATTCTCACTTTCTAGTACTATCAGTTACCAAACGAAAGGAATTCCTTTGGCTGGCATGACCTTCTACTATCTTATTGCATTGGATTCGGTGCTTGTTGTTTTCTAGACGTACCCCGACTGTCTCCTTCAGCAGAGATTTAACGATGTTATGGATAGCTACAATTAAAATAATTTTAATTTGGCCCAGAACACAACAGAAGCATGAACAGAGAAAATATATATGGGCAGGTTGCCTATATTTATTGTAATAAACTAGTTCAAATACTTAAATAATGTTTTTGCATGTCTGAGTGGGAGTAGGATTACCACCTGTCCCTGTTCCTGCAGATCAGATCCTTTTGAGGCAGTTGTGTCCTGCAGAATAATAAAACGGCAAATGTACTGAAATCTTAGGACAAAAATATCTCCTTAGTTTTTTTAATAGTTATATAAAACAGTTATTTTAAGTATGAACACCTACAAAACACCTACAAAATGGCATAAGTAACTCAAATGCTACAAGAATAATTTACTGCAAAAACTGAAGTTCTGCCCTTTGTACTGGCCGTGGGCATGGTTTATCCTGCAAAACCTCATGTTTCTACAGGAAAAGTCCTATTTTGAGCATCTGAAAAACATGGCAATCCTAAGTGAGAGAAAATTAATGAACCTAATACCTAATTAATGGGTAAATTAACTCCATGTCACTTAGGACGAGGAGCTATACAACTATAATAATTAAAAGTGGAACTAGATGACCTCTTTGGTCATTTAAAATTAATTGTTTACTGAGAAGGCATTTTGTGACTGGCACCTTTTCCACCTACAGTGGTCTGTTTTCTGTAATTCTGAAGCTCTTTTCCAAAAGTTGCTTGTTCAGGTGATGGTGAAGTTCAGTAAAGGCGAAAATACAAATCTTCAAAGACCCTTTTACTTGTTTTGTGTAAGACGAGACAGACATTGCTAGGGCAAGAAGCATTACACTTTCATGCAGGTCAGATCTTACCAATTCTGATATCCAGTTCAATTTCCCCTCTATAGGCTGCAGTGTTCACCTTTGTACATTTTAACTTACATATTCTTCATCTAAACACTGTTTTGCCATTTGTCTTGTCATCATGACTGAGCCTGGTAAATATTATAGTTTGTGCTGGTTTAGCTAATTTCATTTCATACAAATATATGTTTGCTTTTTTAGATTTAGTAGCTAGATTTTCTCACTGTAAGATAGGATCAAATATGGCTACGTAAGCACAGCATTGTCATTAGTCATCAGTGACAGCTTTAAGTCTTGCAGGACTTAATGATTTTTTATATATATATATACTTTATATTGAATATAATTAAATTGAATAAAGACATATTAATTCATGTTGAAATAGTTTATATATACAGATTAGATACGTTTCTGAACAGTAGTTTTACATGAGTTTTTAACTAAATATATGACTATAAGTTTATAATTTAAGTTGATGTATTTATATGTACATATTCTTGTATTATTGTCATAGCTTTATTGTTTTAGTTTTATTGTTACATCATGTGCGCTAAAAAATGTATATAAAAACATATAAAGTGCAACCTATATATTCGAAGGAATGTATTAGTAGCTTTGGTTTGCGCTTTAAGTCAATAAGCGCACCCTAATGGTTAAAACGTTTACTGTTTGAAGTATCTGAATGTTTTTTAGAGATTTTTTAGTCAGAATGAATGTTAATTAATTAATTAATTAGATAATGAGCAGACTTTCCCGCCTTGGAGCAGTCTTATAAAACCTTTACACAAACTCAAATGATTTATCTGAAGAAGCGTGGATGGTACCACGCGAAAGCGCTCATCATCTTTATTCCCAATAAACCGTTTGTTCCATTTTAAAGATTGCTTGTGGATTTTGTTCCTGATACAGCAGCTTCAATACTAATTGAATGTTCCGGATGTGTATTGGTGCTATACTTTCTTCTACATTGTAAGATAGGATATCTATTTTTCTGCACTGGTTTGCTTTCATCTTTAGTACCGTGTTCCTCTGTATCTATTGTCTGTTGTGTATTTTTGGTTTACAGTATAGTTGCGTATCCTAGTTCTCTATAATTGTTTGTGTTGTTTCAAGTGTTTGATTTTGCCCAGGTAACTGTTGTGACAGAAAAGGGTCATTGGCCCATTCTCACTCAATAAAAAAGTACACCTGGAATAACTGTGAATTAGAAATAAATTATCTTTTTACTTATTTTCTTGGAAACCACATAGGCAAAGAGCTAGACAGACAGAAATAAAACTGCATTAGGCTTTTCGATTTATGTGACTCAGCATGACTTATTCAAACAGTGCTGTGGTTCTTGATGAAGGACAATCTTAGACTGAAATAGGCTGCCTGAGCATTAGGATACAGGGTATGGGAAAGCAGCTCCATTAGTGCCTAATTCTTACTGTAAGAAAGTTTATTTTAATTTTTTGAAAAAAATCACTTTATTTGTATGTATGTTCTGACATAAGAACATTTTTGTTTTCATTCCTTTGGCTTTAGAAGCCGCGGTGGTGCAGCAGTAGCATTGGCGCCTCACAGCAAGAGATTCTCCCGTTCGATTCTCGGCTGGAGTGCCTTCTGTCTGGAGTCTGCATTTCCTCCCCGCGGTCGAGTGGCGTTCAAAAGACATGCGTGAATGAGTGTGCCTTCGTTGAAGGTTGGGCGTCGGGCTGGCACCTCGGCACCATAAAAACTGACTGCCAATCATTAGCGGACTGGAGTTCCTCTATGGCAACCCCTAACCAGGAAAAGTCGAAAGAAACAACAACAGCATTCCTTTGGCTTTAAAGTGCTGCTGGCACTGTGAAGTGATATCCAGTTAAATACTGTTTAGTGTGCGAGTAGGCTGAATAGCCTTTTGAAAAGTACTAGATAAGCTGTTTTTTGAGGTTTGCCTCATACATTATAACGTTATTTATTTTATCTCAGCATTTTATTCAGTAATGTTTCTGATGATGATACAGTAATAAAACACCTGTTACCTCAACTTTAAAGAAATCTTAGCAGGGAATCTCTGGTATGTTTTCAGTATCAGCCTGAGCATATGAGAAAGTAATAATTCATTCTGTTAGTAAAAATTGTGGTTGTAATTTGGTATATAGAAATTAGGAAAGACCCAGGTAAAGAAGTAATATAATACTAAGAAATTATTATTGTAAATGAAAAAGATTGTTTATTATTCTGCAAAACAGCTGCCATTTTTCTATCAATGCCTCTGCTTTACTAGTGGCAGTAATATATATATATATATAAATATATATATATATTTATATATATATATATATATATATATATATATATGGATTCCATACATTTGGTCGAATTACACTTAGTCTAAAATGACTCCAGGCTTTTCACTTCACTGAAAGCTCACATGACTGAAAGCTCACTTGGCCGAAGTTCATTTGGTCAAAAATGGAATATAGCCCCTGCCCAACTGCAGTGCAACCCTGGAGTGAGAATATTAAATAAGGGTGGGGCACAGCCCCCATTAGTGTGGGGTCATAGCCCCCCACATTATGCTAATAGTTTCTACTAAAGATATATATATTAATGCATTTCTAATGGATACACCTTCTTATATTAGTAAATACATTAAAATGATGTGGGGGGCTATGCCCCCACACCCCCCTTATTTAATATTCTCACTCCAGGGTTGCACTGCAGTGGGGCAGGGGCTATATTCCATTTTCGACCAAATGAACTTCAACCAAATGTGCCTTCAGTCAAGTGAGCTTTCAGTGAACTGCAATGCCTGGTATCATTTTCGACTAAGTGTAATTCGACCAAATGTATGGAATCCAAATATATATATATATATATATATATATATATAATTATATATATATATATACATACATATATATATATATATATATATATATATATATATATATATATATATAAAACAGTGAAACAGCTAATTACTACTACAATACCGTGCGTAAATGTCATCCCTAACCTAGGAATACCTCCCTGTCAACCACCTCCTAGTACTTATCACTCCATTTCTTAATTTACTCTCTTCCCTCACCAAGCCCAGACTATTCAATCCTAAGCAAACAAACATGCTCCTCTTCCTCATACTTCTATCCTCACTATCAGTACCCTACATCCTAATCACCTATGACCACTTAAATTATACTAAATTACAACGCCCCTCAAAGCAGACAAAGTACAGTTGTGTACCTACCATAAATGTAGATGTTCGAGTGTATTCACTGTTGCAGTCATTACAATTGGGTTATCCTGCTGGCAGGCTACCCGCAGTCGGCCTGAATTCCAAAGTCCTGGTCTGGCATCAGTTACTGTCACCTCTGCCCTGACGTCAGTGCGCCAGGGGTATAAAAGATGCAGCCGACGCCATTTTCTTCAGTTTTTCTTGCCCCAGATGTCAGGTGGCCCCTAAAGGGTAGGCTAAATTATGCCAATAAGCATGCATGCACTAAAGAAACATTTTCCTTCATCTACAAGCAAATACACCACATAGGTTGTATAGAATAGAGAAGTACAGATAAGTCCCAGTCAAGGAAAGGGGGATGGTGGGAGGGTAACCTGGACTGCAACAGTGAATACACTTGAACATCTACATTTATGGTAGGTATACAACTGTACTATGTTCATCATGTTTCACTGTTGCAGTCATTACAATTGGGTTGAATCCCAAAGCTAAGGTTGGGAGGCTGGGGTTAAATAGGATTAGGAGAGGCTATGAGGCCCTGTAGAACTGCAGTGGCAAAGCCTGCCCTGGATTTAGAGTAGAGAGGTAAGTGATGGTGCTTTGTAAACTTGTGCACTGAACCCCAAGTTGCAGCCTCTAAGATGTCCTTGGTTGGTACTCCTCTGAGGAAGGCTGCTGAAGTGGCTGCTGCTCTGGTTGAATGGGGCCTAATGCCCTTAGACACTGATTTGCCATGCTGTAAATAGCAGAAACGAATGCAGTGGCCTATCCACTTTGAAATAGTCTGCTTTGAGATAGCCTTTCCTTGTGATCCTGCAGCATATGCCACTAGAAGTTGTTCAGTCTTTCTGAAAGCTTTGGTTCTGTGCAAGTAGAAGCGTAGCTGCCTGTGACTGTCCAAAGAATTCAGAAGTATCTCACCCTTATTCTGTGGGTTTGGATAAAAGGTAGGCAAATTAATTGTTTGATTAAGGGCCACACTGGACACTACCTTAGGCATAAATGTTGGGTTTGTCCTCAGAGAAACCCTGTCAGGATGGCAAATGATAAAAGGTTCCACAGCCATGAGTGCCTGTAACTCTGAGACTCGTCTTGCAGAGGTTATTGCTAGGAGCAGAGCTGTTTTCCAGGATAAGAATTTTATATCAGCTGTAAAGGCTGGCTCAAAAGGAGGCAGTGTGAGTTTTTCCAAGACATAATTGAGGTTCCATGCAGGTATTGGTGCTCTCCTTGGAAGTCTTATGTTTTTGGCCCCTCTGAGGTACTGCCTTAGTAATGGATGAGAAAAAATAGGTGGTTCCGTATTGTAATGAGACGAAATGGCAGAGGCATGAATCTTTATTGATGAAAAGGATAGGCCTTTGTCCAGCATCTCAGTTAAATATTGCAAAATCTGAGGAATATTTGGAACAATCGTGTCAATTCCTTGTGCCTGGTTCCATTTGTCTGCATAGGATTTGCTGGTGCTAGGCCTCCTGGCCTTCAAAATAACATCCATCACCGCTTTAGAGAGGTGTGTTTTGTATGGCTACATTATCCGCCATGCTGTCAGATTTAAGGTCCCGAGTTGGCTGTGCAGGATCTGATTGTTTTGTTGGGTCAATAAGTGAGGAATTTGAGGTAATGTCCAGGCTGGGCAGTGAGACAAGTTCTTTAGGATTGGGTACCAGTGTTGGCGGGGCCAGTCTGGGGCAATCAATATCATTTCTGGCTTCTCTTGTCTGACCTTTAGGAGTACCTTGGGGAGGACAGGCAGTGGAGGAAAGGCATATACTGTTAGGTATTTCCAGCTGAAAGATAGGGCATCCAATTTCCATGCTTGCTTGTGATAAGTCCTTGTGGAGAATCTCTGTAGTTGGCAGTTGTGAGGGGAGGCAAATAGGTCTATGTCTGGGCATCCCCAGTTCCTTGTTATCATGCTGAAGACTTGTGGATCCAATTTCCACTTGTGGGGATCCATTAGGTTTCTGCTTAGTTCGTTTGCCAGAGTATTTATCTTTCCTGGCAGGAATTGTGCTTGCAGATGTACTTGGTAAGTCAATGCTGTATCCCACAAAGTCATTGCTAGTCTGCAGAGGGTGTAGGAATGTGTGCCTCCCTGCTTGTTTATGTACCACGTGACTGTAGTATTGTCCGTCTTTATCAATAGTTGTCCTGGATGAAGTAGATCCTTGAAGGCTGTCAGGGCATTCTGAACAGCTAGCATCTCTTTTTGATTGATATGTAGATGCATTTGGCTTGTGGTCCATGTGCCCTGAATACATCCTCCTGCCATATGGGCCCCCCAGGCATAATTTGATGCATCTGCTGTTAATGTCTGCCTGGCTATGGGTAAAGTGAATGGCTGTCCCTTGTTGTGGTAACAGGCCGTTGCCCACCATCAAAACTCCTGTTGCAGGCAGGGAATGAGGGTAATTATTGTTTCCAGGCTGTGGCAATGTTGAGTCTAAATACTTTTTAGATACCATTGTAGTTTCCTCATATGCAGTTTTGCATATAGAATTAGCAGAATGCAGGATGCCAAGAATCCCAAAGCCTGCAGAATTTTTCTTGCAGATAACTGGGTCTTTGTTGCCAACATTTTGAAATAAGTAGTCAGTTGTCTTTGTTTGTCTGGCGTGAGATAAGCCATCTGGGCAGTTGTATTTAAGCTTGCACCCAGGAATATTATCTCTTAAGAAGGTACTAGTTTTGATTTCTTTTTGTTTACTGTGTACACTAGGCATGTTAGCACTCTTTTTACAAACTCCAGATGCTGTAGTAGAATGTCCTTGTTCTCTGCTTGAATAAGACAGTCGTCCAAGTAAGGATAAATTTGTATTCCTCTTTGTCTGCAAAAAGCATTTACTGGTGCCAGGCATTTTGTGAAGACCCTGGGCGCAGTAGATAAGCCAAAGGGCAGTGCAGAGAATTGCTAGTGCAGTGAGCCAGCTATAAATCTGAGGTATCTTCTCATGATTGTCTGATTGGGACATGCAGGTATGCCTCTTTTAGGTCTAAAGTCAGAAGCCAAGCCTTCTTGCCCAGCATGGGCAGAAGCTGCTGCAGAGTCAACATTTTGAATTTCGGAATATCCAGAAATGTGCTTAGAATAGACAGGTCCAGTATTGGTCTCCAGGCTTTGTCCTTTCTAGGCACCAAGAACAGTCTTAAGTAAAATCCTAGTCCCTGCTCTTGTTGTGGTACTCTCTGAATGGCCCTCATGTCCATGAGGGATGAAACTTGTTTTTGTGCCTCTGCCCATTGGTTGTGTGGTAGGTCTGGCATACTGTTTGTCCTTGGCAGGGTGTGAAAGTGGAACCTGTAGCCTTGTGACACTATATTCAAGACCCATTTGTCCTGGGTGATCACGTGCCAATTCTTTGAAAAAAGTGCTAGTTTTCCCCCTAAAGGAGCTGCCAGAAGATAAGTGCATGGTGCTGGCAGGGGGAAATCATTGAGACAGTTTTCTGTATGGCTGTGATTTATCTTCTCCGGTTTTGGAGGTAGAAGCACCCTATTGTTTAGACCTGTATGAGCCTTGGGGCTGGGATCTGCCTCTGGGGCATCTGTATCTGCCTCTTTGTGGCCTGTCTGACACTGGAAAGGACCAATTCTTTGTAGGCCAGTTCCTGCTAAATCTGGGAGGCTGTACCTGTAAGAAATCCTTGAATGTTTGCATAGATTTAGATTTGTCCTCCATTTTCTTCAATACCTCTTCTGCTTTAACCCCAAACAAGGTATCATGCTGTAATGGAGCATCTAATAATTTTGCTTTAACATAATCAGGCAGATTCTGTTCCTTTAACCAAGCATGCCTCCTAATGACAGAACCCATAACAGCAACCCTGCAGGAGGCCTCCAGAGAATCAAAACCACATTGCAAAGTATGCTTTCCCACCAAACCTCCCAACCGTCCCGAATTACTCGGTTTTTACCGAGTTTTGGGGTCTAAATTAAGGGGTGCCACGATTCCCGAGTGGCACCCCTTAATTTCCGATTTCTTTCCTTTCCTTTTTTTATTTTTTTAATTTTCGCGCTGTCAGAGCTGATGTCATCATGTGCGTGATGATGTCAGCTCCGTCAGCACTACCAGCCAGTCGGAATTGAGCTCAAGGAGCTCACGTCATCATTTCCGGCTGGCTGTGAGCAGGCGGGAAGTGCTTTGCTGCCGAAGAATTTGAAAATAAGTTAAGACGTTACTGCTGCCGCTGAGAGAAATTAGAATGCTGTTTTGGACTGAAACTGCTGCCGAGAGAAGAATGCTGGCTTTGAGGTTAAATCTGCTGCCGACCTGCCGTTTTCGCTGCTGGCTTGGGACTTTGCTGGGATGGGGAATTATTTACAGGTAAGGTGTATGTGTCTGGGAGAGAATCTGTTTTAACTTTTTCCTACAGCAGATAAAATAAAATCGGACTTTCATGCACACAGTTCTGGGCGGGAACTGTTTGTATGAAAGCCCGATTTTATTTTATCTGCTGTATAAAACATTTTTTGGTGGGGGGTAATGTTCTAGGAAGGTTGACTATGTGTTGTCTTGTATATTATCATAGCACAGTAAAGTGCATTCAGATGCCTCTTTTGTCTTCAAGAGTATTGTTTACATTTTGCTTAAAGAAAGTACAATTTACTGGATATAACATAAAAAGCATTAGACAGAAAATTGTTATTAATGCTCATTTATGCTTTGGTTTGTATACTAATGTATAATTTTCAGCTGCATGTCTACTTTTTCTGGCACATGCATATTAATGTTCTAGTGATTATATTTATGCTTTAGAAATTTCAGAGAGTTTCACTGTGTGATGTTTAGTATTTTTTTCTTCTGGTGTCTTTGTGTGTCAGTTGATAGTATTGGGAAGTTATACATATTCCTTGTTTGTGGCATTAGCATTTTACCCACTAAGGAAGCTTTAGTGAAACCAGTCTGGGTGTGTTTGGAGCTACGTTTTGATGTTACATTTTTAGTCTTTGGCTGTTGGATTTTTATATGTATATATATATATATATATATATATATATATATATATATATATATATAGATAGATATGTGTGTGTGTGTAGATAATACATATAAATACGTATATATACAGAGAGAGAGCGATACATATGTGTGTGTGTGTGTGTGTATGTATGTATGTATGTATATATATATATATATATATATATATATATACAACACACAGCTTGCTTAATCTGCTGTTGTCTGTTCAAACAAGCATGTTATTTTACAATTTAATTAAGCTGTGTATATTATCTGCTGACTGCTGGCTGCTGTTCAAGTCAGCTGTGCTGTTAGACCAATAATATTTTTGCTGTGAAATTAAGGCCAGAGCCGAAAGAACTGTGTATTTTATTTGCAATTTAAGCAAGCTTCTGGGGGCTGGGCCAATTAGTGTATTTTTTTATCTGCTGTGATTCAAGTCCAAGAACTCTGTTTATGAAAGTGCATTCAATGGTTCAAGCAATTAGCCAATTGTATCTATTTGTCTTACATAAGAAAGAGCTGTGTTTAATGCCCGATTTTTATCTGCATTTATTTTTAAGTATGAAAGAACTATGTGCTGCTGGGCCAAAGTGTTGTGTACTTTATACCTTACATTTTAAGCAAGGTCAGTCTGTTCAAGCCATTAGCCAATTCTTTGTAAGGTCCGCTCTGTTCAAGCCATTAGCCAATTGCAATTAAGCCGTCTGCAAGGTCTGTTCAAGCTGTGTTATCTGCATTTTATAAGGGCTGTTCATGGTCTGTCTGTCTGTCTGTCTGTGTCTCTCTCTCTCTCTCTCTCTCTCTCTCTCTCTCTGTCTGGAATGTTTGGCTCATATGTACTTTTGGTCTGTTCCTCTTAAAATTATTATTTTCTGGCAAATCCAGTGAGAACTTAATTCACTAAATAACCATAGCCATTTAAGTTTGTCTTTCTGTCTGTCAGGAAATGCATGGTTGGTAACACAAAACATTTTATAGTAGCAACTTTTCTAAGATCATACAAGCAATGTTTGTGTCCCTGGTTTTGGGCTTTTGTCCCCTTCCCAATAAATTTTGGCTATTTACAGATTTCTTATGCTGCATAGGTCTTCAGGGGGAGAGATGTGTAATGCTGCTTATGGTGTGTTTGTGTTGTCAGTAGTATGACAGACAGAATACTTGTTTTTGATATAGAAGGCTGTGGGTTCTAGTCCCACAGCATGTAGACAGATTGCTGACACTGTATTCTGTTGTACTTTGCAGCCTTGAAAATGTCCTCTTTGGCGGAGATACCTAGTAATTATGAACCTGTTATCAGTTTGCCATCCATTCTCTGTTGTAATATTACTAGCTTAGCATTTTTTTATGCAACATATGCAATTTATATCTCAAGGGCAACAGGCACTTTATTTGTAGATGAAACAATGAAGACTTAAGTTGTTTGCTTGCAGGCTGCAGCAACCTCTTCATTAGTTATATATCTCCTTAATGTGGAATTATGTGATTTTTACTTCTAAAATGCGCTGTAACAAGTGTGCTGTATTATACGTGGAATATAACTCAATACTGTCAGGAAGGTGTATCAAGAACACATGTATGTTTTGTGTGCAAGGGGGGCTATGATTTAAAAACACCCCAAAGCTAGTCTATATCCACCACTGGCCAGATGCATTTTCTTTGAATGTGGGTATCAAT
Source organism: Protopterus annectens (assembly GCF_019279795.1). Classification (NCBI taxonomy): domain Eukaryota; kingdom Metazoa; phylum Chordata; order Ceratodontiformes; family Protopteridae; genus Protopterus; species Protopterus annectens. Next base: position 405,446,535 of record NC_056731.1, on the reverse strand, counting down.
GCTGTTTCAACGAATGTGAGTTTCGGCAGAGAAGTTAATGCCAGGTCTATTTTCATTGTGAGACTGTATTGCTTTGTTTAGCAGAGGTCGAATAGTGTTTATGCTATAAAATATAAAATAAAATGTTTAAATGAATCCAAATAAACATTGTAGAAGTAAAGCAGTATGCACATTATAGTGTTTATAGTAAATAGGGCAAAATAACCAGGTAATGAGATATTGGAATGGCTGCAGGGGGGCTCTGATGCCATATTTTAGTTCTGTTCAGTTTGCGTTTGTTTATCCCACAATTCCATTGGAGTGGGTGGGGTTACATAATTATGTATGCAAATTATATGTTAATCAGCGTACAGATTTGTACCTATTTTTCATGGTCCTTGTCCAGATTTTTGATGTTTCCAGGTTGACAGGTATGTTTCCCACTTGTTCAGCTGCATGCAATAAATCCTGCATTTCTTTGTTTTCTGCACATTCGGAATTTGTCAACATTTTCTGTTTAAGCAGTGACATAAGGTATTGCTGATATTTAAGCATATGAAACTGACAATTTAAGGCCCTTATGGCCAAAGTAGCAGAAGTGTAAATCTTTTTCCCCCATCTGTCCAGGTCCCTTGAATCCCTATCAGAGGGGATAGGGTTTTTTGCGGAGGAAGCCTTGACCCCCTTGGGACCTTGAGAGATAGTTTCTGGGTCTGCAGTAGGGTTTTTATAAAGAAATTTGTGTGAATCAGGAACCCTGTAGTATCTGTCTGGCTTAACAGGAGCAGGTGGTAAAGAGTCAGGAGACAGGCCGGACTCTGAAAATACATCATCTACAATATCTAAAACAGGAGGAATAGCAAGGGGCCTGTGCTGAGGTAATAAAAGGAAATCTCTGAGCCTTTTCTTAGATTCTGAGTAATCTTGGCTCTCCCAGTGGATGTGCTCCCTCATAGTATGCAGGGTCTACCCAAAAGAATAATCCTCAGGAGGAGAGGCTGAAGGGATAGATTCTTCAGCAACACAATCCTCATAGGGAGGAAGAGAGTATTCCTGTTCAGTAGAGGAATCAGAGGAAATGGAAACCTGATCTGAAGATGCATATTCTGTCTCTTGCCTAGGCCTCTTAGCAGGAGGGGGATGGGAACCCCTGATCAAAGTAATTAGGCCATTTTAAGCATCTGTTTTTTAGGCATGGAGGCCTGACCAGGGGAATGTTGTACTTGCTTCTTTGTCTTTAGAGGTGCTTTAGTCTTTGCCTTTGAAGTTGAAGTCATTTTCACACAAAACTGTGTAGGTCTGAAAACACCCTCATAGGCCGATGCCTGCTCAGCGGCTCTGGACTCATATGAGGGAATAGTTTCAGAGAGTCCAATACCTTGAGTTTCCAGCAGCCTAGTCGGCTCTGCATGGGAGCCAGAAGCAGCCTGTGGCTCTGAGGTAGTGGGCGTCAGGGGCTACGAAAGCGCCTCACTGATAACTGGCGAACCAGCGACTGGCCTAGCAGAAGCCTCGTCGTCGGTTTTGGACCTCGGATGCCTGTCCTTTTCTTTGCGCTTTTTATAAACTCCGGTAGTCGGCTGTTCCTATGACATTATATAATTAAATTTTCTGCCAAAGTAATGAAATGCAAAATCAAACCGACGCTTAATAGTGCGTTGGTTAAATCTAGCACAAAACCGACAACCAGCAAAGTCGTGGTCAGGGCCTAGGCAAGGAATACAGTAAGAATGAAAATCCTTATGAGGTATTTGCTTCCCACAAGAAATACAATTATTAACTTTTTCTGACATCGGTCTGGAGCAAGAAAAAAGTTTCCAGAATGGGGTACTTAGCTTTAATGAAGACTTCGGATCTGAAATTCGGATTTGAAAATCTCAGGAGTCAGCCGACTGGCACTTGCGAACTGCTTTTGCTTTGGGCACCGCGCGGCAAGAAAGACAGAAGAAAATGGTGTCGGCTGCATCTTTTATACCCCTAGTGCACTGACGTCAGGGAAGAGGCGACAGCAACCGACGCCGGACCAGGACTTTGGAATTCAGGCTGACTGTGGGTAACCTGCCAGCAGGATAACCCAATTGTAATGACTGCAACAGTGAAACACGATGAACATCACCTCTTTCACAGCAACCAAACTACTCCACATTAGCATTACATCGTCAACAACCTATGCTCTACCTAAGTATCATAGAGTAAGCCATATACATTATCTCCATCTCAGAAAAACACAACGCTGTCTCTACAAATACCTAAAACTTACATATTGTATTCAACATAACCTTCTTCTTCATGATGACATTCACCCAAACCCAGGCCCTAACAACATCAACGCAAGTCCCCCACCAATACATGCCTCCAATTTTCACATCCTTACTAGTACCCCCAATTCTCTCCTCTTAGCACACCTTAATATACGTAGCTTAAATAACAAAATCAGCCAGCTACATACCCTGTTAGACCTCCACTCATTTGACATCCTCTGTCTAACAGAAACCTGGCTCAAATCCACCACCAGGGACAATGAAATAATACCTCCTGGCTATAATATCTTAAGATCTGAACGTATAACTAAAAAGGGTGGGGGGAGTGGCAATATTGTACAAATCTAAGTTACAGGTGACATCACTTGATGTTCAACTACCATTGCCCAGCAACAGTGAAATCCTTATCTCGAAGCTCCACATTAATGCTAACAAATCTTTATGCATAATATGCTCCTACCTTCCCCCAGGTAATAACACTGAAACCCTGGAATGTACCCTTAGCTGGATCTCAATGTCTTTCCCACAAGAAACCATAGTACTTGGTGATTTTAATATTGACTGGAATACCTGTACTTCTGACAATCCAACTACCCATAGTAATTTATATGGCTTTCACCAAACTATCTCCATCTCCACCAGAATCCATAAACCGAGTAACAAACAAATCACTTTAGACTGGATATTAGTAAATAGTAATCCCCTCTCTTCTGGCATCCTTCCCGATGACGTTAGTGATCACTCACTTACTTACATAATTAGACAAAAGACCTTCATTCCCAACCAAACCATCTTTAGAATTACCCAGACCAAAAACAACTTCAACCCAAGAAACTTCCAATCAGAACTTAATGCATGTTAACTGGTCACCCCTAAAATACCTCCCTCATGATGAAGCTGTATCATTCTTTAACTCAAAATTCCTTAAAATCCTAGAACACCATGCCCCCACTCACACTATTAGAACAAGAAACAAAACTGCCCCATGGCTCACTAAAGAGACTAAATGTAAAATGCTACAAAGAAACAAAATCTGGGCCAAATGGAGAACTACTAAAAACACTACTGATCACCAAAACTTTAGACAGCTTAGAAACGCCACCAAAAAAGCCATACTACTTGACAAGAAACATTTTTTCTTAAAATTCCAGCAATGCCACCACCAAAACCCACAATGTTTCTGGTCAGGTATTAATAAACTCCTACACCCAGGCCACTCCAAGACACCAACCCCTACCGGCCTCTCTGAAGACTCACCCAACCAGATTGCAGATGCTTTCAACAACTATTTCACTGAAACCATCCAATCTCTTGCTAATACCCTACCATCTGTGACTTTCATAGGGCCCCCTCCTCAACTAGCTTACCTCCCACATTTCTATTACAACCAGTCCCAACATCCCTCATCCATACGCTACTTCAAAAGCTGAAACCTAGCAAACCCTCAGCTGGCCTACTGCCAGCTGAATACTTACAAATTGCAGCAAAAGAGCTTGCATACCCAGTTTCCATCCTAATAAACAGAACCATATCCAAAAGCTCCATCCCATCCCTCTTGAAAATCTCCCATATTATCCCCTTACACAAGGGTGGTAACTCAAACGAACTCTCAAACTTTCGTCCCATAGCTTTACTCTCTCCACTAGGAAAAATGCATACACCGGCAACTACTTGACCATCTCCTCCAAAAGAATCTACTTGCTGACTGTCAACATGGCTTTAGGCCATTCCATAGTACATCACTGCACTCTTATCCTTTTCTGACTGCATTAATAAAAATAAAAACAATTACAAACTTTCCTCGGCACTCTTTATTGACCTCTCAAAAGCTTTCAATATGGTTAATCATAACTTACTTTTAGATATCCTTGCATTAGGCACTCAGGCTATCCAGTGGTTCAAGTCTTATTTAGATAATAGAAAACAGGCTGTCCTCTGGGACAATAGCTTATCCACTCACCTCCCTGTTTCCCTAGGTGTCCCTCAAGGCTCTATCTTGGGTCCCCTCCTTTTCTCTATCTTCACTAATGACCTGAACACAAAGCTCCCTCAAGCCACCTGCATACAATATGCAGATGATTCCATATTAATCTGTGCAGCAACCTCTTCAGCAGACCTCCAGGCCATCACCCAACAAGTATTCAGCCTTCAACGCTGTCTAATCCTAAAACCTAAGAAAACAAAATTGCTGCTTTTCACTTCCACACAAAAAAGGTCGCCCCCATTGATTTCACTGTCATTTCTACAAATGACACTATTATAGCTCCTGACCTAACCACAAAACTTCTAGGGGTAACAATTGACCACAACCTCAACTTTGACTCGTACATTAACCTCACCATTAAATCTGTCAACAGGAAACTAGGTTCCCTTTACAGGATTCAACCTTATCTTACTCCACTAGCCAGAACTACCATTGCCCACACACACCTTATCTCCACCCTCTTATATGCCTCCCCCATCTACACTAATCTATCCAAAAGTAACCTCAGTAAACTGGCAACCTCCTACCACAATATTGCCAGATTTTCCACTGGCACAGCTTTTAGAACCCACCACTGCCAAAATCTCAAACTGCTTGAATGGCTAGACCTGCAAAATCAGCTCCTTTATCAGTAGCTCACCATCACCCATAAGATTTTGCATCACCCCAACAATACTCCTATACTTTGCAACCTTATCTCCCCCTACAAAAACCTTACAACCCTATGCTCAGCTAACAAACTACTAGTTACCACCCTCAAACCCAACAATAAATTTGGAGACTCTCTCTTTACAAACTCTGTGGGTTAAGCTTGGAACAAACTCCCCTCTGAAGTTTCATCTCTTACCCCCACACCATTCTTCAAGAAGCATATAAAAACTTTCCTGAAAAAGCAATGGCTTTGTCCATGCACTAATCCCGACTAGCATACTTTCTTCTTACCATGTTTATTATCTCTGTTTACTTGCCTCTCTACTTCCTGTATTGGCATCTCCTTATTAAACTAACCCTGAGTCCAAACCTGTGAAGTCCTCCACACTACTTGTTCAGCACCCACTGTTATCTGTTTCTTTCTTTTCTCTCCTTTCAGAGTGTATTAATTAGAGAGAGAGAGAGAGAGAGAGAGAGAGAGAGAGAGAAAACAATTCTTATTATTTGCATCCATACTTGGTCAAAACTTGCCACTTCTTGTTTCTGTTGCTTATATAAATAGCTGTTTTAACTTAGTTTGTATAGTTGATCTAGTTCATAGTGTATCTAATTCATAGTGTATTTTTATATGTAAATAGTTGATCTAGTTCAGAGTATATTTCTTAAGCATTTTCCTTCTTACATAAGCCATTGTTTTTTAAACAGTTTGTTTTTTTATGTCTGTACGATATTGTTGCCTTTTTATTTCCATATTTGGAGCTTAACTCCCCAGGCCTCTGCTGAAAATTGACATGTATCCAGATGGACTGGCCCAGTCAACAAATGAAAAATAAATAAAATAATTATACATGTGTGCGTGTGTGTGTTACCTACACTTGATTTCATTTTATTTTCAACAACTTTGTATCTGAAGACTGTAACAGATGGAATGAATTCCTCAGATTCTGAAATATTATTTCCGACATCCTGGGCCTGGAGTCTGACAGGTTCAATCAGATAGCAGTAGAAGACTGAATCTGCAGTGAGCTGACTGTTTTGGTGGCTGTTTGTGATGTTTTTCTATCAATATTTTGGCATAGTCAACCAGATACTAGTAGGTGGTGTATGCATTTTGGGAGCTGTTGATGACTTTCTGTTTTTTATTTTTTTAATATAATATTCTGGCAGGGTTAACCAGATACTAGGGAGGCAATGTGTTTTTGGGACTGTTGATGATCTTCTTTCTTTAACATAATACTCTGGGAGGGTCAACCAGATGCTAGTGATCAATGTCTTTTAGGGGCTGTTGATGACTTTCTTTTTTTTTTAAATATAATATCCTGTCAGGAATCAAAGAGATACTAGGTATGCAGTGCGTTCGGGTGAGCCGTTTGTGGATGACATCTGTTTTTTTTTAACCTAGTATTTTTTGCAGGGTTAGTCAAGATAAATTAGGATGGCTTACCAATGTTTTGTTGTTGAAACAAACTCTACTTTTGCATGAGTAAAGTGTGTATGGGTGAATTGAAGTAAGATCACATGCAAGGTCTTGGCTATGTGATGTGAAAGAAATAGAGTAATGTAACCGTGGTCTTTAATTTTCATTATTTTAAACCTTATAAGCTCAAAGCAGATTCTCTGGGTAGGCAGTTGAGATGGGGCAATGCTTATCTGCAAATGGAATGACTGCAGTTCTAGCTTGCTTTGCAAGACTAATGTGCATTTGAGTGAAGTAAGATCAGCCATAAGCTCTAAACTGAGTGTTGTTTATGTGAAAAAAAAAGAATACTTACCTTACTGACAGTATTATCTTTTTGTTGTTGTTTTCGTTTTTAACCTCTCAAGATCAAATCAGATACTGTGGGTGGGGTAGGCAATGGGAATTGAGGCTGGGTGTGAATTAAACAAATTGTCCTGCTGTTTACTGTTGTTGTTATTATACAACTGTAATACTTTTTTGTCTGTATTTTAAGATGAATGTAAAATAATTAGCGAGTTAATGAGTATTTCTGTAACATACTGTAGCTTCATACCTTTCTAGATGGCTGACGACATCCATTCATCTGTCTCCCGCAGCCCCCCTTTGAGATGACGTCACCAGCCGCCACTATATATCTATATATACATACACGTATACTTATGTATATGTGTATATATGTATATACATACATCTCTCTTTATACATATATATATGTGTGTGTGTGTGTGTGTGTGTGTGTGTGTGTGTGTGTGTGTGTGTGTGTGTGTGTGTATATATATATATATATATATATATATATATATATATATATATATATATATCTATATCTGGATCCCTAACAGTTGATTGAGTTTTCAGATACTCAAAATTAATATCGGTTAGATGATACAATCAAATTTTTGTAAACTTGAAGCTTGTGAATCAAGATCACGGAACAGTGAGGATAGGGAAATTTACCTTTTTCCTCAATGTACTGTGATCTCGGAGTTGGTATATATAATTTGCAAGGGTTGTGGGGGGTTGTAAAAAAAGATTTTTATGCTATTTTTTTTTTAATGTTCAAGTTTTCGGAAATTCAATCATATCCTCCCGCCGATATGAATTTCGAGTTTCTGAAAACTCGATTAAATGACATAGATCCATATCTATGTATGTTGTCAAAGGAAAAAACTTCACAGACCAATACACGTAAGGTTCAGTTAAGGTACATTTAATAACTTGCAGCAAAGAGACAAAAACATGCAAATACAAGATTTTGCCTCACTACTAACAGGAAGTACGCTATTCTTATACTGTTTTACAAGACATGGCCTTCTATAGCTGACGTAATAAAACACAACTTTCAGTATTGTTCTACTGCAGATGTTGCTCAGATTTTCTGCTGACGTGACTAAATTTGTGATAAACTTTTTGAGAAAAACAACCTGGCCTTGGTGGGCACTAACCTGTTACAGGCCCCTATTGTACAATTCTAATACATGTGTTACATTTCAAGGTACTTTTCTAACTCAGGCATAAGCAAATGCTGATTACAGTTCATATTTTCAAGCAGTCTTTGTTCTAATTATCTATAACTTCTACAGATGTGTATTTTCTCACAGCACAAGCGGAACTCCTTGTCTAAGTTTCATAACATTTATCCAAGTGGTATTGTTCTATTCATAATTTCCCTAATACAAGCAGAAATCATCTGCTTCTCAGTAAATTTCCAAGGCATAAGCAAAGATTTTAGCTGACAATACAAGGTCAGAAAGCATCTGCAGTTTGTACAGATTTATGCAGTATGAAACAGAATAAATGTGTTAACCCTTTTCAAGGTCTAAATGTACTAAGCATATTACTAATACATACAGTAATACATATTTTTCTGACATTTTCCCCCTTTTAATACCTTTATTCTACTTTCAAAATAAGCATAAACAGTTTGTTTTCTTTTCCTAACCTCTTCCACTTAGGATTTGCAGTTAAGAGAGTCATTCAGTTTAAACTCATGAAAGCATTTTCAATTTTTTAACAGTTCTTCAAACTCAGTACTTTGATATAAGGTTTCAGAAACTGATATGTCTATAAAGTCTTTAATCAGTCTTTTCATACAGGGGATGCCACAGCAAACACATACTCCCAGTAGGAGCATTCCTAAACAAATGGCAATCAGGATGTTCATTAGGATGGTACCCCACCCCCCAAACCATTTCTGGAAAAAGTCCATCAGTGGGTTTGGGCCTGGTTTGGTCATGGCCGACACTTGCTGAATCACCTCAAAATGATTGTCTATCTCGTGTTTATGGTCAGGAATATACGAATAGCATTCTTCTTGGATTAAAGCGCAAGTACCACCTCTCGCCGCTAGGGTGAAGTCGAGAGCCATGCGGTTTTGAAGCACTATAGTTCTCATGGCATTCAGTTCATTAGTCACCAATTCGAGGGTGGAAAAAGGTGCATTGCTCATCACTTTGAGAAGTTTAGACAGTTTTCTCAGCTCCCAGATCAATTTCACTGCTCCATATGCTGGTAATATGCCTGCCCACGATATAACGCTATCACTCAAGTCCATATGTGTCAGTCCTTTGCTTACAGAATGATGGTCTTTCCAACGTGCATCGATTTGTCCCACTGAAATTACAGGTTTCTTGACGACCTCTCGGACGTTTCAAATTTTTCCTCGAGGTAAAACTGCAGTGTGTCATATGGCCGGAACCAGGTAACCCAAAAAACAACTGCCGGACCAATTCTCAGGTAACCATTTGTATGCCTTTCTGCCACACACAAAATAACAGTCCTCTACTTTAGTAGTAACTTTCCTATGAATATGCACTCACCCTGCATGAAACATTTTTCAATCAATTATAGACAGTTGTTTATAAAGAACAGAATTATGCTTTACTTCATCAAGTGTTTTGTGCATCAATCCAAGAAATGAATCATAATTTGTATTACAATAAAAATCTACATTGTTACCTTTAGTGTAACATTTATAAGGAACAGTCACATTGCAATTGCTCCAACCCACCTGAACAGTATCATTTTTATAAAAACACACAGTTCCCTTTTGTGGAACAGACAAGTGCAATGCTATTTTATCTTGTGATGTAATGGTTGAGGTATCATAAATCAAGTTTTCCCAGGTCTCATTGACCCCTAGGGGGACCGTAGTCATTAATAACCCCCCGTATGCTGTTGGCAAAGCTGTGCAAATCCAGAAATTCGAAACATTGAAAGTCTCAGCATACACATATTTAATTGCCTGGTAAGTGTTAAAGTTTGGATGCCAGTCTATAAGTAACGCTTCACGTTTATTCAGTTCAGTCTGTGTGGCTGGGAAAAGGAAAGGCCACAGCAAAAAGATTATTGTCACTAGTAAACAGGATGATTATGCAATACTTCTGAGGAAGAGGTTGTTCTGTATTCCTGTTTCTTCTGGACTCTATCATTTTTACTCTTGGCATGTGACAAGATTTTTGTCCATTTCAAAGTTTTTAACCAATTTGCAGTGTGTCAGGTGGATCCAGGAGGCGCGCTCTGCTATCTTGACTGCAGTGGGTGTTGACAGAAACACTTGATATGGACCTTCCCACTTTGGTGACGCCCAATTCTTTTTCTTTACTGTCTTCACCCAAAGCCAGGTACCCGGGGGCACTGCCACTTCTGACAGTCTGGTTCGTTCTTTATCTGAAACAGAATTTGACTGCAGAAGATGTTTAGAATTCAACAGGTTTCTCATATACTCAGCTAGTGTACTGTCAGCTTCCTGGTCTGCAGGCATGAGAGATTTCCACTGAGTTATATAATAAGCCCTTCCAAATAGTTTTTCAAAAGGAGTCAATCCTTTTGCATTTGGAACAGTTCTCATGCTCAACAGTGCCAGGGGCAGACAGTACATCCAATTTCTCTGTGTTTCTCATATTAACTTCCTTAGCTTACTCTTTAAAATCCCATTATGCCTCTCTACTAGCCCTGCAGATTGTGGGTGATACGCACAATGATTTTTTGAAGAAATACCAAAATGTTTACTTAACTGTTGTATGGTCTGGTTTACGAAGTGTGTGCCATTGTCACTGTAGATCTTTTCCGGAATGCCGAATCTAGGGATGATTTCTTTAACGAGAACTTTTGCCACCATTGCCGCGTCTGGATTTTTAGTCGGAAAGGCTTCCACCCATCTGGAAAACATATCTAAATGACAAGACAATACTTCTTATTTTCACATTTGTTCAATTCTATAAAATCCTTACAGATAGTATGATACGGATATGGTGGTGTAGGGAAACTCCCTTGCTTGGGCTTTAATGCCCCTTGTGCATGATGTTTATTACAAACGTGACACATCGAACAAAATTTTTTAGAGTAGTTTAAGAATCCGAATGTCGTGAACACTTGGTTCACCAGCTGTACCATCCCCCCTGTTGAGACATGGCACTGCCCATGGCTCAACAAAGCTGCATATCTAAACAAATTAGACGGCAGTATCGGTTTCCCTTCTTTAGAGATGTACAGCCCCTTTTCGAAAACTGCTCCTCATTTTACCCATCTTTGTTTTTCAACTTGCGTAGTAAGTGCCTGCATTGTCTTTAATATTTCTAAGTCTAAAATCTCAGAGGGTTGTAATTCCTCACTCAAATGAAATACTTCTGAAGCTACCTGCTTTGCAGCTGTATCAACTCTCGCATTACCTTTTGAAATCCTGTCCTGTTGCTTGGTATGAGCTGTGCATTTACAGATAGCTACTTTCTGGGGTGACAATAGATTCTAAAAGATCTAAAATAAACTGTGCATGACTGATCAGTTTGCCAGTAGATGTTATCATTCCTCGATTTTTCCACTGTTGCGCAAAAACATGTACAGTAGAGAAAGCGTACTGGCTGTCAGTAAAAATGTTTACACATTTACCCTTTGCTAAGGTACATGCCCATGTCAAGGCAATCAATTTTGCTGTCTGTGCAGATAAATTGTGTGGTAAAAGTTTTGCTTCTATAATCTCAGTATCAGAAACTACTGCATAGCCTACTAGGTTCTGTCCTGCAGGACCCCTTTTGCATGAGCCATCCATGTAGTATGTCACCTCGGCACCATCCAAGGGGACATCCGTAAGATCTTTTCTAGGCAGTGTCTTTTGCTCAATCACCTGCAGGCGGCTGTGTGGTGTGCCATCTGCAGGGGTTGGGAGCAAGATAGAAGGGTTCAGTCATACATCGTTCAATTGTCATATGAGGTTGGCTCAACAATATAGTCATGCAGGAAAGATGCCTAGCAGGGGAAAGATATGCTACCTTCTCTTGCAGTAAAATAATCGCGACTGCATGAGGCACTCTCAGTGTGAGAGGGTGGAACAAAACTACTGAGGCCGAAGCCTGTACTGCCATTGCAGCTGCAACTACTGCTTGTACACAGTGAGGTAAAAACCGTGCCACTGGGTCCAGTTGTGATGAATAATAAGCAATAGGGCGTTGCTTGTCCCCATGCTGCTGTGTTAACACTGATGTCATATAACCTTGCTTACAATCTACAGTTTGTAAAAAACGTTTGTGGTAGTTTGGTAAACCTAAAACTAATGAGGACGCTATTAACTGCTTCAGTTTGCAGAAAGCAGATTCTGCTTCTGGTGTCCATTGTAACAGATCCTGTGCTGCCATAGGCTTTTTATATATCAGGTTAGTCAGTGGTGCAGATTCCAAGGCGTAGTTTGGAATCCAGCTCCGACAAAAATTAGTCGTACCCAGGAAGGACATAATTTCCTTCTTGGTAGTGGGTTTTGCTGCTTGTAAAATCACTACTTTTCTGTCTTCATCTAATGTCCTACCCTCTTTGGATATTACATATCCTAAGTATTTAACTTGTTTTCTCCAAAGCTGCAGTTTATTTCTGTTTACTTTATGTCCTTCAGTGGCTAAAAATTGTAATAGCGCTATGGTGTCTTCTTTACAATCTTGATGGGTGGGGGCCACCAGCAGGATATCATCAACATAAAGCAAAATCTGATGCCCTCTTGGTGGGGTAAATCCCACCAAGTTGCTTGCCATTTCTTGTGAGAATATTGTCGGACTTTCACAATATCCCTGTGGTAGTCACGTATATGTATATATTTTCCCCTGAAATGTGAATGCAAACCAATATTGGCTGTCAGGGTGTATCGGTATCGAAAAGAACGCACTGCTGATATCTACCAGAGAAAAATATTTCTGTTGAGGTTTTAAATCATTCAACAAGGTGTGTGGGTCTGGCACCATAGGTGCCCTTGGTATTACTGCATCATTTACAGCTTGTAAATCTTGGACCATACGCCACTCTCCATTTGCTTTTTTGACAGGAAATAAGGGTGTGTTACATGGTGAATCAGGAGATTCCACCAGCACCCCTTTCTTAAGTAAAGCTACTATAATAGGTTTGATTCCTACCTCTGCATCTTTTCTTAAGGGAAACTGTCTTTTCTGTGGTCTAAATGCTGACTTTGGCGTAATAGTAACTGGTCACGCTGTACGAATAAGTCCTACATCTGACTTTCCTGTTGACCAAAGAGTTTCTGGTATATTCTGTAAGGCATTCTCTTCCTCCTTTAATAGGAGGGCTAATCAGCTGTCCTTGCTAGGCTGCAAGTGTGCAGCTGGGTGGGTCTGAGTTATCCAGTTTAACTTCTGCCTTTGTATTCCTTGTTCTGACAGTTCTAACTCTGTCTACTTCTCCCATCTTGTGACTTTTTCTCCTAGGTCTACCCATTTTACATTCTTGTCCTTAGTTATGCTAACGTGTGGTAATCGATTAGATTTATAGAGTGCAAAGAACTCCTGGGGCAATGAACAGCTGGCTACACTGTTCCCTTCCATGTCCCAGTACAGATTATGTAATATCAATCTGTTTGCATGATTTCTAAACAATTCTTGCTCATATTCCTTATCAGGTCCTGGTGTGTTACAATAATACAGAGTATAGTGCAACAAATGCTGTTTATCAATGTCAAGGGAGGGGAACTTGCTGATGGCTACGTTCATCAACTCTTCGGTTACTGCCCCTGAACCAGTCGTAACCAAGTCCTGGCTGTACCAATAAAACATTTCACCCTCCGATTGCACTGCAAAGGTATCAATTTGTCGCTGTGCTTCCATTCCCTGCATAGTCAGAACTACTGCTATACTAAATAGCTGCATAAGGTCTCTGCCCAAGAGATTTACTGGGCATTTTGCAGAAACAACAATTTTGCTTTTCTTGGTCAATCCTGAAACAGGATCAGTTATTGCAAAGTTATGGGAGAGGGGCTCCCGATACAGCTGTCCATTAGCTGCTTTCACTAATATGTAATCAGGTGACTCTGAGTTCTCTGGCAGTTTGGAGGGATGTATCAGGGTCCGTGATGCCCCTGAGTCACACAAGAATCTGACTTCCCTCCCTTCTACCAGGAGTGTAACTTCTGGTTTCATGTCAGCTAAATAGAGCTCTATGCTCAATAAAGCTAAATCCAATATTTTATTTTCTTCACTATCCGTGACTTCCTGCACTTCCTCTATTTCTTCTGTCACATTCTCTATTCCATCACATTCTCATTTGTCCTTTCTCTGCTATCCCCTTCTAGTGATTCTTGACCATCATATAGTCAGTCCTCACCCTCCTTGTATTCCATAGTTGCCTTCTTGTTTTTCTTGCAATCCCTTGCCAAGTGCCCTTTTTACCGCAATTAAAACATTCACCCCTTTTCTTTCGCCCTTCAAAGTCCTCTGATCGCTGATCAGATTGTTTGTTTCCCTGGGCATTTCTCTTGCCCTTTTTCACGGACTGTACTACATAAACTTCTGCTCCATCTTCTACAGAAAATACTTAGGCTTTCTTTTTCTTTTTGCTATTAAAATGCCTTTCGGCATGCCTGGCATATTCAAGTAATGACTGAAATCTGCTTGTACGATGATCTACCATGTGCTTTGTAATAAAACTGCTTATGGGTGCAATGCTGCCTTTCAAAAACGCATTCTTTAACTGCTGCTCATATGGGGAATCTTGTGTCTGATCTTCAGGAACCTGCATTCCACAATGGTTATTAAAACATTCTAATAGTCTGGCATAATATCTGTCAATAGTTTCACCTTCCTGTTGGATGCATTGATTAATGCAAGTCCAGTCTGCCCTAGGCTTCCACTTCTCAGAGATGCACGGTCTGTAAGACCTTTCACTCTGTTGTCTAACTTTGCGCTGCTACGTGGGAGGGGCCTGAGCGCAGCATCACGGGGATTCCAGTCGCCACTAATCATGTGCCAATCTGGTTCCACAATTTGTCTGACTACTTTTTCTACCTCTTCTCCGTTTAAATTATAACTTAGTCTCATTCCTTGCAAATCTTCTAAGAACTTTCTAAAATGAACTTTTGGATGGGGAATTCTCTCAGTGGCTTTCCGGATGTCTTCCGGAGTCCAGGGTCTATACACTAGAATAGTTGGGTTCTGACCTTCTTGCCCTGCTTGAGGATTAGGCACTTCTATGAGTGGGCATATTTCTTCTTCACTCATAGATCGTGAATTCCTACCCATTTGATATAACTCAATGTCCCCTTTTGAGTTTCCTGCCCGTGTTCGAGACCTGGTCTCGACGGGATCTCTAATAAACGGTTTTGCTTTTGTAGTGTCTCTTACGGTAACAGCAGGATATTGCAGGGGTGGAATAACTTGTTCACTTGCTTCATATTCTGGTAAGGGAGGTGGAGGGGCTGATGCTATTACTAAGTTATTGTCCTCCTTATCTAAAAACATTGCTTTTGAATTATTACTTCTTTGTTCCCTACGGTTTACTTCCTCAATCCACCTGTGTGCCTGAGGAATTCCTAATTGACGTTGCTTTTTTACCCAACCTTTGGAATCGGTTTTAATCTGTTTGACAAGTTTAACAAGCAAAGGTTTTTCTAATTTACCATTAAATTCATACTTATTAACCCATTTTGAATAGTATTTAATATTATTAGCACGCTGTGACTGCATGTATTTCGCGTCTTCGGTTAATGGCGGATTTTGGGGTCTTTTTGTGCAATTATTACCCATTTTGTTCTAACCTTTTAATTGTTACGTAACTCCTTATTTTTTAACGTGGTACCACAGATTTTGTTATAATCTCTTCAGAATGACTGCCTACCTGCTCTGTTTCCCTGATCTATGACAAGACAGCAATCTTTCTTGTCCCTGACTTAAAAAAAAAAAAAAAATAGTCCTGACAAAAGCAATGCAAATCTAGTCCCTGATCTAAAACAGGAAAAAAAGGTAGATTCACCTTACCTGAGCCTTCGTGATTGATCACCTGGTTCAAGTAAACCCGTTCTTCAGTCGCAGATCAGAAAGTGGCTGGCCTCTTTTGTACGACAATTCATATTTTCTGACATATGTATGTATGTATATATATATATATATATATATATATATATATATATATATATATATATATTCTTGTCATTGAGTAAACTGACACCAGCGTTAAAACAAAAAGAGTGATCTTTTAGATCAAATCTAAAAAGATTGAACCAGAAAAAAAGACAAACCCCAGGATTCAACAATGCTTACAGTAACTGTACACTAACTGTACACTGTTCTGAGTGAATTGACAACACAGACATAATTCACAACTTCTTCCTCCTAATTTTAGTTTTCCTACTGATACTCTTGCAGGTTTAAATATTGACAGGAATTCATAAAGGTTACCACAAAGTGGAGACTATGTGTACACTTAGTGTAATCTTTCTGAGTGACTAGAAAGCACAAAAGATGTGATAAGACTTTTCTTGAATACATATTGTGTACACTTAGTGTAGGCTTTATTGACTCTGTCCCAAAAATATTTTTGTAGAGGGACTGATATATATATATATATATATATATATATATATATATATATATATATATATATATATATATATACATATATATATATACCAACTCAAGACTGCACAACAGTGAGGTATGGGCAAATTCCCAGACCCCACTCTTCTGCAATCTCACATGAAAAGCAGTCGGAAAGTTGAAAATCAAGGCTGTAAGAGTATTTGCCCACTTTAAATGATAAAAGTACCAAAATTATGGACTGCATAAAATCAAACCGAGTACATCAAACATTTAAATTAATGAAACTTCAAATCAAAACAGGAACGTGCTTTCCTCTTCTAGACTGTTAATCCTTAACCATATCATTAACTAATGTTATGTCAAAAGTTTTTCTAAGGTAAGGTGTGCAGTTCGGGTTAAGGGCAGGGACAGGGCTAAATTACGGTTAGTTCATATTACTAAAGTGGGCAGTGGGGCGTTGTCCTTTCACAGCTCAAACTCTACTGTAGAATAAGCAAAATATTGGCAACATTATAATCTGCTTTTGCCATCGTCACCGTAAACACCTCCTCAAAGACAACTCTAATACAAACTGTTGTTAACAAACGTCATTTTATAGCTCTTGTTAAGGCCAGGGCATGCCATTGCATCCTCTTAGAAAAGGTTAATCAGGTCCCTGTAACTGCATGCATCATGTTTTTGTTAGGAATAAAAGTATTAAACTATTATAAAAAAGACTAAGTTCTACTTTATGGATAAATGTACAAATAGTACAGAAACTTGGATTAAGAAAGGTTGCAGTTACATAGTAGATATTCTCCTAGTGTAGCTCCAGTGAAATAAATAGTAGGAAACCAGTGTCAGAGTACAAACAGTTTTGTAGTATGTACACACACACACACACACACACACACACACACACACACACACACACACACACACACACACACGTGCATGCAAGTGTTTGATCTCAATAAGCAGCACATCACATGGTGATATTCGATTTGACTATTCCACATTGTGATATACAGGAATTGGAAGCCCCATCATTAAAGAAAATGATCCATAGATGAGCCAGAAACAGATGGAACCTCTACCATGTAATAACATATCCTGCAGCTGGATCTGTAGTAACCCTTGCAGGAAGAGTAATTCTATAAAAAGAGAATGGAAGCCTGAAACAACATAAATATTTCCCTCTCCCTGTAGAAGAATTACAGGGTGATACAGCTGGGATAGGAGCTATAGAGGCAGGAACATGATTCCTAGACAAGAGTCTGTTTAAGACCAGAACTGCACACTTAAAAAGAGAGAAGACTCACCCATGATGGGCTGGATTACCAGAGGGACCAGGTGGCTTTTATGTATTCCTTTTATTTATTTGTCCTTTGGTAACTGGGAAAGTCCACATGAGCCAAAGGCCCATTTTCATCAGATGCCTGGAGAGAAAAGCCATGCAACAGATTCAAAAAAAGGCTTGAAAGAAGACAGATTGAGATAAGCCCACACAGGCAAAAAGGCTTATACACTTGCTGCAAATGGGGCTGAAGATAACTGTGAGTTAGTGAATTTTTAGTGAACCATTTAGATTCTGTTATCTAATTTTTAAAATTACTATACATTCAAAATAATTTCAAAAAATTATCAAACTTTTATATCGATGTATGTAACAAGTTTACTTTATTAAAAGTATGCTTTAATTTCTAAATGCAGCTTTTGTGTATTCTGCGAAAATCAAAGACTGGTAAAATTTTGTTTATGTAGTGAAGTAAAAGCAAAGGAAGGTGAACATGTCTGAAAATGCATGCCATTTGACTGAAAATTCCCTAATGTGTTAATTGAGAGGGTCTCAAATCACGCACTGGTTCATACGTTGGCAACATTCATTTCAAACTATTACTTTTGGAAGCTAAAGTGAATTTAAACTGTCGGGTGTTGGGAAATTTACTCCACAGAAAGAGATGGGGAGAATGTATTCATACAGAACATGCTGAGCACTGAAGCTCCAAATGAAATGAATTGTTTGGATGTGCCACGTCTGTGTCTTAGTGATGCTCATTCTGCACTAAGACAGTTACTTGTGTACACCCAAAGGGAAAGGTTGCTTGACTGCCTCTCAACAGTATCTGTACACCAAAGTTCACTGTGTGGTTAGAAAGGTCTGTGTATGCTAGAAAGGAAACAGGCATTTTTTTTTATTTTACTTATTTGATTGAATGTCTGGAGAAAAAACAATATATATGGAAGGAGCTACTTTTGTCGATCAGCACTTTTATTGACATCTGTTTATTCCACACAATTTGGTCAACTAAACAGATGGTCAACACCTGTCGACAAAAGTAGCAGATCAAATGATCCTTGGGGTTGGGGAATTTGCCCTTTACCGACAAACTGTGTGATCTTGAAGTTAGAATATATAATTAGCAGGGAGTATGGGGGTGTGGGGGCGGGCTTACCACCTTCAAAAAACAATGTTAAATTTTTTATTTTGTTTTAAAGTTTTTGCATGCTTCGAGATTTATGCTTGGCACATGCTTAGTACCATGTTGACGTGCATAATGCTGATCATTTGGAGTTGACATTATTCACACTGATATTAGTGCCATTCAGTAAAGTGAAGTGTATATATATATATATATATATATATATATATATATATATATATATATATATTCACTTTAGAGTATTGAAATACCGTAATCTTGAAATTCAAAATATCGAGACCAAAATCCCAAAATCAGCAATACACCAAAACCTGAAAACACTGATTCCTATAACATCAAAAAAACATAGCAAACCAACACTTACTATACTCCACCACAACAACATAAAAACAAATAAAAAACAAACTATATTAACCTTCGCCAAATATAAGCAGGGGGGCAAGACACCCTGCATCCCCCCAGTATGCATTCACTCTTTTGTGAGTTTGGCATTTTGAATGAAGATCGCACGGGGATCGGGACATGTATCCCTTCCCTTACTGTAGTGCGATCTTGGAGTTACTATATATATTTAGCAGGGGGTGTGGGGGAAGCAGCCCCCACACGCGGGTGTACAGGGGGCTTGCCCCCCTGCATAACAGTTGCAGGAGACATCTGGAAGTGCAGGTGTTTTGAACAAAGTCGATATTCCCAAAGTGTCAACATTCTTTTGGGTAGCAGAATATAGTAACTATATATATATATATATATATATATATATATATATATATATATATATATATATATATATGCACACACACACACACACACACACACACACACACACACACACAGATATATCAACAACTTAGCATTAAAATTTATCCCAGAAGTATTTTAAACTGTATTTGTAACAACTGGACTAACAGTACTTATGCTGAAGTTGTAAGGGAGTGGGGGGTGGGGTAACCCTCCCTCAAAGCGTTGTTCCTCCCTCAAAGCGTTGTTGAATGAAGTTGTAACTGACTTTTAGCTTACTGGTATAGTCTAAAGAACTGTAGTCAGAAACTAAAGAGTTTGCTTTGGTTGAAATTTGAGGATGTCAAATAAATGTTGAATGCTTGACAAAAAATTAACATGTAACTGTTTACTCTTTTTCTGCCAAGGGTTGGCATAGTGAATGTAAAAAGAAATGTATTGGGAAAATGTTACTGCAAGAGAAATTGAACATGATTACATGCAAAGTGTGAAAAATGGTCTGTTTAAGAAAAAAATGAACAAGTAACTTGATATATAATTATTGAAAATAATTTTTGGCAGCACAAAGTCTGTATTGACCCTAAAGAGTGCACAAAACCTTGATAAGAATGCTTGTATTGCTACAACTACTACTATTACTACTGCTGCTACTACTACTGTTACTGCTGCTACAAATGCTACTACCACTGCTGCTAACACTACTACTATTACCATCACTATTAGCACTACTACTACTACTACTGCTGCAACTACTGCTATTATTGTTACTACTATTGTTACTGATGCTACAAATGCTACTACCACTACTACTAACACCACTACTACTACTAGTACTACTACTACTAATAGTACTACTACTACATGAAATGCAAGCGAGGGAATTTTGCCTGTCATAGACACTTAACTTGATCCAATTTAGATAGCAGAGGGATTTATAAATGTTAGGGGCACCTAGCGGATGGATTTTCCATTATAACCTACCTAATCAAAAGGAAAAAAGAAGTTATGTACTTACCATAATGTTCCATGTGAGTTGTTTATCTCGCCTTTATTCTCACTGATGGGTTCGGAGTCGATCCTTGGCTCTGGCACGGCCGATAGCAAAGCTCAAGGTTTGCCAGTAGCTCGAGACCGAGCCCCTTATCCCACAATACACTGCTGGAATTACCTCAGATCTTGTTTGCTGCGAGTATAAATATATACATCCTTTTATTTATTTCTACAAGGAAGCACTTCCCGAAGGGGAAGAAGAAATATTGAATAACCAGGATGGTACTAGCCTCTAAGTCAACTGTCAGCCAGGAGGGGAAGGAGGGAGGGACGTGAGAATAAAGGTGAGATAAACAACTCACATGGAATGTTATGGTAAGTACATAACTTCTTTATGTGAAGTTGTTAAATCTCACCGTTTATTTTCACTGATGGATAGCATCCCTAGCACCCTCAATCTTGGGTGGCTCATGGAAGTACGTTCTTCAGTACCGTGGAACCAAAGGAAGACCTGTCCCTGAAAGCCTTATCTACTTTGTAATGCATGATAAAGGTATGAGGCTTAGACCAAGTGGCTGCAGCACAAATATTGTCAAGGAGCAATTTAGCTTGAAAGGCAGAAGACGCAGAAATGGCTCTGGTAGAATGAGCCTTAGGTTTGTGTGTCAATGGCATGCTCGCATTCGCATAAACAAAGGATATACAATCTGATAACCATTTAAAGTTGTTTTAGCCATTGGATTACCTTTTTTGGCTTCTGAGAAGGATAGAAAAAGTTTATCTGATTTTCTAATATCCTTAGTTCTGTCAAGATAAAATCTGAGCTGTCTGTGTACATCAAGTTTGTGCAGCATGTATTCCAATTTGTTAGAGTGGTTGGGAAAAATGACCTGATTGATATTGGATTCAGAACAGACTTTAGGTAAAAATGAGGGGTTTGTTCTGAGAGATACTCTATCAGCATGGAAAATCATGTAAGATGGTCTGACAGATAATGCTTGAAGTTCTGACACTCAGTGGGCAGAAGTAATGGCCACTAGAAAAATAGTTTTCCAGGATAAATATATGAGATCACAAGAAGATGCTGGTTCAAAAGGGGGAAGAACAATTTGAGACAGCATAAAGCTCAAATTCCAGGGAGAATAGGGAATTTTGACAGGAGGTTTCATGTGAAGAACACCTTTAAGAAAAGTTTTAGATAACTTATGGCCCATAACATTCGAGCCACCAAATCCAAGGTGGAAATTTGAGATGGCAGCTAACTGGACTCGAACTGTAGCAGCTGCTGCCCCTTCCTTAAAAATCTTTGTCAAGAATTCTAAAAAGGACGATAGCGGAGCTCGGAAAGAGTCAATTTTCTGTGTGTTGGCCCAAATTGAGAACCTTTTCCACTTACTGCCGTATAATTTCCTGGTGAATGGCTTGTGAGAAGACAAGAGAATTTGTCTTGTATCTTCTGAAATTGAATGAAGCATGGCAATTAGGCGAAGTGGATTAGCCAAGCAGTCAGTTTCAGGGACTGCAGGGAAGGATGGAGGACTCCTGACGGGTGCGTCAGAAGGTCCGGAACTGGGTCCAAGATCCATGGATCTTCCAACAGATGATGGTGGAGAAACGGGAACCAAATCTTTTGAGGCCAGTAGGGGGCTATGAGGATAACAGTCCTTCCCAGTGATTTTTCTTTCTGTAAAAATCTGGGTATCAATGGGAAGGGTGGGAATGCATAAAGGAGATCCGGGAGCCAATTGTGTAAGAGTGCATCTCTCGGGGGATGTCCCAGAGGTGGTATTAGGGCAAAGTAGCTTCTGCATTTTGAATTGATGTGGCTGGCAAAGAGGTCGCAGCAAGGCTGGCCCCATTTGCAGAAAATCAACTCCGCAACCTGTTGTTTGAGAGACCACTTGTGAGGGAGCAATATCACCCTGCTTAGCTTGTCTGCTATCACGTTGGATTTCCCCGGGATGTGCGTTGCTAACAGAAAATGCTGGGACGACATAGCCCATTGCCAGACCCTGAGGGCTTCTCAACAAAGGGGGTAAGACTTGGTTCCACCTTGCTTGTTCAAGTACCAGACTACTGACATGTCGTCCATCTGAATTGCAATAGTTC
The DNA here is from genome assembly GCF_019279795.1 of Protopterus annectens. NCBI lineage: Eukaryota > Metazoa > Chordata > Ceratodontiformes > Protopteridae > Protopterus > Protopterus annectens. The sequence goes on along the minus strand of NC_056731.1, from coordinate 405,424,138 downwards.
CTAGAGGAAGAGAGTCCTGAAAGTACTGCAATGCCAGAAGTAGCGCTCTCAACTCTAGAACATTGATGTGCAGATGTGATTCTTGATCTGTCCGTGTGCCTTGGGCAGTCTTTCCCTGAAAATGCCCCCCCACCCTATCAGGGAAGCATCCGTGGTCACAGTGGCTACTGGGGGGGGCAAAGGGTCTTCCGATTGTGACATGAAGAGACGTCAACCACCACCGAAGGTCTCTCTTGCAAGAATCCATGATGAGAATCATGTGGTGCATCAGTAGTTTCTGGTAAGACCACTGAGCAAAGAGGAGCCATTGAAGAATTCGCATATGCATCCTTGCAAGTGGTATAGCCAGGATTGCTGCCATCATCAAACCTAGAACCTTCAAGACCTCTGCTGCTGTAGCTTTGTTCTTTGACACCAGTGTAGTGACGTGTTGGTGGAGAAGTGAGACTCTTTCGATTGGAAGACGTAGAGTGGTAGTTGAGGTATCTAACTCCACTCCTATAAAAATGGTATGCTGCTATGGCGATAAGGCAGACTTTTCAAAGTTGATTGTAATGCCTAATTGATGGCAGAGTGTCAGAGTGTATTGTGTTGCCTGAGTCAATTGATGCCTGGTGGTAGTGGTGAGGAGCTAATCATCTAGGTATGGAAACACCTGCAATCCTAGACGCCTCAGGTGAGCCGTGACCACTGCCATGCATTTGGTGAACACTCTGGGGGCTGTAGTGAGACCAAAGGGCAGGGCTCAAAACTGGTAATGGTTGGCTCCCAGCCAGAAATACAGGTTCATCTTTATGTGATAGTATGCGTCCTTGAGATCTATGGAGCACATCCAATTGCCTTTCCCTAGGAAGGGAAAAATGGACTGAAGCATGACCATTTGGAACTTCTCTTTCTTTACAAACTGGTTGAGTCTGCTGAGGTCATGATAGGTCTCCAGTCCCCTGTTTTCTTTGGTACCAAAAAGAATCTTGAGTAAGTTCCGAATCCAACTTGGTCTGCTGGGACTGGTTGGATGACTCTTTTTTCTAGCAATTTGTGGGCCTCTATGATTGCTTGTTCCCTGAGATAGGGTGGAACATCTAGGATTCTGTTTACAGGAATGGGAGGGGCAGAGAACGATATGAAATATCCTCTAGAAATGATGCTTTGTACCCATGTATCTGATGTTATGTTTAGCCAGGCTTCTGGGTACAAAGACAAGCGATCCCCGACTGCCTCCAGAGCCAAACAGCTGGGCCCCCTTTCAGAGGTGCTGGTAGGGTTGACCAGAGAACTGACCCCTGTCACCCTGTTGCTGTGGACCCCCTCTGCCATGGGGGCAGCGTCTTTCATTATAACCCCCTCCTCTGCTTCTAGAGGGGTTTCTCCACGTGTGTCCTGAAAGGCTCCCTGTGCTTTTCAGAACCACATTTTCCCTCCCCTAGGGCCCTTGGGGTAGGGCCGAATAGGGGTAGAAAAATGGACTCCAATGGCAGAAAAGGTCTTGCCTTCCTGCTCACACCTGGTTAAAGTTTCCTTTACTTTAAGCCCAAACAGTGATGAGCCATCGAATGGGGTGTTAATAAAGGAAGACTTAAAAAGTTCCGCAAAGGAACAGAGATGCATCCAGGCTTGTCTTCGGAGAGCAATGCCTGAACTAGCGGCTCTATTCGAACCATCAGCTGCATAAGATATGAGACGCATGGATGAGTTTACAACTGAGTTTAGGGTAGCGAGCTGTGCGTTGACTTTGTCATGCACCCCTGCAGCTACCGTACCCTGGAGAGTATCTCCTAGCTCTTTCAGGAGATCTCTTTGTAGTCTCGTAAAATGGGTTAAGTAGTTCAGTGATCGCAGAGAAAAAGTCGCTGAACTAAACATGTGTTTCTCATATCTATTCATAATCCTAGAATCTCTGTTAGGAGGATGGATAGATGCGGATGTTTCAGGCACTTCCTTTTTGGTGGCTGCAGCTACCACCATGGCATCAACAGGCACTCCCTTGGTCAAAAATGGCTTGTTCACTGGGGCAGACATGAATTTATTTGGCTTGCGAGGGACAGCTTCCATGGCCTCCAGTGACTCCCATGCCTTACGAGAGATCAGTTCCATGAGCTCTTCATAAGGCGGAGACACCCAAGAAGTGGAAGGTTGAGACCCAAAAGCCTTCAAGAGCACGGACTTGTCCTCAGTAGGGGTCTTGGACTGCCAATAGCCCCTCTGACTAAGGATCTCTAATATCTATATCTCTGCAAAGGAGATATCCTCAGAGGGGGATCGAGGGGACCCTTCTGACTCATCCAAGTCGGTGTCAGATGTCAAAGACTCCTGTGGGGAGTCTAAGTGCCTCCTCTTGCACAGTCTCTTCCAGGGCACCTCCTCAGTGGGGGGATCTGGGGAGGTCTCATAAGAGCAGGGGACGCCCTGTGGGGGTACTTGAGGCTCAGGGTCTCTACGCTTAGGGGGACCGGTAGATGAAGAAGCAGACACAGTTGTCTTGGGAGACAGGACTCTCCTCTTAGCATCGAAGGTGCCATGGCTCCGATGAGAAGGAACAGACAGACCCGAAAGGGCGGTCCGATCCTCCTGCACCGAAACCATGGGCTCAGAGCCTGAGATAGGAGCCGAACTCATCCGAGCTGAAGCCCCAAGAGGAAGAGTCGGCATCGACAAATAGGTCCAACTATCCTCCCTGGACCCGATGGGAGAGCGTTGGCTCCTACAGTCCTCGGTTGGCGCCGAGGACATCTGAGTAGATGGAGCCAATAACACTGGTGTGGGTATTGGCTCCAAGGGTTCGACAATCATCGATTCGGGTTCCTTTGGCTCCAAGGGTCCAGTACGGCTCAGAGGAGGAGTAGACAAATCCAGTTCAATGGTCTTCGGCACCGACGAGCTGGTCAGGGCCGACAACAATTTGGCAAGTCCTGGTGCCTGTAAAAGTTTCTGCACTAGCCGATCCATATCCAAATCCGAAAGGCTGACCGAAGACTTAGATGAATGCACCGAAGGTGCTGACTGGAGCAGAGGAGAAGAGGGAACCTCAGAGATCGGCTCCAATACTGGGAGCTGGCTCCGAATCAAAGGGACACTCGGTTCTGAGGTCTGTAGAACTGATGACCACCCTCTGAAGTTTTTGCCTTTTTTGCAACTTTGGGATCCAAAGATTTTGAAGTTTTGGAGGATTTGGAAGACATGCTAGTACCTTCATGGCTACTCAATACCTCAGAAAAGGAATGCTGCAGTAATCCCCTGTCAATTAGCTTCCTCCTTCTCTCCAAGAGGACTCTTGAAGAAAAGGAATGACAAATGCTGCAAGTGTCTTGGAGGTGTTTAGCCCCCAGACAGCAAACCCATTGAATGTGTCCGTCAGTGATGGACATTTTCTGCCCATAATCTGGGCATTTCTTGAATCCTGATTTAGGATGGGACTTTTCCTTGTCATCCGACATAGTAAATAGTAGAAAACAAAAACCAGTATACTGAAACTAATACAGTGAAGTCCTTACTTTCCTTGTAAAGACCCACACTAACTAAGGAAAGCAACTAAGCCCAAACCGGGCACTATCTATGACAGCTAAACTATAAATTTACAAATACAGGGCTAAACAGGCCCACTGAGAAAAACCCTGACTATAAGAAAATAGAGATTATTAACTCTAAATAGGGCTAAAAGGCCCATACAAAACAACTAAGCCAACAGGGCACTAACTATCAGAAACTACTGATTCTATTATTAAAATTTTAACACTAACACTCAAACTGTCTATATGAAAATATCTAAGAGGAAAAAGAAAATTTTTTATCAAAACTTGCTATTTTTTTTCACAAATGGTCCGAGCTAGCTGGATCACCAAGATCTCTCTTGCCGTGGCAAACTAGATCTGGGGTAATTCCAGCAGTGCATTGTGGGATAAGGGGCTTGGTCTCGAGCTACTGGCAAACCTTGAGCTTTGCTATTGGCCGTGTCGGAGCCGAGGATTGGCTCCAAACCCATCAGTGAGAATAAACGGCGAGATTTAACAACTTCACATTATAGGTCTAATATGGGATTTCTGAACTAGTTCTCTGTATAGCAGGAATATATGTGCTTGGTAGAAGGATTGCCAATAGATTTTGATTTAAAGGCATTTATCTTGACCCAGCCTTTTACAAAAGGGCACTGCCCAATGTTGTAAAGTCAAGTTGAATTGTACCCTATTTTATATATTTAGTTACTGATGTTGGGGGCTGGCATAATGGTTAAGGAGCTTACCATACAGAGACAAGGTATGGAGCTTGGTTCTCGCCTTTGAGAGGAACTGGCTAGGCTTAAAATGGCCCACAAGGGCAACTATCCTCGTATGTGTCTATGAACCTATGAAAGATGAGAAAAGGTACTACAATGTATTGATTGTTAATGTGCAGTTAACACAAAATCAAATAAGTACATCGACTAACAACAGTTTGGAGGGTATTAAATCAGCAACGTCAAACACACACACACACACACACACACACACACACACACACACACACACACACACACACACACACACACACACACCCACGATTCGGAACAGGAGGATTCTTTTTTGGCAGTTTGTTTATTGCTTATTGCAGTAGTTTGCCATAAAACTAAATACAGGCTAACTGACATACCTCTCTGTGGTGGAAGGTCACAGGGTTTTTTTATTTTGGTAACGTAAAGTCCCATAAGCCAAAACACAATTGTCATAGTTCCTATGTTTATATTACTAAGCCTACTCCTCTCCTAACCCCCTACTTTTAGATGGGACATTCACCCCAACCTTGGCCCATCCTCACCATCCACAACTAACACCTTTCCAACCAAACACCTCTCTATTTATGCCATTAATATTCAGAGCCTACCTAAGAAAGTTACTGAACTGCATTGCTGGATCACCCATTACTCCCCTCATATCCTAACATTATCAGAAACCTGGTTAAAACCACACATTTCAAATACTGAAATACTTCCACCACACTATAACATATATTGTCTCAACAGAGCTAACAAAAAAGGTGGTGGTGTTATAATTATGTACATAGAACACCTGACCCTCTCTCCCTTGTCTATTCCTAAGCCTGACTTTCATTTATCTGAGCTTCTCATACTTAACAGTCACCTCAATCCCTCAAAAAAATTTGCCATTGCAACTATATACATACCACCCGGAAACAACATCCCCATACTGGAATCTGTCTTATCACGGATCTCCCAAAACATCACCTATGAGACCATCCTTCTTGGTGACGTAAATATTGATTGACAAAAGACAGACACTCCCTCCTCCTCCACACAAATAATCTCCATGGCTTCCATCAAATTTTTACTACCCCTACTCATTACAACAACAACAATGCTAACAGCTCCACCTTAGACTGGATTCTTACCTCTGATCCTACTCTGTAACACAACCCCAGCACCCTATCCGGTTCCCTAAGCGACACCTTCATACCAAAGTTCTTAGATGCTCCCTCCAACTACTCAAGTCCCACCTCTATAAAGAATATTGAAACCTCTCTTTCTTTAATGCCAATACCTTTAATGATAGGTTAGCTTCTATTAACTGGTCTCTCCTTAAATACCTTCCCCTCAACGATGCAGTTCTACTTTTCAATCGCACATTTCTGGATATCCTTGACTCCTTAGCCCCTTTAAGAAAACTTATGGTTAAAACTACTTACTCCCCTTGGTTCTCAAAGGATACACTCTCTCTCATGAAAAAAGGGACAAGTATTGGAAGCAATACCTTCAAATAAAATCCACAACAATTCTCTAAAAGTATAAAGAACTCCGTAACCTTTCTAAAAAACAAATTAACAAGGACAAGAAAGGATACTATTATAATGACCAATTTATCCAGAACTCTAACCCTAAAAATTTCTGACACTCCATCAACAAAATACTGTACCCAGGTAATCCTACCACCCCCATCCCCTATATAAACAATACTCCCAATGAAACCACCACCCTTCTCAATATTCATTTCATTGAAACTATTCAAAAACGTACCCAAATTTATCCATCTGACAATCCTTCTCTTATCACACAAAAAAACCTTTCTCTCTTAAACCTGTTTCCACTGCCTACATAAAATCCTTTCTTCTTAAACTAAAATCTTGCTCTCCTTCTACTGACAACCTCCCACCCACCTTCCTTAAACTCACAGTTCACTCCATAGCCTATCCTGTCTCCATCTTAATTAACCATTCCATACAAAAATCCACTGTCCCAGATTCCTGGAAATCTTCTTACACCATACCACTACACAAAGGAGGTAACTCCACAGATCTTTCCAACTATAGATCCATTTCAATTCTCTGTCCACTCCCCAAAATTCTCAAAAAATGTATACATAACCAGCTTAAGTACCTAATTGCTAGTGATCTCCTAACCCCTACACAGCATGGCTTTAGCCCAAATCATAGTACCTCCACTGCCCTACTCTCCTTCACACATACTGTTGCAGAAGTCATGGACAACAACCTTCTAGTACCCTGTCTCTTTCTCAAGCTTTCCAAAGCTTGCAATACTGTCTCTCATTCTAAACTTATTGCCAAACTAACTGAACTCAACCTCTCCCCCCTACTATTAGCTGGTTATCAAGCTATCTCTCAAACAGACTCCAGTCTATTAGATGGCAATCTGCCTGCTCCCCCATCCTACCTATCAAAACCAGTGTCCCATGGGCTCAGTCCTTAACCCTCTCCAATTTAACATCTTCACTAATGACCTACACTCCTCCTGCACATATTTTTCCCCTCATACAATACGCCGACGACTCCACTGTCAGCTCTACCTCTGATAACATCTCTAACCTCCATACCATCACACAACATACTTTCTCATCTGTAGAAAAATGGCTAACTGAACACCAACTTATACTTAACCCTAAAAAGACTAAGCTCTTACTTTTCCTTCCCAAATCCCTCCCTCACCACAAATCCACTTTTACCATTCTCTCTCTCTCGATCGTTAAAACTCCCATCACAGCTGATTCCCATACCAAATTACTTGGAACTATAATTGACGACCAGCTAAAATTCGACATCCATATACAACAGTGTATCAAAAAACAACCAAAAACTAGGCCTTCTTTACAGAATTAAAAAACTCCTAGCTCCCAAATCCAGACCTTCTCTTGCTCAAGCCTTTATCCTCACTTCCCGTCTCTATGCCACTCCTATCTTTACCCATCTCTAGTCGTTACTCCACACTCGAACAGGCCTATAACAGCATAGCCAGATTTGCCAGTAACCTTCCATACAAATCTCATCATTGCCTCACCCTGAACCAACTCCAATGGCTTAATTCCCCCAACCCCTGCTTCTCTCACAGCTGCAGCTCACTCACTCCCCACTAAATAAATCCTTGGCCTGTCCCTCACTCTCTTCATTAGTATCCTACTATACTCCAGCTCGCCCACTTCGTAGCTCAGACCAGAACCTACTAGACATATATAAAACTCACAAAAATACTGGCAAACTCCTGTATAGACACTCTATCTCCCAAGCCTGGGATAGGCTACCCCTTTACATCATAGCCGGCCTTAGGCATAGGCCAACTAGGCGGCTGCCTAGGGCACTTCTCTAGCAGGGGTGCTTTTCCAGTATTTATTTGGTGTAGGTAGACCAGGATGGGGGCACCAGGTGGTGTGGGGGGGTGCCATGGAACCCTTTTGCCTAGGGCACCAGTTGACCTAAGGCCGCTCCTGCTTTACATAACATTACAAGTACCACTTGTTTCAAATCTGAAGTTAAAAACTACCTCTTAATCTCAAAAATCTGCTCTTGTTATAATCCTCCATGAACTTAAGTACCTCTCCTTTCCATAACTTCTTCCAAATCTATGTTTTCAACCTGTCAAGTCTTACACTAGAGCTTACTCATCCATGTAAAAAATAACCTCTAAAACTCTACACTTCACTTAACAATAAACAGTGATTTTAGACTATAAACATGACAATCAAAGTAGTTGTTAAACTCAACTTTGCATACACAATGGATTAATTTGCTACCTGTAATGTAATAATTAATCAATGAACTGAGACTTGAACATGAAAATTGAACTAAGTTGTTAAACTTTATTTTGCATATACTTGATTTCATTTGTACCTCTACTGTATACTATGTTATCTTTATGTATCGCATTTCATTTTTTTCTCTCTTCTGAATGAACAATGTTAAATTCTTATATTTTACTGCACTGTAATCATTATACTAGAGTTTTGCATTTCTGGAGCTTTTCTCCTCAGGTCCCCACTGAAATGGCTCAGATGGACTAACTCGGTTAACAAATGGCAAATAAATAAATAAATAAAGCTGCTTTCATGTCTTGCTGCAGAGCACTTTTAGATTGCAATTTGTCAGTGCCAATTTTACATATCGTTTAACACATCTAAGCACTGCATTACATTTGCAGTTGGTGAGATAGCATACACAGAATAGTGTTTACAACATAACTCTCAAGTTTTCCTGATTAGGAAGAATATTCCTCATGTTGACTCTTACCAATTTAATGTTCCATGTTGTTACACATTCCAAGGATCTGTCAAATTTTCATTAAGGTTTGTTTTCGTATAACCATGGTAAACCATAATAATATAGAATCATATCAATTTAACAGAACTTTTGTAAGTATAAAGTAATACATTTTAACCACACTGCAAGCTTCTTAGTTGAAGTTGTTAGTAAGGGTTCTGCATTTTTGCCCATTTGCTCCATATTTGGAGAGGTTATGTTCCTCATTTTGGAGGTGGATGATTGAGAACTATGGCTTAGGAAACTTGTTATTCTTGCTGCAGATTTGCAATTAAGACAAAATCTGATTAACATATCAAATAACATCAGCTTGACCCAACATCTCCAGTAAAGGAAAAAGGCAGATATAGCCACCTGGACTGCATTTAAATATGTTAGCTGTTATTTCTACAAAACCTTGAGCATTGAATACCAGTGCTTGTTTTGCTTGTTAAAACAGTGCTGTTGTTATTTAAACACTAGACAGAAACATCATATATGTTACAGATCAGTAGAATTCCACTGTGAGTACAGGACATGATAAAACCTTACTTTTCCACTCATCTAATCATACTGTGAATAAGTATCACCAAAGGTTCTGTCACTATTACTAAATAAGGCATTGGCCTCATATACTTTCTCATTTACTTTCGCTTATTTCTCAGTCCTCTTCTCCACACCTATTACTTTCCATTCACCATGTCTCCTCCTTTATTTGGCTTTTAATTATTTACCCCCTAATCCTGTTCTCCTTTTAGCCTTTCTGTATTTCACTATATCTCCTCTCATACTTCAGCCTATATCTCAGTATCCAACCTTGATACTTTTATACAGTTTTTCTTCCTCTTCTCAACTAGCTGTACACTTTATCAGGGTCTACAATTCTTGATATATGGAAAGCTTACACATTGTGAAAATTTTAGCTCTTATGGTCTGTATTTCAGGAATTTAAGTGTATGTGACATTTTCTTATTTAGTTTATCCTGTACATAGTAGGCCTATTTAACATACCCTGTTTTGTATATTTAGTTACTGTTAATTGAATTGTGTATCTGTATCCTTTATACATTTGCATTCATTGTCATTTTTGCTTGTTCATATTTGTATAACTTTCCTGTGGAGGTTTTCTCCCTTTGGCCTCTGCTGATTTTCTTTTTTGTTTGGTAGGACTTTCGAAGTAAGCAAAGGCAAAGAAGTAATAATATATATATATATATATATATATATATATATATATATATATATATATATATATATATATAATCTGTACAGCTGTATAAATCATGTGCTGTTTAAAGGGTTTGCTTTGCTTACTCAGCCAGAACATCTAGTTTCCCTTTAACGAACCTGGATGGCTTGTTTGCATGAAAAAATACAAAGCAGAATACTATGTTCTACATATATGGTTGGTGCTATTTTCATGTCCAAAATATTCTCAGCATCCACAGCTGTTCCAAAGCAGTGTCTGGGTTTAGCATTTCCTTTCAATGTCCTTAGTCCAACTGTACCAAAAAGCATACATATCATTATATAATAATAAGTACTGCCTGAGTCTGCTGTCCCTGGTAGATCAGTCAATTCAGGAACTATGGAAGCATATGAGATGAAAGAAATAAATAGAAGTTGTAGTGACAGGTGATGGCTGCAGCAGCAAATTACCATCTTTGGGTTTCTTGCTGCACCAGGCCCAAACAGCCTCAGTCAGCCACTATTATATTCACTTTGTACACACACAACAGCTTGAGCTGGGGATTAACAAAATCAGAACTGGTCTCATTTGCTATTTTGTCCAAGTTGTAGTACACCCAAAGGAAACCTGACCTGGCAACATTTATTTATTTATTTATAAACATTATAAATATAATAATATACTATATATTATATTAAATGGTATATTAGATTATATTACAATAATAAATAATAGTATAAAATAATATATATATATATATATATATATATATATATATATATATATATATATATATATATATATATATATATATACATACACACACACACATAGATTATAAATAAATAAATAAACATGACTTGCCCACATTCTCTTTCACTTTTCAAGTGACATCAGTTCAGGCCACATTATGTAATCCTAGTCATCAGGGTCATGTGAAATAAGACACCTAGAACAGGATGTGAATGCGATAAGGAAGAATGTTTCTTTATTTTAAATGAAGTAATATTGCCCTGACATTTTGGTGAAAAATCTGCAAATAGTATTATTGTTCAATTTCTAAAATGAAGTCTTTCAGATACAGTCACACTTGGAATGTAAACCGTAACAAAGAAAAACAGTGTAGTAAGGAAATGGATTGTAAAAGATCAATACAGTCACACCAGGCTTTAATAGTATTTTTAATAAAACTTTAGTTTGGCACTTTCATCCTACAAAACATGGACTTTATCAGAACTAAAGTTAATACACCCAATACACCACTTAAATGCAAGTATTCCACTGTTCAATAACCAATCACAGATCGACAGCAAATCACATGGTGACAAACATAACAAAATTGTGCTAGTGTGGCTGCCTTGATCTTTTACAATCTACTTCCTTATTAGACTGTTTTTGTTTGTGACAGGTTTAGTCATTTTTCAGCACTTTTTACTATTAGTGTATACTTTTATGTTGGCATTTAAACTGACATAATGTGTTGCTCATGTACTACTATTGTTATGGTTAGTACGAGGCCAACTGCCCTTGTGGGCCATTTAAAGTCTAGGTAATTAACCCATGTAAGAATCAAACCTTATACCTTGTGTCTATAAGGTAAACACCTTAAACATTATACCAACTTTGCATTTTTTAGTGTTACTTATATATGTATGGTTGTGTTTATGTGTGCACACAGGCGGGTGGGTGGGTGTGTATGAGAGAGAGAGAAAGACAGACAAACAAAGAGAAGGTGAAAGAGAAAGAGCCATACACAAGCAGGCACACTAGGAGTATGTGATCATATATGACATGCATAAAATAAATAAATTTTATTGTTAAATTGTTAAAAAATATGCAGGGGTATCTACTTAGTAATATGTACTACAAGATGTAGTTTAGTATACTTCACATGAAAATCTTATATACTTCTTCCAAATGATATATTATGTATATAGTTCATATACTCCTCCCTGCACTGTTTAAGATCTCTTCACTTTTCATTGCTGCTCTTGTTAATTTGGTTTTATATTATCTCCTAAGGAAGGGTCTGTGACGATTGGGGAAAGATGGGCGAAGGCTGCCAGCCTAGTCAAATAGAATTTGATATATAATTCTGGCATTTGTAAATAAATGTAAAATACAGGCATGTTTTCTTGAGTGTAAATGAACACTGTGAAATGTGGAACTGCAAAATATGTGACAACATTGCACTCTACTGACCCTTTCATGTTCAAATTCAGCTCCAGTGCATCTGGATGAAGGTTTCACACGCATTGTTTTAAGGCTAAAGTTTATGACCACAAATTACACGTGGAAGGTGCTTTATTGCTCTGGTTTCTGCTAGCGTGTATATGTGAAATGCCTTGTATTGTTGTTAGATTGCTAAATAATGCAGTATGTGGCATGAGACCTCAGACCAGGTGTTAAGATGATGCAATATGAATACTGGGAAAACCTAAGTGTCAAAAATTATGTAATTTGGGAGGGCCTTAGAGACATGTTTGTTAGTAATGTTTAAATACAATTTCTCACAAGAGACTGGGAGCATTTTGATCCTGGATATCTAACTCAGCACTCTGCCTAAGCTCACATGTAAGTTTCTAGCACTGTGATTTCTTGTAGGAATAGTTAAAGCTAGTACAGATTAATTAGGTATTTATTTATTTTGAAATCAGACCTGTCCTACTGTATTATTTTAAGTTTGTGTGTGATCTCTGAACTCTTAGATATCTCTGTGGTGTAGTAGTTTTGTCTTCTGTTTTAATTATTTATTATTAAATATTTTTAAAACCTTCTACCCGTGGCTTGTTTGTGTAGAGATAAGCTCTAGAGTACATTGCATATTTATAGAGTTTATTGTAATAGGCCACTCTAATAAGCCTTAGACTGTATAGTCACATTACCATTGGATAATAATATTGCACAGTAATAATTGGACACCCTTTCAAGGGCCTTTTAGTAGCTGATATTATTAGCTGGGTGGTGGCAGTAATTACTACCGTATGGTCTGGGTAAAGGGGCACAGCTGGAGAATCTGTGTCAGCCTTTCCCAGGAGTGTCTGTGAAGTTGTAAAAATACTTCACTCAAAGTGTGTGTGTGTGTTGTGTCAGCTACTTGACAGGGACACAAAGCACTGGTTGGACAGAGAGGGTACTGGAGGTTCTAGCTTGGCCAGCTAGGATGAGACCTGGACCCTATAGCTGTGCCAGTGGGGAGTCTTATTGGGGACCTGGTGAGCAAGGGAACAACCAGTGCTAGACTGACTGTGATCTCTGTGTGCACTTAAGGGAAATTGTACTTTACTGTGTGTATTTGTTATCCTTACCTCTCTCCTATGAGACAACCTCCCTGGTGTTAGTGGTGAGGATTGAGGCTCCTTGATTGCTGGCCTAGGGCGTGGTCGTCACAGGGTCTCCTGATATTTTAAAATGGTTTAGAGTAACTTGAGGTAAGGAGTCCAGGAACCTCTGAGCTACAGCTCAGTGACACCCAAAATGCTGATCAAAAATTTAGAATGAATGCACAAAAAATGAAAACTATAATAGTGCATGGCTGATCAGTAAAAGAAGGGTTAGGGAGAGAATCAGGTAACGGAAAAAACACGTAAATATTAACCAAGCAAAATGGAAGTAAAGCACACGTGACACTCAGCAGCATATAATAGGGGAAAGGCAGGAACATACATAAACAAAAAGGCAAACATCGAAGGGTTATATCCAGATCTGTGTAGCTCCTACACAGTGCTACTGGCATAGAAAAGAGGTGTACTATTACAGCACATCCCAGAATCCCAGAAAGGTCAGAACAGGCTCATCAAGGAGGGTTGCATCTACTACAAAGATTAAAGGCCACATGAGAAACATACTGGTGCTGAAGATCAAATTACAAACTCACACACACATCTACAGAGAAAACCCTCTGCTTGGGCACTTTTAGAAATATAGAAGGGAAAGGAAAATATTAGCTAAGTGAAAGAAAATATTTTCCTTTCACTTCTACGATTCAACTAATGCTGAAGATTAACTTTAGTATACTTCCCCAGAAAACTGTACACATATGTTCCAAATGGTATAGTATGCTTACAATTCATGCACTGATAAAATTTGATTTTTGCTGCATTTTTTTTCCCTTTGTACATTATATTCTACCTGGGCATTTTAAAAGGCAATTCAATCAACACACGGCTTCAGACTTGTGCTCTGAACATTAGACAGCTTGCAAATGTATTTTGTTTCTTTCAGTGCTTTTTTTATTGTTACTTGGCACCTACTTATATATTCCTGCTCCAACCTCCTTTTCATGTACATACTTACACACTACATTGCAGAAGCAAAGAAAGTTCATCAAAAATTCATTATTACTTGTTACATTACTGGTCTTTTACAGGAAGAGTATCCTTGCTTTTTACATGCATAAATCTGCCTAAAAGGGTTGCTAACTGGTCTCTTCAGCTTGTTAGACCTCAGCGTATCGATCAGCTAACTTAGCTGGGGTTAAAAGTCGATTCCAGTAACCTGGTTCATTTATCTCCTGTGATAAGCAACACCTCTGACCTTGCTTCTTCCACTATGTAACTCACAGCCTGTCAGACTATAAAATTATATGAAGTACTAGACAGGAATGTTACACCTAAAAGCTCAACCAGTACAAATGTGGCATTGTCAGCTTGTCTGAAAAGCTATAATACCCTCTTTACCAGTCTTATTTTCCACACATACATGAGCACACACACACACACACACACACACACACACACACACACACACACACACACACACACACACACACACACACACACACACATTAACATACGGTAATAAACAATATATTTTTAATAGTTCTGTGTTAGGAGATCCTGGGATTGCTATAATATAAATAACATTAAACATTCAGAAATATTAATAGGTATGTTAACAGAAGACTATGACAGTCAATCAATTAACAGATAACTAGATTCTCTAGAATTTATATTAACTATCCAATATCTAAAATAGCATTCAAACCATTAGGATCAACTGAAATTTCAAAATATATTTTGCCTCCAGCTCTTTTAGCTGTTCTTCAGTGTTACCACCTCTTTTTAGTCTGATTTATTGTAAAATCAAACTTTTAAAACATAAACATTGGGCTGCATTTATTCATATATATTGGGCAGCACAGTAGTGAACAGGATAGGATTGTCAGGTTTCCTATTTCGTTTCTTGGCTGGGGTGCCTTCTGTGTGGAGTCTGCATGTCCTCTCTGTCTTTGAATGGGTTTTATCCTGGTGCTCCATTTTCTGCCCACATTCCAAACATATGCAGCAGGTGGAGTGAACCCAGTAAATGAGCCATATGTTTGAGTGTGCATATGAGTTTGTGGTATGGAAGAACAGCCACAGCAGAGCTAGCCATTTGGTGGTGGGAACCTTGGGTCTGGATGATTGTCATGTAGCAGTGACTCCCCAATCCCATGTGCAAAAATGAGAAAAGGGGTTATGGATGGATGGTGTGACATCCCCACTCTAAGCCAGTAATCAAAGAGCCTGAATCCTCACCACTGCCACTGGAGAGCGACGTTCACTTGGAACAAAAATGGATACACCCACTATTTCCAGAAGCAGCTCAATGCATCCAGAACAATTTCCTTTAAGAGCACAAAGGGAACACACTCAGTTCAGGGTCTGGGTTTCCCTCCTTGTCCACAATAAGACTTCACACATGCAGAGTTATAGAGTTGAGACCTCAGCTGAGTGCCCAAGCTAAGTTCTTTACCAATCTCTCTGTGAAACCAATGGTTTGTGTCACTGCTCCAAGTAGCTGACACCCACATACTTTGAGATTTGATTTTCACACAGACACACACACACACACACACACACACACACACACACACACACACACACACACACACACACACACACACTTGGGAAAGGCTGGCACAGATTTACTAGCTATGCCTCCTTCTACCCAGACTATAAAGTAGTTACAGTGCCACCACATACCCCAAAGCCAGCTACTCTAAGGCTCTTGCAAGGGTACCCAGTTATACTAAGTGAAATTAATATTGATACAAATGGTAATGTTGACCAAACAGCAAGGCTTTCAGGAGGGACTGCAGTGCCACCGAATAAATATAAGCACTCTCAAAGGTAAAAATATTCTCTAAAGAATCAGCCACAATGAAAAGTTTAAATATATTTAATAATAAATAATAAAAGAATATGAAAATACTAAATATCTATTTACAATAATGCCCAAAGCAGTCCAAAACCAAGAAACCAACAAAATCACGAAAAAGGAACTTGGTGGCACTGCTCGAGACCAAAAACAAGCTAATGAAAGTAATCACAACACTAAACGTTTTAGCACTTTCGTTCCCATTTATTAATATGGAACTTCATCAGAAAAATAAACAATAAACACCAGAATGTCAATCACAGGAAGTATTAAAATAACACAGGTGGACAGGTTCACATAGTTCAGAGAAACAATACTTAATTAATCTCACTATATTTTCTTGACTGATCTAAAGAATTATTATTCCCCGGTTACTTACTAGAGCAAGGCAAGATGAAGTAGGTGAGCAATCCTTCTTTGTCAGGTTATAAAAACAGTTTGTCAGGTTACAAAAACAGAGTGCACTGAGACTTCAGTCTCAACTAGTATTAAACATTATTTTTTACTGATGGATTACAGAATTAAATCATATACATCTGGTCATCAGACTTCTGGTTCCCATGCTCCCCCCTTGGCTAGAAGCTGTCAGGATGTATCACATATGTGTCAATAATACACACACACAGACTTGCTAAGATCTACTGTAGCTCCTGGAAGTCCTAAAACAATTTCAAACCTCCACCCTTCCAGGGTAGCAATTAGTTTACCCCAATGACAATGCAGGAAGCATCCTAGTACAGATTTTTGTCTCTGGCTGCATTGAGAATTGTAAGATACAATCTTTATGGCCTAAGCCAGGTAATTTAAATTCAAACTGTTTCCAAAGTTTGAGATTAACCTCTTCTCTTCCAGTATCCTCTATTAAAACATATACATTTAAACAGTTACAATAACGCATGTATATTTATTTTTCTGTCCAGCAGGACACACTGTTGGTACATTTTAGCACAAGCAGCTGTACAAATACATTTTTCAACACAAGCACCTGTACAAATCAGTTTGATATAGAATGACATATAATTCTTTACAAAATTCCAACTAGCTGTACTGGCATATATTCCACATCCACTGCTCTACTACTCCTGGCATAGCTGGCAATACTTTACATTGTCACAGATGGATGAAATACTGGGTCATATCTCAAAAGAGTTGCTCTCACTCAAATGTTCCTGTGTATGACGTTTAATAGATAATTATTGGCTGTCCATTGTACCAGTGTCCAGGACAGCAAGAGCAACTGATGCCCTGTAATACAGTATAAAATTGCTTAATAACTTCATTCTCTTGAAGGTAAAAGCTGATTCACCAAGAATGTTATTGTTTTGCAAGCCTCTTTGGCAAATGCTGGCTCTTCACATTGCTCTGGCAATTAATAATCCAGGACTGGTGTGGAAGTAATTTAATTTGTACAACTGTATTGTACTTACCAGTTATGGGGTGCTTTTATTTTGCTGAATGGGTGCAGGATGACTAAAAGTGAAAAATCTATAATAAGTATTAAACTTTACAATTTGCTTCTGTTTGACTTTTGAATTTAAAGCTCTGTGCTGTACTTGAAGGATTAAAATGTGCATAATCATTGTTTATTTTGCAGCCTCTGTTCTGTACTTTGTTCAAACAGTACCCTGTCATAAGATTTTTTTCTCATCCTTTATGGTGCACAGTTCTGCATGTTTAGTCTATTTTTTATTTAGAGGGCTCATGTTGTAAGTGAATGTCTGGTTCATTCACAGATTCAAAAGGTTTGTTTCTTATGCATTTGTTACAGTAAAGTGTACTAAAAGCAAGGTATCCCTTTAGCACACTGTCTGACACCAGGAAGGCTCCTTTCTTCCACGTAATTAGGAATAGTGGGAGGACTGAACAAAGTGCAACTCCTAGACCAAGCTGCTTAGCCTTTATAGACGACAGACTGATAAGTGCACCATTCAGTCACATGTGTTTGTCTTTATAATCCATCTCTGTGGTGTGTGATATACACCTTTTCATTCCTCTTCTCAGTTGCAGTTTTTGCTAGCTTGTTTGCTTCTTTGGAATCTGTTCAGATAGTCTCCCTTCATTTAAGCTACACAGACCCCATACATCTTAGCTGTCCCTGAATTTGTACATTGTCCCCGACTTTACACCACACATTGGAGTTTCATACTTATCATTTAGAAAATGCATGCTGACACAACTCATTTTTATCATATTAAACTGTATGTGAATTAGAGTAATATTAAAAATTATCCCATATGTTGTGTGACAAAAGGGAAATACTGCCAGCCCAGTTAGCTGGAATTTTCTAAATAATTATATGTTATTTGAGAATATTAATGAGATTTATATAAGCCCCCAGATTCATGAAGCCTGTGCCAGGCGCAGGCATAGCGTATGCGGGACAACACCAAATATGTCCGCCGAGCGATTCAGGTACGAAACAACTCCACGTGCACTACCGGCGTACGCCAGATCTACGCAGCCCTCGGCATAGGTATGCAAATCACCCCATGCGCAGTGTTGCAACATGCTAATGAAGGCATACAGCGATTCACGAAGTGGTGCAGGCGTAGTGCAAGCCCATGGAAATGTAAACCAAAAAACATGGTTTACATTTTCCCAAACAGAACGTCGGAGTTATGGAAGCGGACCATACTCATGTATTACAAAGTTAACATATGCCAATGGCGAAATACACAGCCAATGGCACAAGAAAAGATGTACAACACCTAAAAAACAACATTTAATGTCATGTCCACAGTAACGCACAGTACAACTGCAGGGCATGTGTGCGCAAACAGGAATACAAGTGAAATATATACAAATGTCATAAAATTGCAGTGAAAGACAAATCAGGATTGCACCATAATATGCAATGGTAGGCAAGGCACACCACAAGCAAGGCGCAAGGGTTGCCAAGGGCCCGCGACAGTGTTCTGCGCTGTAACTATGAATTAGTAGTCAATGCCATGCAAATGAGGCAGGTAATAATGAATCGCAAATGTCCCGCCGGATTAAGGATGTACCTGACGGCGCAGCGCTATAACACGAGGAGTGTATCAGAGGTGATACATGACATCAGCAGAGGGGTGTGCCACCTTATCAGTAAGCACATTGGAGCAATGCAAATCTGGCCTAGCCGTTGCTAAGCAAAGCTGCAGGACAGGGGTGGGGAGGAAGGTATAAAACCATTTAGCTGAGAGCAGACATGGTGCCCAAAAGCGCATGTGTACGGGGATGAAATCGTGCCTGAAACCTGGTAAGCAGATGCACGCACCGCGAACAATAGCACAAACAGCTAGGTCAGGGGAAGAAAAGAAGGAAATGCCAAAGCAGGGTAATTGGCGTACTAATGAGCAATTAACACCAATCAACTCACGGCAGCCAATCGACGGCAGTAGACAAGCCTGCATGCAGAAACCTGCAAAACAGGATAGGGGAGGCATAGGATTGCAAAGAAAGGAGGGGAGGACTTGGAATGCAAAGATAGGAGAACTGTCATAGCAGAGCAAAGCAAACCCACAGTAGACCGGCAATAGCACACATTATGCAAGATAAGCCAGGTCTAGGAAAGTACAAATGAAAGCAGGCAGCTGGATGCATGCCAGCAAATGGGAGGTGTAACTTGCACAAATGTAAACGGAAAGGCAGGAGGTAATTCACGGCATCCAAATGTAATACAACACCAAAGGCAGCACAATAGTGGTTCCGTTAATAAAACACAGAAGATACCCTGTAGCCACGATCGGACATACACACCCTATGACATCATCAGTGTTCACAGCAAAACAGTATAAAGTGTGAAAGCACCCAACACACACCTGTGTATTCCCAAACACCACACCATAGGTGTAAACAGATGGGGAACTTTTAAAATGTACATGTTGGGAGCTGCCATAGCTGTGATTCATCAGCATGTGTTACAGACCAACGGTGTTGTGGAGGATGATGCCGACAACCACTGTAGGTCTCGGAGGAGGAGAAGAGTGTTCAGACCAAGGGTAACCTACCAGAGGCTACATGATCTGGAGATAGTAGAGCGTTACAGGGTGGGCAGGGACATCTTACAGCAAACAGTAGAGCTGTGCCGACCATGCCTGAGAACCAGAAACAGAGGGGAACCCATCCCAGTGGACACAAAGGTATGTGTAAGCTTGCGAATACTAGCCACAGGTACCTTTCAAAGGCCAACTGGAGATATAATGGGGATCTCACAGGCATCGGCATCCAGGGTACTACACCAGTTCCTGGATGCCATGTTACCACATGCCAATGAGCATATATACTTCCCCCAAACTCAGGAGGAGTTGGCCAGCAATATGCGTCACTTCCACTGTGTGGCAAACTACCCGGAGGTACTGGGTGCGACAGACTGCACGCACATACAACTCAAGTCACCACCCGGTGAGTATGGTAGGCACTACATAAACTGCAAGGGATTCCACTCCATCAACTGCCAGGTCGTGTGCAATGCCCAGGGCACTATCATGGATGTGTGTGCTGGCAGCCCTAGAAGCTACCACGACTCCCATATCTGACATGCCTCACAGCTGTATCAGGTATTTGTCAGGGGGGGACATCCCACAAGGCCACCTTGTGGGGGATGCTGGCTATGCACTGGAGCCATGGATGATGATCCCCATCAGAAATGCACACACACCAGTGCAAGAATGCCATAATGAGGCACACGCACAAACCAGAATCATCATAGAGCGTGTGTTCGGGATGCTGAAATCACAGTTCTGGTGCTTGGACACATCTGGTGGAGCCTTGCAGTACTCTCCAGGCACGTGTGCCCACATCATCATAGTATGTGCCATGCTACATAATATGATCCTGCAGAAACAACTGCAGCAGGGTCAAAATGGGGGAGCGCCTCACAGCCCACCGCAATTGCCAAGGCCAACACAGGCACAGAGGGATACAGACCACGGACACACTGTGCCAGCCCCAATAGGCAGACGGAGGCGTGCCCAATATGCCTACGCCTTGGCAAAGAGGGAACTTATAGCACATACCTTGACAGTGTAGGCTCCCATGGACTGAAACCCCTCCCCACCTGCACACACAGTAACATGGATGGCACACAAACACGACTTCCTGTAAATTGTGATGTATAGGTGGCCCACTGTGGAATTCTACATAGGCAGCCCTCAAACATTGTACACGCAACAGCCATTGGAACACAGAAATGTCAAAACCTGAACAGTAGATGCGCCTATCAGCATCTGTCGGTGCTGTGTGTATAGGTTCTCAGGTACATCGGTAGGTGCACACCTGATTGTCAGAGGCAAAACACCAAACGGGGCAAACAGTGACTCCCGTCGCCACAACATCGAGTAAGCAACTTTCGCTTACTGGAACAGAGGCAATTGCGGGAGCACATGTGTGTAAGCACTGTCCTACACACACTCATCACGGATTCCCCGCTGCGTTACAGAGGGGCTCCACAAAATGTAATCATGGATGTTGTGTCAAGGCAGGGGATGTACCCATGACAGGCATTTGTCACCCCGGCATGCTGCATCCACGGTCGTATGAAGGTGTAGCAAATTATCGGGTGTAGCTAATTGTGATATACATACCCAGTGCCGGAGTACAGCCAGTAAACTTCACATGGACATACCATTAACTGGACTCATCAATTTGTAAACTAATGGAGTTATCCATGTGAGTGTAGTGTGGAGTAACTGCTGTAGTGTACTGCACATACAAAATGACATAATTCGTGTACAACCCCCAGATGTCCAAGTGGTACATGCTGTGATTGTCGTGCATGTCCCTGGTCCCACATCCTGCAAGGGATGTAACGTAATCCCGATGGCACGGGTAATGCATTCCGGATGCAGGTCATCAGAATATGTGCAGCACACGTTAGCGGGAATAAGCGTTGCCCACAGCTCGTAAGCGATGTTTAAATACGACTATATGGGTATGCGCGAAACAGGGCTAAGCGTCACTGATCACTGCGCAGATCACGGTCAATGATGTACAGAACAGGTGAAACCAGCATTAGTCACCCCTGAACAAATAGCGCCTGCTCTGAAGGGTAAAACGACCACTGCCAGGAGTGGAACAGGCATTCATGTATACAATCACCCAACACTATTGCTAGGCAAGATGTACATATGGTAGGGTTGCCACAGTTCAAATGACCAATGTGGGACATACGCCAGATGTCTGCAGGACGACACATACACCCGGCCAGTACAAAAACCAGAACGTCAGTGTTTTGCATAGATAAAAAGCTTATTCTAGTAATGGTCACAGGTACGTGTAACGTGTCCTGTAACATGTAGGTGGGTCAGATACAGAATAAGTGTTTTATGCAACTATGACATAAACTATAGGGAATATGTTTGTCCGAAAGTCGCAGGACATTTGCTATGTTCACAAATATTTCACAGGACACAAGTGCACAAAGAGGGACTGTCCCTCGCAAAGTGGGAAGGGAGGTAATCTTAACCTATGGCAGGTGTGTAATGTGACAGATACAGACACAAACGTGCGGAGTCCAGGAAACACAGTATACACTGACAAACACACAATGAAAGGTGTAGCGTGCCTGTCACCACCCCTGTCCGAGATATGTGTATATATATATATATATATATATATATATATATACATATATATATATAAATATATATATATATATATATATATATATATATATATATATATATATATATATATACATACATATAGATATATATATATATATATATATATATATATATATATATATATATATGGGTCTACTTTAGAAGACCGACACGCCAGTTCGCCGACACACAAAACACCGAGACCAGATAACCGACAACACACAAAACCGACAACGCAAAACACCGAACACCATTACACCGACACACCGAATGTAAACAACACATTACACTACATAGCATAGCCACTAGCCCTAACCCAAACCCTAACCCTAAGGTCCGACACTATCGCACACTCACCCTACCTGCACCCTAACCCTAACTCACTTAACCCAGCCCTAACCCCAAGGTCCGACACTATCGCACACTCACCCTACCTGCACCCTAACCCTAACTCACTTAACCCACCCAAAAACATAAAGCCTGTCACTATCGCACACTCACCCTACCCGCACTCTAAACCTAACTCACTTAACCCGTCCCTAAACTACAGTCCCTCACTATCACACACTTACCTTACCCGAACCCTAACTCCGACACTAACACACACTCACCTTTCCCACATCCTAACCCAAAATCCCACAATATCGCACACTTACCTGACCGCTCCTAACTCCGTCACTGTCGCACACTTACCGAGTCGCGCTCACACATTACCCTTGTTGGTCTTTCCGCTGTTGGCAAATCACCCTTTCGGTAAACTTACCTGTTGGTCGTTTGGTCTTCGTCTTCCGCGTGTCGGGGAATCGTCGGTTCGGTCAACTAAAGCGGACCCATATATATATATATATATATATATACATATATATATATATATATATATACATATATATATATATATATATATATATATATATATATATATATATATATATATATATATATATATATCAAATACAGATAGGGCGATAGTGTGATATATGTCGATATATAAGGGGTCACTGACATCTGCAAATATATAGATAGGTTGACGACATTCAAAACACCTTTGAGGTACAAATAAATAGGATACCGCCAACTATGGAACGTGTCACACACCAACACGCGTAACCAGGAGGCTGAAAGACAGAAAGAACACAGTACTGGAACAGTAGAACCGCGAGTAATATGACGATAATAAGGACATGTAGTCACCGCTGGTGGTGGTGTGGTCCATGTAGGTACTGTGTACAACTGTGGTTGTGAGTGATGTAGCCTGTGTATGTGTGTGTTGAGGGTGCCATGTGTGTTCCCGTGTGACTAAAGTGTGTGTGTGTGTGTGTGTGTGTGTCCGCATCGTGTGTCTGTAGGTGGCAACTCGGAGGCAGATGATTACGGTAGGTGTGGGTATAGCTAGCTGTAGGCATGCGTTAAACACCTGTCCCACATTGGGAGGGACAGCCCCCCCCTGGGCAGGTGTGTCCTGACATGAAACATTACAAAGGGCAACTGCCCGAGAGTTTAGAACATTAGTATGTCTCAAATATTATGCAATAGTTGCAGGGAATACTCATGCCTGTATGTAAGAAACAGAAATGTTGCATGCAAACCAATAAGTAGTTAAGGACCAAGAACAATTGATATGTAATGAGGATAAAAGTATGTGCTATCCTGTGTACTGACCGTGGCCATATGTCAGCCTGTAAACACCACTGTGTGACCCGCAAGTGTCCAACTATGGCCATATGAAAAGGTGGCAAGCCATGTCACAGAGGGTCTGACACCAACACCTCTGCAATGACTGCAAATATCTGGGACAGACATACATGGGATAGCGGTAATTTACAAATATCCCTGCACATATCGCCGTACATCCAGAGGTATGGAAGTATCAACCTCATCTTCATACCATATAGAAACCAATTAACAACGGCCCAAAGTAAATTCCCGTAACAGAAGTCTATTAAGTGATAGCACTGTAATTAGGGAAGGGGCTCACACAAATATATATGGACTACATAGAAATGCAAGCCCCACAAAACCGTATATGCTACGTACACCCGCCTACATCCCCCACACTGGAAACAATAGCAATACAGACCGTAACCACAGCCCAAACATCTAGTTAGTCAATTACATCTGCTGAACCGTTAACATACCTTGTGAGAGACACATTTAAAGGCGCCATGCAAAATTGTATCCATCATATAACAGAACAAACAGCGATGTTACAGGTGTTTGCAATAGTCCTTTATCAGACGGGTGGGATGACAGGTACAGTCACAGGTAGAACCACATACTCAAGCTGTCACACACAATCCACGGGGGACATGACTCCAAAATAGACTTGGCTCTACACATAGCAGTTGCAATTTCACACAACAAAACACAATACAGGCCATCTCCCCGAAGGCAGGGCAAATGGCCAACGCCCAAGTGGAGAATTCAAGTTATACCCCACTGTTGCCGCGTAATTGGAGAATGGAGTAGCTGCACAGCTGAAGTGCACATAATTAGTCACACCGGACCAGCAATTGGTGGCAGTAAACCACATGTTGCAAGTATAGATGTATATAAGGATGACTTGCCAGATATGCAAACTGTATACTCATACCGTAAAACAGTTTAAAGTGTGATACAGAAGAGCGAGATAGAGACGAAATACCAGAATGATATCAAGGTATGTAGAACACTAACTGTATGTATAGTATGTTCTGTATTAAGTTATGTCAGTGTATGCATAGCCTGGTTTGCAGTAATTAAAAGTGTCCGCCATGCATAAAGTGGGGAATGGTATTTATGTAGTGATGTCTTGCTGATCGTACTAATGCTTGTAGAAGTTGTGCGTCCAGCAGTGGGCCACAAGGTAAACAGCACAGACACCACAAGGGATGCAACATGACGGCTTTAAACAGAACAATGTCATACGACCCACCGTCAGTGGCAGGGTATGTCCAATAAGTACGTGCCATAGCACGGGATAGTATATGTGGATATACTGTAACAGTACGCATGTGTATGGGCATATAACGTCAATGACATGTCTAAGGTGGACCCTCTGTGCAAGTATGCTTTGAATTATGGGATACCATGCAAAACATGTGTAATGTATAGTACAGTAGATTGAAATGTCAGATATGCTACACAGGAGAACAGGCATATGATGCATAACAAAGGTATCGTATAGTGATGTGAGTAGTATGTAATTAATTTATGTATAAACAGTTATGATGAAATAAATAATGTAATCCACTCTGTGCATTTGCAAAGGACGCAAACATTACTCTCATACTAGACTAGCAGAAGAGATGTGACAGACAAACATGAACATGACTGGCGTGTACAATAACAGGATACATATGGCCTGTAGTCACGGGACATTGTAATAGCATGACAGCTAATCTAACTGGAAGGGCTATTCCAGTAACCATGCACAAAGGACATGTAATAGCTCCACAGGTTCAAAGTGGGATACCATGCAGTCTGGCAAGTCTATGTGTAACAACAACTACAGTGTGCACACCAGTGGCACCTCTCTAGGGTAGTGTCCTGTGAACAGAAGAGCCATGTGTAACTTGCATTTCTGCACAGTACAGCCACTGCAGTGATCCCTGGCGTCCATGTGTCCACCATCCACCAAGCGAGGTATCACATGAACACTGCTACTGACTGTCAATGCGTGATGTACATAGGAATCATGTCCCAAAGCATGGTGAGTGTCCAGTCTGGGAATGCAACCCCCAAGCACATGCCACACACTGTCGCGTGTGTGCACATATCCATGAGCATCATGCTCATAGTGGCTATTGTTTATGTCGTGTATGCGGAGTATATCCATTAACATATTTGCAGACATGGGCTCTGTCTTTGCAGCAGAGGTCACCCCTGAGTATGTAGTCTGCAAATGTGTACAGACGTGGTGTCTATACATAAGCCACAAACTTTAACTGTCGTAACTCAATAAACGTCATGACATTTTAATGTTGAGTTATGTAAAGCTGTTGTGTAAGGTACACCCTGAGTGGGGTGTTGTACCCATGGGTGTGTATATAAGTCCGGTGTTCAGAGGTACAATGGGTGCCTATGTACCAGCTACACACCCAGTACAGACATGTGTGGACACATAGAAGGATATCCATGCCACAGTGGCAATGTGGTAATCACAGGAGTGTGTGCGACATACATGTGTCTTACAAACACGTACAATGCGACATGTATGTAGGGGACTAACACCTATGTGATAACCAGTGGGTGGATGGTGTACTGCAAAGGTGATGTTCATACCAAGTGTCATGCAGGTAGAGGCCATGATGTTCATATCGGTATCTGTCACAGTGACACCCATATGGATGGGGTCTGTATCAGCTGGTGGAGCAACAATGGCACTGGGTATGCAGTGGTCTGTAAAACTAGGCAGGGAAGTCCCCTCAGTGGTAGCCTGTATCTCAGGGAAGCATATACCGAACATGAGGGCCCCATGACTGAGGATTGTGGTATGCCAAGTGTAACTGGAATGCAGTATGTGATATGGTATGCCACCCTCAGTGTGTGTGTCCCATCCATTAGCCATTTTGCATAACATCTGGAGACATATGTTGTGATGTGCAGGTGGATGTGTATGCTGTGAATACCAGAATGGAGAACAGTGCTGAATGGCAGCGAGAGGACAATGTAGGCTGTGTGGACCCCCGTGTCATCATCAACTACTCTGGCGACTGTATGAAAGGTGTTCAACAGGTGTAGGAGGCATGCTGTCACCCCAACAAGACCAACCCAACTGGCATCAAAGGACCGGAGCACAACAAAGACTCAGTGAATGATGTCCATGATGATGTGCCCTATAGCTATGCATAACAGTCCAGTGAGGTGTGTAGGGCAATAGTCCCAGTCGTGCATTGTGACACCACCTGTGTGGAGTATTACTGTCGCTGTGTGCCAGTCAGGGGCCACAATGTCTGGTACAAGGCTATTACTGAATATGGTGTCCCAGTGGGGAGATATGCTGTTCAGAGGTCTGTGGACATCACAGCCTGGGATTCTGTAGGGTGACAAGGGGCCTGTGTCCTAGGACATATAGAGTGCAGGTCAGTACTGTGTAGGTGTGACTGCAGGTACACCACAATGTTCCTGCAAGGAATGTGGCCCCGTAGGGAGTGAGAGAGTGTAATGTTAGCATTGAAGCCATCAGACAGCATGTTGCCAACATCACCTGTTACAGTCATGTTCCAGAGTGACAGTTGTATGTGTGAGCAGATGTGGGTATTGCATACGACTACTGACATACCACCATAATGCCTTGTGGTACATCTCGGAATATGACGCAGTAATGTGTACGTAGCTAGTTATGGAGTATGTGATAAGGGATCCCGTGGCCCCACCGAAGCTGACCTGTGAGTTACCCTACCCATGGGAATGTACACCACTGTGCAACAGCCCCAACTTGTTGTTGTAAAGTATGTCCGTGGGACCGCACCCCCAGAGTGTCATCTGTTATCTGGTGTGTACCATCACGGATCTGTGTGGAATAGCATGAACCATATTGTCGTGTACATACTAATGAAGTGCACTGGGGTATGTCTCAGCATTTGCATGTGCATTGTCCACCTGCATGTGTGTCACGACAACAACTACTGCTGTCATACGACATCTGTAGTTGGTGTTGTAGTACTCATCTACTGTGTATGCCGTGAAGTGTGTGGTGCCGGTATGTGGCTAACAAGGGTGAGTAGCATATGTTCGGATTACACCAATGAGGGGATAACCCCAGGTGTGGAATAGCAGTCACATGTTGGTAGTGTCCACGTCAAGGATACTGTTGGTCTTGGAGGTGGTGTATGGGTCGAACCAGCCAAGCGGAGGTTATGACTCATGCACAGTGTACGCCTAATGTGTCGGTACATGTGCGGCTATCACAGTTAAGTGTGGGTTACTGTCGGTCTCACATCAGTAGCAGCAGTAGTTCTGGACACAGTTATATGCACGTGGAGCACCTGTGATGCATTGTGCTAAGTAACCAGCCGGGATGTGTGTACAACATAGTGGAATATGGAGACACCTCAGCCGTGGGTGTGCCAGTCCAGGTACATGCCTGAGAGGTACGGTCTGTCTATAACCAGTCATTGCAGGTGTGCTCTGCAGAGCCAAGAGGCAGGTCCCAGTCACTGCAGAGATATTGAAGTGGTGCAGTATCAGGTGTGCCTTGCCTGCGTGCGTCACAGAGGATGATGTCAAGTATTGTGTGACATGACCACATGCTTCGCTAGCCAGTTCCCATTCTGGTGGTGACTGTTATTGGACACTGTGCAAGACAGGCAGTATAAAAGCAGCAAGAGTCCAACATGTGATCTGTACTCCCAGGGCTGACAGGTGCAGGTCAACTGTGCCACAGCATCATGTTGTTTGTCCAGGTCTGTCAAAGTGGACGTATACTAGACGCCTGTGGAATGACAGCAGAAGCATGGACAACTGTTGGGAGTGACACAGTCATTCGTAGTACAGTGGTAACAGGTCCGGATGACCGCAAAATGCTTCCCAGGGCTTGGACCACACCATCAGGACTACAACACTGGTGGGCTATTGCATGTCCCTGCACACGTAGTCTGTGCCCTGAGATACAACTTCAGTCACACAAACATGGAAGATGAGTCACATCGTACCTGCTGAGTTGTGGCATGTGTGCATAGGTTATGTTGCAGAACCAGTTACTTGACAGCAGGATGTAAGTGACTATCGCCTTGTGTAGCCTGCTGAGTGGAACAGCAGTGTGACCACCGACAGTCACCTAAGACAGGTGTGTTGTGTATGTTATGACACCCTATTGGCTGTATGTGATGGGCACACGTATCTGTGGGCTATAGGTTGGTGTGGTTGTGTTTGGCGATGTGGGCTACCATTGGTGCCCACAGAGTATGGAGGGGTACTGTACAAGGTGTCTCCGTATGTGTGGCCTGTGGTGGGGATCATGTGGGACTATGTGATGTGGGGGTGTTGCCAATGTTGCACATCCCCACATGACTGTCAGGTGCAGTCAGGGTTGGTGACAGTATAACCCCCAGCAGGGCTGCATATGTGCATCCCCCACAGACTGTACTGTTGCATGTTGGGAGGTGTGCATTGACTGTGTACATGAGAATAGCTCTATTGCCACATGTACAACATAGTCATCATAGTGACAGGCAATAGCACTGGTATGTGCCAGTTGGACTTGCCTGTATATAAGTGGTACGTGCCAGATGGACACGCCGTATAAACCACCATGTCTCACGAGGTATGTGAGTGATGTGTGTACAACAGCTGTTGTACTGTTAGCAAGCTGGAAATGTATGGACAGACAGTGTACCTGTGAGGACTGGTGTGAAATGGGTGCTAAACTAAGCAGTAGCTCATAACGTGCCAAGAAGCTCTGAACAAGTGCCGAGCATGCCCATACATTACAGATAGGGTGTTGGATAATATCAACCCACAAGTGTTGACAACAGTCATGATTGGTGGCACCGCATCAGAACACTGCCGGGTATGGTCTGCAAGTCCATGAACCATTATCAATGTAAATGTTAGCAGTACAGATGTACAAGACAGTACGGATGTTCAGTTACAAATGCCTTTGTATGTCACAGGAGTGTTCTACTAGTGGCCTGTTGACAGACTCACAACTACTAAAGGTGCTACAGTGACATGTGCATATCACACGGTGTCAGCTACAGTAAACCAGGGTTAATGTGTTGTACCCCACCCGCATTGCAGCCCATACCACACAGACAAACGTCAGCCATCTGTATATGTGAGGATGTGAATGGCCATGACCTATGGGCAATAGTTGTCACAGTGTTGCGAACAACACACAGAATGGGCTGTGTGTGTGAGGTGTGTGACATATGTGCACATTCTGGTAGATAATATCAGGAATGACACCACTAGGGGAATACCCCCGTACCCATTAAGAAACACCTAGGCTGTGGTCAACATTATGGACACTGTGTTAGGGATGGTGTAGTGTAGTACACCTCCCTGAGCTGGAGACGTCTCCCTGGCCATTTAGGTAGTCATCTGAGGTAACCATGACATGACAGGGTGGTATCCATGAGCACGGAGATCATTGGACAGGCATACATAGCACCAGTGTGACCAATATTGGAATACACATCACCCTCCAGGGGTAGGGCCCATGTGTGGATGGCCGATACCAGCCTCCACAATACTCACCTCCAGTATGCAGCATGCTATCCACCTTGCATACAGACATATGCCACACTATGCTGTTAGACATGCTACATGTCCATAGCCTGATCTGAAAGACATATGTCATAGACAACCACCGTCCTATGACTAGGATGGCCACATGCTGGACAGATCCTTGTGCCATACCTGTGACATACTCCCACCATACCATGCAGCCCTGTCCACATAGCTGCACATATCATCCCTGCCATACATGGTGTGATGGCCATATGGTAGATGTAGTATCAACTATCTGGATCAGTAATGTGTCACTGATGCCTCTCGTGGTGGCGTAATGCGTGTCAGATACAGCTAGGAAACCTAGCCCGTACATGCTATAGTCAATAACCTTACCTGCGAATGACGTCCGACTAGTCATTGTCCCATGTCTATCACATGTGCAACACAGGCGATCCGTGGCAGGATGTTGAACAGCTGTACAGTGCAGTGTAGATGTCTATGGCAAAACAGATGCATGTACAGGTTTCCATGTGTACTTGGTGCATTGTCACTGCCCAAGTCCAGTAAGGCTGTGTCTGTGTTGATATGTGACATATACACAGCATCAAGGTCAACAGCATTACCATGGATACATCAGGCATGTGTAGATAGGTAAGAACACCAGTGCAGGCAAACAGACATGCCCACATGAAGACAGACATCACATGCAATAGGAACACTAATGAGGTGACACACATATATGGAGATGATATCCAATGCAGACTGGGTGTTACATGTGTGTGACACATACATGCCAGTCGTGTTAGTGTCATGTTGATTTGCAAAGATAACTGTGCAGATGTACTAGAAATGTATGTGCATCAGTATCACTGTACATGTCTGTAAATGTGACCTGTCACCTTCATCATGTCTTACAGATAATGCCTCGTACACGCCTACCAGCATACAGCTGACAGGAGGATGATGTCATAATCCTGTACCTCCATGAGAACTACGAGATGTTATTTAGCCATGTGCCACAGCATGCACAGCAGCAGGATGACCTGTGGCAGGATCTTTGCAGGAGGGTCAACGAAGTGGGCAGCCACAACCGCACCTATCAGCAGGTGCACAGAGACTGCACAGACTTGATACATCATGCAAGACAGCGTGCCACTGCAATCACCACGGAACAAGGTGGAACAGGTGGTGGGCCACCAACCCAGCCTCCACTCACACACACAGAGGAGCTACTGGCCAGTCTGGGAACACCCTCAGAACAGCCCCCACAAACACTAGCTGCCATCATGGAGGTGGGTGTCTCCCAACCAATGAGCCTGGAGTTGCCTGGTAAGTCAGTACTGAACATATGGCCAGTATATCCCACGTACGTGCATGTGTCAGTGTACATCATGTAATGTAACAACATATGCAAGGTATGTGGACACACATGCTTTATGCTACCCTGTGTATGCACCATACCTCTGAACTGTAGAGGTATTTGCAGGATGCCCAGATGTCTGCCTCATATTGTCGGTGTGTTCCCCTTAATATCTGTCCCTTTCTAGCAAATAGCTGAAGAATGGAGTCATTGAATGATGACATACATTTGTGTTTATGACTGCACATTCAGTGTAAAACCCATGTGCATGCAAACCTACTAGTCTAGCAAATTTCTAAGTTTGTAAGAGCAATATGTCACAGTTGTCCCTATATGTCCCCCATCATAGTAGGCTTTGCCCACATTTATTTTTCTAGGAGGTGAGAGGTATGGTATGCACACATGTGCTTACTATATGCTATTGTACAGGCGAATGTGTTAACTTGCACTGTGCACCCTGTGGCTGTCATACAGTCATGTATAATGTTCAGACTGCTGTGTCACCCTATACAGGTACCTCTGGTGTGCCGCACAAACAAGAGTCCGTTGCAGGTGAGACTGTCATCGGTATCAGACATGTCAAAGCATAGATCTATTCGCCATGTGGCCAGTTAATACATGCATATACAGGTCGCATCACCCTTCATCCACACAGGCCACCCATGTGCAATATATACAACTGAAATGACACACAGACATGAAACTACAGTATTTGTCATTGCTACATGTGTGTCCAGCTGTGCATACAATGGTGGAGGTGTTCTACAATGGAGGCATATGTACTATACAGTGGAATAAAACATGTGGTGCACAAACCAGTACCGAACAGTGAGCAGTGATATGGGCAGACCACAGGCGTCACCATTGTGTTATATGCCCCTGCAATGGTTTCACACATTGTGATGTTCCATCCGACATGTCTGAGACACACAGCGTTCTGGTTGCAATATTGTCACAATTTCCCATAACCCATACCCCACATACCACACATACACCTGTTGTCTGCATAGCCCTGTGGATGGTGACATATTCAACATCTATGGGTGTATGTCATATGGGACAACACAGACATGTGTGATAGATGGCCATCACATACATGACCAACACATGTGCACACATGGCCATGGGGGATGGCCAGAGACACGTAGCCACACAGAAGATGGGATGTGGATACACCCTGTCCCACTTTGTCCACACATGGTCCAATTACAGCTGTACTAGACCGATTGTACAGGTGATGTGGTACGCTGCACATCCTAAATGCCTGTGCACAGCTAGTGGAGGTGTCAGTGACATGTACCTCATAAGATGTGTTCAACATGACATCTGTGTCATAGCATGATGGTAGTCACCTTTACAGATTCCACTGACAGTGACACCAGGCCACAGATACTGTACGTTTTCCTTGCTGCCGTAGGACATCACTGTTAGCTGTGCACCTTGTGTGCGTGGTACATCAATGCCATGTGTGAAATGGTGACGTGACAGGTCCGCTATGTGTGGACATGGTTTCCAGGCAGCTAACACTCTGTAGTCATAGTGCAGAGGTGTCATCTGTATGTCCTCTGGTGACCTGTCACATGACACAGCATGGTTTGGTGTGTATACACCTCAGCATTGTAGGTCACAATCCACAGGTATGTCATGGGTATGCATGCAGTTCTGGATATGCAATGCATACATAACATGCACTGTTTAGCAATATGTCCAATAATAGCCTCATGATGCCATGCAATGGCACAGTATCTGTACATCACACTGTACAGCAATGTAGATGGCTCACAGTCCCCTACCATGCCCATGCACATTTGCTCAACATGCATTCTATCTGTAGGGCATATGGACAACACCGCAATGTGATACCCAGTACGACGCTGTACATGTGTCAGAACACCATTGTGTCAGGCATGCATGCATGTTAATGCACACGTCAGCAGATTACATGTCAAGGTCACGTCATCCATGTGTACTGTTATCCTGTTCTGGTCCACATGGTGTATCACGGGGATGCATGCATACTACCATGATCATGTGAATTGCATGGATAATGACATGACACCTGTCTGCTGTAGTGTGCATTCCAGGGGGTATGCTTACAAACACTACTGATGTCTGAGCTGCATGCTGTCAGCTGTATCACAAGCATGCTGCATGCCATCTGTCATATCACATGCATGGTGTGTCAGTGTGTGTGTGTGTGTGTGTGTGTGTGTGTGTGTGTGTGTGTGTGTGTGTGTGTGTGTGTGTGTGTGTGTGTGTGTGTGTGTGTGTGTGTGTGTGTGTGTGTGTGTGTGTGTGTGTCTGTGTGTCAGTGTGTCAGTGTGTGTGTGTCTATTGTAATTTAGAGTCTTTCTTTGCATTCACAGGTGATGTAGGTGCATTACCTTCCTGCGGTCCATCTGATAGTGCCCCCACAGATGCTAGCAGTGATGAACATATGTACAAAGTACAGGCAGGGATGTCAGGGGCTGAATCTGTGCCAACGGTTGCCATCCCAGCTATGTCCCCCTCTTCCCTGCACACAGTTCAGCTGCCAACACATACTGCATCTACAGTGGCCATACAGGAAGGACAGTCAGCGTCTGTTAGGGTTGAACAGGAACGCGTGGTGGCTACAGAAGGTGTGTCTCCACACCATGGTGGCAGTATACTGACTGCAGATGTGCCACACAGGCATGTGGCTGGTGCTGCTTGTAGGAGGACCTCTGGCAGACATGCACCTGCAGGACATAGTGCAGCAGCTGGGATCACCAGACACATGTTCCAGACTGTAATGGCAGCACAGATATGTGCCGAATGGCAGAACAGAGAAGGGCAGAGGCTGCAGAGGGCTGCTATCAGTACCCTAAACAACAACATCCAGGCATTGGCTGGTGCTCAACAGCAGCTTGCTGATGTTCTGGACAGGCAATTGGGTGACATGGTCAGAATCCTTGACCATGGCATGGCAATCCGCGAGCGTGAGCTGTCTGTGCTGGAACATCTGGTAGGGGTGAGGCATAGGCCACATGGACGTAGGCCAGCTACACCACCTAGTGCAGGTCAACATGAGCGTGCCACCTTACATGGCCGCTCCCATAGTGCCGGTAGCAGTAGCAGTGCAGCTGGTGCTGCGCTGTCCACACCAGGTCACAGCAGGCCACGTGGACGTGGCCCTGGACATTCCCGGTGGGGACATGGTTCTAGTGGCCATGTGTCGTCGGACAGTAGCCATTCTGTACCTCTGCCTGGTAGTACCCGTGCAACCCCTGGCAGGCACAGGACATGTGGCCGTGTCCGGTCACAGTGAGCCGTGCAACCTGGTCTGTACAATCTGGAGCTGTCCATAATACCCTTGTGTAGGCCTTACAAATGACAGAACTGTGTGCACACATACATGCACACAGCAAACACAACTGTAGGGCTCCACAACACCCACATGCATACGGAACAGACATGTCCATTCATATCACCGGCCCTTACCCACACACATGATGTCATCCATTGGTGCAGCCTATGCCCCTGGCAAACAGTATCACCCTGTGCATATGATGAAGCCTGTGCCGCATCCCTGTCATCCACACCATCGGTGCAGGGATATGCTCAAATGGTCTGCTGCACAGGGTGAACAGAATAGTGAGAGGTGTATCTAACATTACTTGTGTATGCATATTGAGGGATGTGTATGTTGCATTGGCTGAGTGTGAATACTGAGTGCAGGGATATGCTCAAATGGTCTGATGCATAGGGTGAACAGAATAGTGAGAGGTGTATCTAACATTACTTGTGTATGCATATTGAGGGATGTGTATGTTGCATTGGTTGTGTGTGAATACTGAGAGATGTGTATGTGACATCAGTGGTGTACTGTCGACATGCACCAGTCATACCATGTAGTCCAGGTGCAGCATGCATTGTGATATGTTCACAGTATGTGCCTCAGTTACAATAGTAACAGCATGTTGGTAATGATGCCCTGGTTCCCTCCTATGGTGTACTGGCATGTGCCTACAGGTAGCAGTGCTTGCAGTCCCCCATGTGTAACTGTGGAGTACTCACAGGCACGTATGGCAATATCAGCATGCTAAACGTACCATCAACCTGACTGTTGGAAGGTCGAACATGACACAGATGTCCACACATATACTGCACCTGAAGCATGTGGTCAGTTGAACAGGCTACAGCGGACAGAGATGTGACATACATACCGGGAAACATTACAGGTATGTTGACATGGTGCAGGGGTTGTACACAGCGGTCTGGCCAATGATGATGTTAGAGGCCACCTGATAGCATGAGGCCACACTGTGTAGCAGTAATACCCTGTCACAGTACAGGAACATGGCCACATTCATGGGGTCTACAGCACTATAATGCACACCCCATAGTGTTGAGGTGTGGACCCTTGCCTATGTGGTCATCACCCTCACAGTACTTTGCACCCACACCACGTGGCACAGAGAAGGAACATGCACAGGTAGCCAGTATGGCTGGGACCGATGGCATCAACTGGGTAGTAGACTGCATCACCATGAGGGGTTAGTCACCATGAGGGGTTAGTGCTCCTGTTTCCACTTTATGGTAGCATAAACCCTCACACCAAGCACCAGACAGCCATACATACATACATACACACACACACTGTGGTGACCGGATATGTGTGTACGGACAGCCGATGTGTGTGATGCACCACACCTGCCGACGTCATGCTTTCCACACTGCAGTATGTACAGATCTCTACAACGGTGTACAGGGATGTGTAACAACTGAGACATAGTCCCCACCATATGTGGCATGTGTGGTCACACAAACGGACACACATGGCAGTGCTGGGAATGATACAGTTGCCATATGATGAGCCGTTTGATAGACATGCAGCGGTAATGTCCGCAGTATGTGTACCAACGCTATGTCTGGCAATTGTGTGGCTATATGCACACGGGAGGATGTCAGTGTTACAGGTGTCACGTGACATACAGTTGGTAACACCTGACCGCTGTGTATGCGTTATGTCATCACCGTCAAGTAACAGTGACATAGCATACTGGTTGCACATGGCATGGTAGGATGGCGTGTGACACACCTGTTAGCCATCCCCGGCACACATACATCTACACAGGTGGAACACCACTTTATGTACACACATCCCTCCATACGTGATGTACAACCAACCGTACTGTCTGTATGTCACCATATACAGGTGTCAATGATGGGGCTGCATTGCGACTGCATGTTGTAGTTAGGCACAGCTGTGTTATGGACATCAGCCACTGCACATGCATGGTTGCTGCATGCACAGTACAGATTGTACATGTGCGTTGGTCCTACATGTGTCTCCTGTAGCCATGTTTCTATGCATTGCTATTGGTGGACATGTGTGTTGCCATACATAACACATAGACTGTGGTATGATATCAAGGGTGTCATGGGTGACTACTACAAGGGAATGTGTCCTCGGTCAACATTGCTACCTCCTGTACTGTGAGCATTCAACAGACAAGGACCCACCTTCCATTTGCATGCGAATGATTGCTTAGGCCACTGTTCTGCATAGGGGACAGCAAAGGCTAAGCTATGTACATATGTGTTGTGAGTGTGGTCCATGCACACATCCACTACAATCACATTTATGACATATCCAAACATGTGTGTTCGTTGGTGTACAGCAACACTCATCTGTCACAGCTGTGTAAGTCCCGGGGCCCCTGGTATGTCTTGAGCTGACCAGGTCATGTATAGTGGTATAATTGCAATGCATAAAACCTGTTGGAACCCTGTCAGTACATGTGTATTCTGCACAGTTGCTGTAGACCTCTGTACAGTCCACTGGTCATGTGTCACATGGTGCTGTGGTAATGTATGGCTGTGTATTGCTGCATCAACAATATGGTAATGTCTCGAGGGCTACAGTGTAGACTGCGGTGTGTACGTCTGTGATCTGCACCTGTGACAGCTGTGATGGCAGCTGAGTGTGTACTCATCACTGCATGTGTGTGACCGCCCTGTGCGTGGGGACAGTTATACCTTACTGTGCCCTTCCATGTTTAGACTCCGTCTGCATGCAGGACAGCCCGCCCTGTGCATGGGGATAGTTATACCTTACTGTGCCCTTCCATGTTTAGACTCCATCTGCATGCAAGATGGCCCTTTGCAACTGCTAAGTGTGTGAGCATGCCCAGTATAGTATACTGTTGTGTAGATGGACACACATGACAGTCCAAACTGAATCCTTGCGTGTTGAGACTCCGTCTGCATGCAAGACGGCCCCTTGCAACTTCTAAGTGTGTGAGCATGCCCAGTACGCCATTGTGTAGATCGACACACAGTACAGTCCGAATGGACATGTATTACTAAGCGTGTGGCCATGGCCAGTGACACCTTGTGTCAGTGATGTCCCTCTGTGCATGGGCATGGCCGTTGACATCCTGTATAGTCATGGTGGTTATCCAGGCAACAGATGTCCATTTTCAACGTCACGATGGATGCTTACCGAGTACACACTGGTCGACTATCTTGAAGGGTGTACTGCTTGTGGCACATCCCGTGTCTCTGTCTTGTTTCTGTGGTGCTCCGTAAATCTTATGTTGCCCCGATCACACCACTGCCGTGTGTTTGTCTACGTCTACCGTGGGACAGTGATATGTCTGTATGCTTTCAGACTGATCACTCTCTATACAATCCCTGCCGGCGTCCTTGTCAGTGTGGATGATGATACGCACCTTGAAATATGCCTCTGGGACTGCTGTGTTTAGTAATCTCGGTAGCGCATTCTGTAAATGCGTCATGCTGTAGTGTGATAGGGTAGTTAGGTGTATGTTCAACTCCCAGCCCTGCCAAGTGTGTGTGTGTGTGTGTGTGTGTGTGTGTGTGTGTGTGTGTGTGTGTGTGTGTGTGTGTGTGTGTGTGTGCATGCATGCTCCTGTCCGCCTGGGGACTCAGTCTTGCTTTTAGATGCCTCACACCACAGATATTTCCTACCGATGTCTTTGCCTTTGCGGATGATGACACGCGCCTAGATGTATGCCTCTGGGACTGCTGTGTTTAGTAATCTCAGTAGCACGTTCTGTAAATGCGTCATGCTGTAGTGTGATAGGGTAGTTAGGTGTATGTTCGACTCCCAGACCTGCCAAGTGTGTGTGTGTATGTGTGTTTGTGCGCATGCTCCCGTCCGCCTGGGGACTCAGTCTTACTTTTAGATGCCTCACACCACAGATATTTCCTACCGACGCCTTTGCAGATGATGACACATGCCTAGATGTACGCCTCTGGGACTGCTGTGTTTAGTAATCTCGGTAGCACGTTCTGTAAATGCGTCATGCTGTAGTGTGATAGGGTAGTTAGGTGTATGTTCGACTCCCAGCCCTGCCAAGTGTGTGTGTGTGTTTGCGCGCATGCTCCCATCCACCTGGGGACTCAGTCTTGCTTTTAGACGCCTCACACCACAGATATTTCCTACTGACGCCTTTGCCTTTGCGGATGATGACATGCGCCTAGATGTATGCCTCTGGGACTGCTGTGTTTAGTAATCTCGGTAGTGTGTTCTGTAAATGTGTCATGCTGTAGTGTGATAGGGTAGTTAGGTATATGTTCGACTCCCAGCCCTGCCAAGTGTGTGTGTATGTGTGTGTGTTTGCGCGCATGCTCCCGTCCGCCTGGGGACTCAGTCTTGCTTTTAGACGCCTCACACCACAGATATTTCCTACCGACGTCTTTGCCTTTGCGGATGATGACACGCGCCTAGATGTATGCCTCTGGGACTACTGTGTTTAGTAATCTCAGTAGCGTGTTCTGTAAATGCGTCATATTGTAGTGTGATAGGGTAGTTAGGTGTATGTTCGACTCTCAGCCCTGCCAAGTGTGTGTGTGTGTTTGCGCGCATGCTCCCGTCTGCCTGGGGACTCAGTCTTGCTTTTAGATGCCTCACACCACAGATATTTCCTACCGACGTCTTTGCCTTTGCGGATGATGACACTTGCCTAGATGTATGCCTCTGGGACTGCTGTGTTTAGTAATCTTGGTAGCGCTTTCTGTAAATGCGTCATGCTGTAGTGTGATAGGGTAGTTAGGTGTATGTTCAACTCCCAGCCCTGCCAAGTGTGTGTGTGAGTGTGTGTGTTTGCGCGCATGCTCCCGTCCGCCTGTGGACTCAGTCTTGCTTTTAGATGCCTCACACCACAGATAATTCCTACCGACATCTTTGCCTTTGCGGATGATGACACGCACCTAGATGTATGCCTCTGGGACTGCTGTGTTTAGTAATCTCGGTAGCACGTTCTGTAAATGCGTCATGCTGTAGTGTGATAGGGTAGTTAGGTGTATGTTCGACTCCCAGCCCTGGCACGTGTGCATATGTGTTTCCAGCTGCATGACAACAGTACATTGCTTTTACAGTATTCACTCTCCATAACATCCGTGCGGCGTCTTTGCCTTTGATGCTGCTGTCTGCAGGCTAGACGTATGCCTGTGTAAATCCTGTGATCTACTAATCAGGGTAGCGGGTTCTGCAACTGCGTAATGCTGTTGTCTGGTACAGTAGTTACGTTTGTGTTCTGCTCCCAACCCTGCCACGTGTGTTTTGTGTGTGTGTGTGTGTGCGTGTGTGTATGTATGCATCTACATACATATATATATATATATATATATATATATATATGTATATATATATATAAATATATATATATATATATATATATATATATATATATATATATATATATATATATATATATATATTGTATACAGATATGTATGTTGGGATTATCACTCTTGAATGTGCTGCATTATCTGTGCGTGATCACCTTGGATGTATGTACATCTGCTATGGCTCTGTGATAGTGCACATACTGTGTGCTGTAGTGATCGTGGGTTATACTTGTGTAGTGACCGGTTATTGTGTTGCTGGGTATTACACGGGCACTGGAAACAATGTTAGTACAGCACCTTTGAATAGTCATATGCACATCTCGGCAACAGTCAGCAGTGGTTATTACACTGGAGCGTGAGTATGGCTCATATCCATATGTAGTAACTGACAATTCTATGCAACTCAGGTTAACATTACAGACTCACGTTTATCCACAGGTTGTGGTACAGATCCCAGGACTGTATGTGTATACACTGACAGGTGCAGGACTGGGTTGTGTTGGATACATGGAGGGGTGTCCATGGCCAGTACTCTACAGCCTGGCAGGTACAGTCTGTGACTGTCCTACAACCTCCTGTATATGGCTGACACATGCTGTACCTGTGTATATGCAGACACACACACTTACCACAAACAGCTAGGGCTATCACATACACAAACCCATTGCATCACCATTGGGCCATGCAATAACCGTTGTCCCTCACACACACACCTATGTGTACATTGGATGGCACAATGACAGCTCTGGAAATGTAACACCACACCCTGTGCATATGATGTCACCTGTGCCACCACCTGTGATGTATAACATTGATGCAGGATGAGACTAACCTGGTGCTGATGCACATGGTGGCTTTATTCCACTGTATTGATGTTAGCATGCTGTTAACACAAAGTGTGTTACTTCCAGGTGTATATCAGCAGGCATGATGCATTGCAGCTATGACCATCAATGTAGCATAGTTTACAGCACTGTTAATTCGGATGATATATTCTCTATCCATGTGCCATTTCACTGATGTGTGTAGTATTGGCAGCATGTGTGTCTGAGTGTGCAGTACATGTGTGATGTGTGTAGTACACATGTATACATGCTTACAAATGCATACACTGGCATACACGACATTACATGGGCTTCACCATTCGTACACTAGCTTACTCGTTCTTCTACACGTGCACACGGGCTAACACGTGTGCACACATGCTTACTCAGGCTTACTGGCGTGCATGGGCGTAGACACACTGTGGGCAGGTTTGCAGGTCACATCAGTGGTATCCATGGTGTACACTGTTAGTCTCCTGACGTTCCCTAGGGATAGCTCATAACACACCTCTTCCACTGAGTAATGACAGCAAACATGTGACACTGCTCCGGTGAGATTACAGTGTTTTATACATACACAATCATGTTGTCACCTATCTTCTACTCTAATAGTCCCCTTATCCTACACTACACTGTAGAGGCTTGGCCCATATGGCATGACATGTTGTGATTCACTATCCTCAGCCTCACTTGCATCAGATTGCCTACAAATGCTTTGTTACATCTCTGACAGAGTGCTTCCACACATAACAACCAGTATGCAGTAGCCATGTTGTCTCAAGCTTGCCATTCATCTGCATGGTGTACTAACATCTAACTAAACCTACATTTTGTATGTATATTATACATATTTGACTTGTTTTGAAGTGCAGCGCATTCTCGTGGCACTGCGCTACGCTTCTACATCCGCTTCCAGATCGGGGGAGGACAACTACTGTTTTATTGATATCCAATGGACAACGCTGCCACTGGCCTTGGACATTGGCATGCTTCTTCGACTGTATTCATAATGTATTTGCAGCTGTCATTGCTCCGTTTAGCAACGTGCAGAATGTTAGGTGCCTAACATCCGGGTACATTTCTGCACATAACTCTGCTCTTGCACGGACAGCCTACTGTTTCATGTATCGCGTATTAACATCATTTGCTTAGCTTTCACATACAAATGGGGTATGTTGTAAATCCCAACATTGTCCATGCAATGTTCGTGTTATGGGCAGTCTTGCATGCCCCTGCGGGTGTTTGCTGAATAGCCTGGCAGACATCTTTCCTTGCTGTACTCTCACTCAATCCATACACGCCAGAGGCTTCATGTATCATGGCCTAGGCTTTGCTGTGTGCTATGTCTAGTTGTGGTGTATGCATGGCTGTGGGTATGTCCCACTGTCATCATTGGTAAAGGTGACAGCCCTATAGGTACTTCATGTAGACTGCTGTGTCATTTGACATGTCAGCATATACCTGCAGCTAATACTGAACTTCCTACTGCAGTGCTTTTCATACCTTCTGAGTTATCTTGCAGTCGATAATGCTGTTTCCTCAGACATGTATCTGTTTCTGATCATACCTCTCAACCTCCTAGATCAAAACATCTGTACAAAGCCTAACATGATGGGGGGACAAATAGGGGTAGATTTTAAATATTGCTCTTACAAACGTAGATAGTTGACAGTATAATAGGTTTTGCATTAGTATGAATTTTCTGAAGGATTTCGGGTCTTAAACTCAAATGTTTGTCATTATTTAATGACTTCAGTTCTCAAGTATTTGCCAGACAGGTACAGATTGTAAGAGGAACACACCAAACATAAGAGGCAAACATCTGCAAGGTATGTTTCTGATACAGGATATCAATTTTCTTACACCAATACACACAGTATATGGCGCCATCACAGGCCAGATGCCATTACATTCGTATTGCAGGACACACCCACCCAGAGGGTTGTATTCCTCACACAGGCCAACAGGTGCTTATCCACACTAATTATTCTATCATGTACCTTATGTGTACTCCGGTATTTACGCTTTCCGTCAGT
The DNA here is from genome assembly GCF_019279795.1 of Protopterus annectens. NCBI lineage: Eukaryota > Metazoa > Chordata > Ceratodontiformes > Protopteridae > Protopterus > Protopterus annectens. The sequence continues at coordinate 405,380,720 of NC_056731.1, read as the reverse complement.
GGCAGAGCTCATGTACGAGTATGGGGGACTGGACACTGTATCGGTGACACTGCATGACACCCTGAGGGACACATGTCTTTTGAGTCTATTAACCTTCCATATTGACTTTCGCAGGGCATACATTGTCATTTACATTTGTCGAAATACATGCTTTTGATCTGTACATGTTTTGTCATTTGTCCTGACGTCTTTCTTCTCACCTGTCCACCTAGTATCACTAGTTCTGTACATTTATTTAGGATGGGTTACCTTCATACCTCTCACCTGTACACATTATGGGTAAATGCCCCGAGGTTTGACCTATGATTTTGTTACATTTGTCATAATAATGTGTCTTTCTGGTAGATTGCTGGCAAGGCATGACGGACTGTGAGGTTAGGTAATAATGACTGACATTTCTATTTCATGATTACTAGCTCTCATAACATTCATATTCCTGACTACACCATTATCCTATCAATGTTCTGACTTTGTCTGGGGTATATTTAATATAGTCCCTATTTGTATTTCGTGTACTATGCCTTAGTCCAGCTGTCTTATTCTGAAAATTTGACAGGTATGGTTACCATCTTGGTCGTACGCATGTCCATCCATGATAATCACCTACATGACACTGATATAGGTCCCTACATCTTCCCCCAATGGTTTACACAATATCCAGTAGATGGGTTGCACCTTTTGGAGAATATAGGCGTGTGCTATACCCACATAGGTATATTGATCACTCCCATGGGGCGTACCTAATAGATCTGTGCCAACCAACACCTAGGCCCATTTCTGCATACCCATGATTCCCATACCTGACACCCCTCCACAGTACCCATTAGACATGTTTAATGTGAGCGATAATAAAGTGTGAAGACACTTCTGAGTACTCCCCACTCTCTGGATATCAGGTCGTACGTCATACATTCTATCGACCCATGTGTTATTACCCTTACACCTGCTACTGTTGCATGTACAGCTATATCGTAGTTGCAGCTGTGACGTCTTTTGCATCAATGACGGTTCGCACTTCGTACAGGATCAATTTTTGGGGTCCTGCAAAAGACACCTATATTCATGTTTAACGTGTAGAACTTGCAGGCCCTGTCACACTGGTACTTTCCGGGCAATGGTTTGGAAAGCAGCAGTGTATTCACCTTTCATGCATGTCTGTCTGTCTATCCATAATAGCTATACTGTGACCTATTTATGTACATGTGTTATATGTACAGGGACATATGTTTGTTGTGTATATATCTATTCATGTATCGTGTGAGTATAGATATATATATGTACATATATACATATGTCTGTACATTCCTCATTTCATAATTTGCTTTGGTTTAAGTCTGTGGATATATGTGTATATATATATATATATATATATATATATATATATATCCATATCATACCTTTCAACTGTACAGATTTTCACTACATGTACAGCTGTTTGCCTCTCATCTTTGGTCCATTTTTCATAACCTTGTGTCTGGCAATTTGGTGGCATATCATTAAAGACTGATGTTGGTAAATAATGACAAACATTTCAGGTTACGACTTCATACCCTTCAGAGAATCCATGCTAGTGACACACCTGTTATTCTATCCACTTTCTATGTTTGTTAGGGCAATATCTGGGGATTGTCCCTATTTGTACCAGTTGTTTTCATGGCTTTGTCCAGTTTCGTACTTTACAGGGTTAACAGGTATGAGCCATGTACATATAACGAGGAGAAAACAGCATTCATTTGCTATGCTGTGAGCGGATTACACATGCGCAGACGCGCTTGTATATCCTTATTGTGGGTTACATATGTTTCATAGATATTTGTGCTTACATGGACTTTCATAATTCTGACAGTAACAGTTACATATCTGTATTCCGGTTTATGGACTGCTGCGAAACACATGTTCACCTTTACATATTTAAATGTGTGTACAGCACGAGCGCATTCATTACACTTTAAAGTTATATGTGCAGTGGTTGTAGGTCAACCGGGACTGCATTCACGTTGGCCAGATGCCGGAACCACTATTCTATTGGTGTTCTCCCTCATTTATATGCATACCCATAGTACTTAGCTACATCAACATATGCCTCACAGCTTCACCTGCAACACAGGCATCCATTCTCCTGCTGGGAAAAACGCGGTACTACATATTACACATTCCCTATTGCCTACTGCTGTGGACCCTAGCTGCATTGTTAACCACTCCAAGGATATGCAGAACACCAAGGCATATAGTCCTGGCACATACAGGTCTTTGATTGTCAGGGTGTTCATGTAGTGATCTGGATTTAGGCTTGTCCGCCTGGTGAACGGAACTTCCCTGGCCAAGTTCAAATGTCAGACGAAGCATATGGACAGGGAGTTTCTCCCTATTATGAAGTTTTACCTGTGTTTATAGACACAGGTGTTTGGGCACCTGTCAGCAGCTTATTCTGTTGGCAATACATATTATGGGTGGGGTTGTTACAGTCCATACTCCATGGTGAGGGGTGTTCCCATTCACATTTGACTATTACCTGTATACAGTCATATGGGGATTATTATTTTGGACATGAACTGTCTACAGGTATGCAGTTGTACATTACACAAATGTGAAGGGTTGTTACTGTAAATATGTATGGACCATAGCTCTCAACCTCTTAGAGCACCAAATCTGCGCAAAACCTACACGATGGAGGGACAAATAGGGACACATTTTAACGATTGCTCTTACAAGCTTAGAACGTTGATAGAATACTAGGTTTTGCATTAGCATGACTTTTCTGAAGGATGTGGAGTCTTAAACTCAAGATATTTCTCATTATTTAGTGACATCAATCCTCAGCTATTTACCAGACTGGTGCAGATTGTCGGAGGCACACAACAACAATATGAGGGAAACCTCTGGTCATTCTGCGAATATCTGGACAGATTAGTGGTATGGTACAGACCTCTGTAATATGCTGTTGTGTTCTGGCACAGCAGCAGCTCAGCATTAAAGACTGCAGTCGGAACGTGCTGACAGACAGTTGGGTTTCAGACTTCATACTCCGGACATTAATGCCAATGTGCAAACTGTTATCCTATCATATTTCTATGTTTCTAAGAGCTATCTTTACAAATTGTCCCTGTTTTTGGACCTTTGTCTCACTTGTATTCATGGCTCTGTCCAGATATCTTGCTCACACAGGTTGACAGGTATGGTCGGTCAGGCCTGCACACAGTCAGTGTCCCTCACACTTGATCAGGGTTAACCTGTTTACATCAGTGTCTTCCTCACCCTCATGCTGCACACAGTCAGTGTCCCTCACACTTGATCAGGGTTAACCTGTTTACGTCAGTGTCTTCCTCACCCTCATGCCGTTTGCCACTATGCGAATGTGTGCATTCTATTCTCCCTCCTATTCGTGTCGGGACACGTGCGTCATGGGAAGGTGTTTTATCCTGGGTAGTAGGTTATGCATGCCTACTTAGGGCTGGACAGTGTCATGGACCTCCACTGCACGTTCTGACTTGTGTCCAGGTATCTACAGGATTGGACATCATGTTGTCATACCCATTCTACTATTTGCACAGGTTGGTTATCCCATGAGGGATATCCCAAAAATTGGACAAGACCAAAACAAATCAGATACCGAAGATATTTGTGGCTTTACGAAAATGTGCAGGGGGTTTTACATGCAGGGGATACATGGTTTGCAATCCTGACACTGCCTAGGGTGACAATACCTACTACATATACATAGGGGTCACTGTGTGTAGCTGTGTCTGCAACAAACCAGTGGACCACGTACGGCTGGATTTGGTGGACGTTCTGGTATGGAGGCAGGTTGTGTGGTGTGGAGGGTATGCTGGGTAGGCCATTATGCATCCAGGTGTGTTGCGTTTGTTATGGCCAGTTCCATCAGGACCCATCTGTGGGTATGTGACGGTGACATATTTATACATTTGTCTCGCACATTTCCATATTCATATGTTTGTGGAATTATGTTCTACACTATGGCCTGTCTGCTTGTCTTGCAGCTGTTTCTACATGTGGTTGTGTTTCTTTCCACTTCACCCGCTCCCCCCTCGTACACCTCCAGTTCACCTTTTCTGCATACGACACAGTATCGCCTTTGAGGATTTTACCATTAACCACCCACCCCTCACAAGCAAATTCATCACACCCCATAGAGCACTACTTTGGTTGTTGGCCCATGACATGGCCAGAGTAACACACTGACTACCCTACATGTGTCGGGTACCTTTATGGTTGTGTGGAATACCCTGCCATGTTTGCTTTTCCACATGCTATACTTCATGCACATAGGTACACGCCCATACTTCACTTTCATTACTTGGTTGGTATATCCGGGTACTACCCATTCGACTGTGTCACATACATGTTCGGATTATACTGCTGACCTCTGGATTTTGCCAGACTGTTGTACTCATTGGTAGGATGGCACCTTTTCCTATGTCCAAGCTATTCCTTACACATGTCCGACTGTTGTGGACAATGCCTCCCCACAGTCGATGGTTGTGTTTCCACCTTTTCAATTGGCCACATTGTGACATTTGCGGTAAACACAGCATATTTTACAGGCCGACACATACCCATGGTCAGTTCGGCAAATAGAACTTACAATTCTTGGCCTATATCTAAGCTTATTCTTGTAGCATTTCGGTGTCTTATTCTGTTTCTTATGACATTTATGTAATATACATTCAGTGAAAAATGTTTAATGCAACTATTACATGACGTCCACGGAATAATTATGTCCTATATTCTCTGGACATTTGCCGTTTTTACAAGTTTGTGTCAGGACACATCTGCCCACAGAGGGACTGTCGCTCACAAAGTGGGACAGGTGGTAATCTTAGCCGATGGCACGGATCATACTGTTCCGTTTGGCCTACATGTGTCCTTATTGTTATAGCTGTTTATATGCTCCTTCTGTTTCGTTTACATGCGTATGCTATTTCTATCACATTTGGTATGTGAAATACCTTTTATATGTGACTATTACATGCCTTGTGGGATATGATTCGGACATACGGTCACTACATATATCTACATTTCTCCTTGTGTATTTTGTTATGGACACATCTGCACAGCTATGTACCCTCCCTCACATTATGGGTCAGCTGGTGACCCTCTCCATTGGGCTGGACGTATCTACTGGTGGTGCGTTAACATATGATACGTTTCACTTCCACATGGTATAGCTATCAACACTACGTTGGACTAAGGGCACACGGTTTTCATGTAATTTGTTCAAGGGTAGGGACCCGTTATTCCCTACCGTGCATTTGTGTTTGCTTCATTTTCTGTTCGCAGGAACTATCTTGCATGCTTTGCATACGTTTCAGTATCCACGGACACTGATAGGTGCGATTACTATTGCAGGCGGAATATAATATTCAGCAGTTTAGGTTGCTCATTGACAGCCGGCACTGGCACGCCTACATGCGCAACTTCATTACGCCCCATGCACTCGTGCACATTTCCTATGCACGTGGCTGTGGCGGCTGTGCACCTTCATTAATATGCATATGGCACGACTACTCCATATATATGCCGCATGGCCGGCGCAAGCCTTACACCGGCCTTGCGCCGAGCTTCATGAATCTCGGGGAAGATTTATATAAAAATGTAGCAAAAAAAGACACTGCCAGCCCGGCTATCTGGAATTTTGTAAATACTTATATGTCATTTGTCAGTACCAGCATGATGCAATTGCTTGTGTTACCAAATGTATTAGAACTACATGTTATATGTATATTAAACTACTGGTACAGAAGTGTGTGTTGAACAGCATTTGTACAGTACTGGGCTTCAAGGATGTGTCCACAGTGTACCCCACTGGAAAAGAACAGAAATGCATGTAAACTAAATACCTGTGTTTTAATAGTAGAAACTAGAATATACAGAGTTAACTTGCAAAACTTCAAGAAAATAAGTTAAAATTAAATGATTGTGTTATAAAAGTTAGTTTCAATGCAGCAATGTGACAGGATGTTTAGAACTAGGGTGCTTCTGCATTGTTTTGTAAGTGTTTAATTGTTTTATGTCTTCTAGCAACTGCAAACATCTGAAGGCTATATATTTTTCACAAGGCAATGTCAAATGCTACAATAGGGGTTTAGCCTGGGAACTTAAGTCAGGTGACAAAAAGTGACATCATCCAAGCTAACCCAGCTATAATATTTGATACTAATTTAAGAACTCTCTCAGAAAGCGACTGTGCATTTTGTATTTTGTCTTGGACCTAGCAAGGACATCCACTCATCATCATCATCTGCACTTGCCTTGCTAGATATAGATAGGAATATAGTAAAGATCAGTTTAGATGTTTTCTGTATTTATATGAGACTGTCCTGCAATGTTGTTTTAAAATATTTCCTGTGATTTTGAACTCTGAAGTAACTGTGTTGATTGGCTTGTTCTTTTATTATTTATTATTAAATATATTTAAACCTATCTTTGTGGCTGATATTTGTGAGATGTATTTAAGTTCTTAGCGTACTTGCATATGTATTTGCTGACACTGTACAGGCAACTCATAAATAGCCTTGCGAGTCTTGGTCAGAATTGTTTGTGTCTTTCGGCTTTTTCCGGCTAGGGGTCGCCACAGCGGAACTCCGGTCCACTAATGATTAGCAGTAGATTTTTACATGCTGGCTTGCCGGGCCTAATGCACAACCTTCAACGAAGGAATGCCCATTAATGCATGTCACCACAAAGAAGATGCTCTAACTGAGAATCGAACGGGCAACGTCTAACTGTGAGGCGACAACTCTACCGCAGCACCACCACAGCAGCACGAGTCTTGGTCAGACTACCATTTGGATAGTAGTAACATTACACAGTAGGATTGGACACCCTTTGTAAGGGCCTTATAGTAACTGATAAGTAGTGGTTGGTGGTAGTGAAAACTACCTTACAGTCTGGGCAGAAGGGGGCATAGCTAGTAAGCCTGTGGCAGCCTTCCAAGGAGTGTGTGGGTGTTTGTATAGAAACCAAATCTCAAAGTGTGGGTGTGTCAGCTACTTGGGCAGGGACATGAAGCACTGGTTGGACAGAGAGGGTGCTGGAGGTCTTGGCTTGTCCCCTCAGCTGAGATTTTAAACCTATAGCTGTGCCAGTGGGGAGTCTTACTGGGGATCTGGAGAAAGAAACCAGTCCCAGACTGACTGTGATCTCTGTGTGCTCTTAAGGGAAATTGCACTTTACTGCATGTGTACTTGCTATCCTCCCAGTGTGTACATCCCCTAGCTGTTGCCAGTTTTTACTTGTCATGTTAAAAATCTGACGCTTGGGTTTCTGAAGTTTTGTGAATTTTGTTTCAGGATTTACACACTCGGTGATATGGGCTACAGGCTTTAGAAGTAGACCAATATATATATATATATATATATATATATATATATATATATATATATATATATATATATATATATATATATATATATATATATATATATATATATATATATATATATATATATATATATATATATATATATATATATATATATATATATAAATATATATATATATATATATATATATATATATATATATATATATAAATATATATATATGGATCTAGTTTGGTTGGTCAATGTTTCAGTACTTCGAAACCCACTTGTGCGAGACCACTTGCTCGAAGTACTGAAACTTCAAAAACCGAGTATGGAGATCACAGTACATGGGAATATTCCCTTTTACTCGCAGTAGTGCAATCTCAGAGTTGGTATATTTAAGTAGAAGGAGTATAGGGAGTACAGGGGGCTTTTGTGTGTGTTTTTTTTAGTCAGACGATCCAACGACTAGACTTCAGCGAAGGTACACTTTCATTAAAGTGCACCTTCGCTGTAGTGGGCATCTGCTTTTCTTTTTCAAAGTAATGAAATTTCAATGAAGAAAAGTTTTGTGTGTGTGTATCTGTATGTGTGTGTGTATGCGCAAGCACACATGTATAAAACAGAAAGCTAAAACTCTCTTAATATGAAAAGCTTCAACCAGACCTTTTATTAAAAGCAATCAATACATTTTCAGCATTGCTGGAAATCATCAAGTTCTTCTTCTGCTCTGGTAAAGTAGGCAACAAAAAGATTTTGTGAGAGAATGGAAATAATTTCATTGTGTATGCCTCATTTATTGTGCATCACTGCTACAGTATGTCCACTTCAGCCCAGATAATCTGCTGGTATGTAGGCACTGTTGAGGGAAGCTCATGGAATGCTACTATTTGTTGACCGTAGACAAGTGGTGACACCTTTTGTATATCAAATGCTGTGAACATAAAATGGCCTTAGAGTTTGAACCTATTTATTGTATCATGGATGTTTGCATTTACTGCAAGGAGGATTACTATGGATACTTAAGGCATAACCATCTTAGCAATATAAAACTTGAATTTTCTATTTAGGAGAATGGCAACTTTGAGAAATCTCCATTCAGTTCAGAAGGAGGGAAGGTACAATTCCATACAGTTCAGAAATGGAAACGATTTGTTATATAATTTATTTTATAATATATAAAATCTGTTTATTTTCTATGTTCCAAAACAGCATCTTGCAGAGCACATAAGGACCAGCTGCATAAAAGTTTTGCAGGCCATGCAAGGACCAGCACTGGTTATCAACCTCTTCTATACACCTACTCCTCTGTTACTAAACAAGATTTGTATAGTTGCATTTTAGTTTTCTTTATCAAGTAGAACACTACATTTACTGTTTCAATTCTTTTCATTTATCACTGTCATAGCCTTGTACCTGTATTCAGAAAATAATTAACATATTCTGCTGTTGCTTTTCTATTTATTTTTTTTACTTTTATTGATCAGTTTAGTCCCAGTAAATGTCACTGATCCTTTAGGAGAGACCTCACATAGCATTTATACAGATGGACAAATTTGGCCTCACCTAAGCTACCACCTACTCAGCCACGTGGGTCTGAATGGAGAGGTGATAAATCAGCAAGCAAAGGAGAGTGGTATTGCTGGAACTGAATTCATCTTCAAGTCTTGGTGAGTACCTTCATGAGGTGGACCCTGTTTTTCACAAAATCTCATCAGGATGACACTGATATACTGACTGTGTTTTATATAGCATATATCATGGATAGAAGTAGGTCAAAAAATAAAAAAAAGACAGCTCGGTGCACAAGACCCAGGATAAAAAAGTGCCCAAACCTGGTACATACACTGGTGCCAGGACTGGAAAAAATGACAGATTAGAATCCTCAAGACATGGAAGCACTCTTACAATGGGGCTAGGCCAGGCCCAGGTGGAGGATGGCCCTCGTGCTGTAGAACAAAGTAGCAGTCAACAAAAATCACAAAACTGATATATTGTTAACTATTATGTAAGAAACCCAGAATTTCCAGAGAGAAGATATAAAAAAAAGATTAAGAGAGAAATTAGAGGAAAAAAAAAAACACTTGCACAAGAAAAACTGTCAGAAGCCTCAAATAAAAAAGTGTGTTCATTAATACAACAGATTTATGAAAAACGTTGTATATACCATGAAACCTTGGACCATTTGGAAAAAGAAGTTGACTGAGAAAGTATGAAAATATAAACAACAAAATCTAGATATTTTTGAAAGGTATGAAAAAGAAATATAGATATGGGAAAGAAAGATAAATCTGATATGGTGCAATATTTATGCAAAGGGGAAGCCAAATTAATAAATACAAAAAAGCAGCCCAAAAGATATTCAAAGAGAAATACAAGCAAGGTCATCCAGATATGGAAATTTCACAATACAAAAAAATAAATTCACAAAGAAGGAACATAGAAGAGAAGATTAGTAAAGTAGAAGTTAGAAAAACAAAAGCTGAAGTTACGGAATACATGTGAAGTGAAGGATTTAGTGTAGAAAGTCTAACGCAGGTTATATAACAGCACAATGGAATAACGAGTCTCCCCAAGTAAAGAGAAACGGGAGGAGCAGGAGACATCTAAAGAAGAAATGTGGACATGGGAAAGAAAAACAGATTAAATATGATGCAATATTTATGCAAAGAAGAAAGCAAAGCTAATCAATACAAAAAGAGCATTACCAAAGATATTCAAAGAGAAATACAGGCAAAGGCATTCAGATATTCAAAGTTTTAGAGTACAAAAAATAAGAAAACTAAGAGGAAAAGTAGAAAAGAGGATTAGTAATGGAGACGAAAGAAATAGAAACTGTGGTTATGGATTAACTGCAAAGTGAAGAATTTAGTGTAGAAATTCTTACTCTGATAGCATCACAGCAGCATAGAACAAAGGATCCCCACAATAAGGGAAAACCAGTGGAGTGGGAAACATCAGATTAGTTGTCATATGAAGATACTTTGGAGTCTTCCACAGGAAACCAGTAAACAGTTCAGCTGGAACTGCACAGCAAGGGAAGGAACAGGAAACTGTGGCAACTCTGACACAGTCAATGTTATGGAGTGATGGGCCAGTGAGTTCCCATATAAAAGAGCAATGGGTGGCAGAGGGGGTCCCCTTCATAACGTCGATCGGAAGGTTACAATCACAAACTCCTGGATTGTGTTTCCTCTTTGGGAGGGTCTACATTATAAGAACGAAGTTTCACAACTTCAAACACCATATGGGCGACACCATATGAGCGAAGTTGTGAAACTTCGAAACAAAAATAAAAAATGTACAAATTAAACAAAAACCTACCTGATTGCTCTGAGCAAGGGGGCAAGCCCCCCAGCCCCCACACCCCCCCTGCTACTTATATATACCAACTCAGAGATCGCACTATGTTGAAGTAAAGGGAAGAATTCCCTACGGCGATCTCCGTTCACACTTGCAAGATTTTCAATATTCGATCATTTGGTGTTGCCCATATGGTGTTCCAATATTGAAATCCTCGCTCTTACAATATAGACCCCTCTGGGACATCATGGTGAACTTTGCCCTTTGTCTGCTGTAGTGCAATCTCAGAGTTGGTATATTTAAGTAGGGGTGGTGTAGGGGGGCAAAGCCCACCATTTCGGTGGGTGTCATTTGCTTCTGTTTGTAATGTTATCCTTGATGGCCAAGTGGTTACTTTTCCAGAGAAAACAAATACGATGCTCTGGGAGTTTGTGATTGAAACTTCTGACATTTTCTCCTCACTGTTTTGAACATCAATGAAATGGTAAGTCGATGTTTTAAAGTAGACCTGACAGAGGATGAAACTGAAGAGAATGTGGCACAGGAGGATGCTCTGGAACTTTCTGTAGAATGCCCACAGGAAATGGAGAACAAAGAATGCAGCCTCAGTGTAGAAGAAAATGATCTAAGAGAAGAGCTGCTTGATTTAATAGACATAGACAGACATATTAAGATCAATGAAAGAAATAGATACAGAAAGTCAATAAAACCCAAAAGGTTAAAAGTTTGATAAAACAAATGAACACAGTAATTAAGACTGTTCGTAGAGATTCGTTCTATATAACTGAAGTAAACAGGATATATTCGAATACAGGAAACTATAAAACAATTAAGACAAGAAGTGTTACTGTTAGAAGAGTATGATACAGGGAACAGATTAACAAAAATACTCAGAAAGATAGACATGATAAAAACAATGCACAGTATCAGAACAGATCAGGATCTAGTATGTATTATTGCAAATAATAAACTAAAAATATCAACACGGGCAGAAAAACTTAGAAGATAAAAGGAAAAGTACAAAATAAGCAATTTTTGATGACCCAAAAAGTTTTATAAAGAAATGGAAAACAAGGCTGCTGAATGGATAGAAGTAAAGAATAAGAAGTTCAAATGTACAGTTTATGAAATGGGATGAAGTAACGACCAGAGAGAGTAAAAACATTTTAAGAAAAGCTCCTAATTGGAAAACCCCAGGTCCAGACACAGTACCTACCTTCTGGCTAAAAGAATTAACATCTTTACATGAAGATTTAGCAATGAGTGAGAACTATTTTAACATCTTTACATGAAGATTTCGCAATGAATAAGAGCTATTTATATGCACACCCCAAACAGACACCAACCTGGTTAACAAAAGGAAAAAACAATACTCCTACTTAAGAATGAACTGGCAAGCTATCTTAATAACTACAGACCAAAAACTTGCCTTCCGACGACGTATAAACTATACACTGGAATTGATGCCGAAGAAGTTTATAGTCATTTAGATGGAAACTCATTCATTGCAACAGAACAAAAGAGTAACAAAAAAGTCATATGGAACAAAGGATCATTTGTTGTTAAAGTCATAATAAAGAACTGTAAAAAGGAACTGTAAAAAGGAAATCATCTAAGTATGTCATGGATAGACTACAAAAAAGCATTTGACAGTATTCCACATTCATGGATAAAAGAGTGCTTAAAAATGTATAAGATACATCCTACACTGATCAATTACATTACAGTAACCATAAAACAGTGGCAAACTGCTTTGCAGTTAAACCATGATAAAGGACAAATTATTATCCTAGGGATAAACATTCAAAGGGAGATATTCCAGGGTGACGCTTTGTCACCGCTGCTCTTTTGTCTGGCCTTAACCCATTAAGCTGTCTACTTAATAGATTAGATCATGGCTACAGTTTGGCTCCCAGAAAACAACAAAGTATAAAGACTTTTTGTGGATGATTTAAAAGTTTATAGCTCATCAGATATGGAACTGAAAACACAACTGCAAGTTGTCAAAACTTTTTCAGATGATATAAGAATGTCATTTGGTCTTGGTAAATGTGCAAAAGCAACCTTTAAAGCAGGAAAGCTGCAGCACCAAGAAAACTTCAGCCTGGGACAGGAATAAGATATAAAAGAACTTGAGCAAGAGGAAGTGTATAAATATTTGGGAAATTGATGAAGGATCAACAATGAAACTTGAACAAATGGTAATATAACTTAGTAAGGAATATTTTAGAAGACTAAATTTAATACTGACAACAGCACTGACATATAAGGAACAAAGTCAAAGCTGTAAACCATTTTGATCTTCCTGTCCTAACTTACAGTTTTTGAGTGACTGACCGGCCCCAAAGGGTGTTGGATTGGTTGGACAGGAAAACAAGAAGTTTGCTTCATGCTTATCAAATTATTTATAAAAATCATTGTATACCAAGACTATACATAAATTGATGACATGTACAGATCCGCAGTAGTAGGACTGCATACTTATCTGCTGACCTCACAAGACCCAAATGTAGTTAAAGTTTTAAAACATTATGAGAATAAGTCTAAGATGACTTCCCTGCTTACTTTAGCAAAAGCATATCAGTGTCAAGCAGGAATGGAAAGCAAACCAGAAGTAGATATAAATCAGGCAGCAACTGAATGTGCCAAAAAACAAAATAAAGAATATAAGGTGAAGGATCAGATGAGAAGGCAAGGAATGTGGAAAATGGATAAATATAGTTGCAAGTACAGAACTCTCTGAACCTCATGTTGAGCAGGATTAAATGCAGGAATGGTTAAGGAGAGGTGAATTTAAACCAAAAGATGAAAGTTTAATATTGGTGGCACAAGATAGTGGACTACGTACATATTGGTTTACAAAGTCCATTGAACATATTGGAGAAACAGACAAATGTAAGTTTTGTAAAACAGAATTGGAAACAGTTGTACATGTTGTTGCTGGCTGTGATATACTAATGTTGAAAGGACTGCACACTGAAAGGCATAATAATGTGGCAAGATTGTTGCATTCAGCACTGTGCAAACCTCATAATATTGAAGCAGCCTAAAAACATTGGAAACATGAGCCACAAAGCATCTAAGAAAGTTATGAAGTTTATATCACATGGGATCACCCATTACCAACAGTTCACAGAATAGATTTGAGAAAAATAGATATAGTAGTCCATGAAAAGAAGACAAAAGTAGTATTGATCATTGAAATTGTTATACCCAGTGACTACAGTATCTTATGTACAGAGAAACACAAAGTAATAAAATACTAGGATCTGCAGGCAGAAATGAGGGAAATGTGGAAGAAGAATACCCAGACAGTTCCAACAGTAGTAGGAGCAACAGGTCTTATAAAAAAAAAGAATTTACAATTGTACTTAGATATGTTACCTATACATGTAACTGTATGAACTGCGGAAGAAGACATTAGTGGGCACATTGCGGGTGCTGCGAAGACCACTTCTGGCTGACATCAAAGATTGAAACAATACTAATTTCATGAACTTTAATCATACATTGACTTAGGGATGGGGCCCATTCCTGTCACAGTATTAGAAACCCAAAAGACTTGGAGAAATTAAAAAAGACCTAGGCTTAATGTCTACCCAAAGAAAGACACCTCAGGAGTATGGCACACCTCACTCAGTGCTTCACTGATAATGGCTTAATGTCTACCCAAAGAATGATGCCTCAGGAGTATGGCTCACCTCACTCAGTGTTTCACTGCAGCATCAGCTCAGGAATATGAAGACATGTTCCTGGTGTTTTTTTATTTCTTGTCCCTGTGGTGTCAGCTCGCTTTTTGGTTTCTCAGTTTAGTTTAATTCTGGTTGGTTTTCAGTACGGATTCTTCCACGCAGAGTGGAGGGTCACCAGGGATATGCATGATGAACTTATTACAGCTATAAATACACTGACTGAACTTATTGGCTCTTTCAACACCCATATTTCAGGTTTGGGTCACAAAATTGATCCATTGGTCAACAAAAATGTTCAATTCAAACCTGTTTGTAATAATGGTTCTCAAGACTCCCTTTTTACTATTCCTTTAGGGCAAGGTAGCCCTAATCAACGAGAAAGCGCCAGTACTACAGGTGCTCTCACTGTTACACAACCTAGCACTTCAGTTTCTTTTGGATTACAGCAACGGAGGACACAGACACAGCAGAACGCCAGTTTTCACTGTGATATAACTGAAGCATCTAATTTATTGGAATGGATTAACAGGGACAGCGTGGGGTTTACCCATAATGTGAACCTTTCAAATACACAAAGTATTGTTGACATTTTGCTAAAAAAATTAGAAAAAGAATGTCTCAAGTTGAAAATGTTACAAACGGAAAACCAGTACTTGAGAGAATGTCTTAGGCGCGAACAAGTGCCTAAAGGATTAAGATATTGGTGTTTTCCTAATGGCTTAACTTTTAATAGCGACCTACATAAAGACTTGGTTGCTTTATTTAAGCGCCAGGGATGTGAACTGTTACAGTTGCTGGTTAAAGATAATGAAAAAAAAATTCTTATTATGCAGGATGTTGTGAATAAATTTGATGTTAGTATTAAAAATTATGTGAATTTTTCTGATAAACTCAATGAATACAATACCATTTTTGTGAATATTGATAAAATTATCGACAAAATTAAAGATAAAAAGAACAAGAAATTCGCAAGGGATGCCAAAGACTACAATAGTGGTTTAGCGTACCCTTTAAATGCCAATGGTCAAGTTAACATTGGTGGTACTAATTCTACTAGCAATAATGATGTATTTATTGATGAGAGGATGGCTGAAATAGATTATCATGGTGACAATAACTCCAGTCCCATCCCTTTAGGACCATCCCTGAGAAGGTCAGAGATAATTCGGCAGCAGAACCGCCAATTCAGGAGACCTTCGAACTTGATACACCAGGGGGAACAACATGCATATCTCCCACAGAATCATCAAGGGGGAGGAAGAGTGAGGGGGAGACGGGAGAATTGGCACTGAGTTCCAGTCCGGTACTTGACATTATGAATGGTGAATTGGAAATAACTGAAAATGACCACCAAGATTTTAAAATTTAAAACTTGAATAGCACACCAGTAACCAAGGAATGGGCAAACTTATTCCAAAGAGGGCTTAATTTTGTACCTTTAAGGAAATTCAACTTAGAAAATACATTGCTTGACATAATGTTATATACTAGGAAGTTGAATTTCAGTGTGACTATGGGAAAAGGTAATCAAGCAAACAACACAGGTGGGGTATGTAGGAAAGCCAGTACAGCAAATCCTCCTTTACACCAATCCATCCTTTTACAAATAATATGTTTGAATGACAACAGAAATCTTTCCAAGAAAAAATCTTGTACCATGCCACTTAATTTAACCCATGAAGAAATCTCCCTACTTAATAGTATCTCTAAACCAGATAAGGGAGGAGGATTAGTGGTCACGGACCAAGAAAGATATACTGATAGTATGTTATGCCATTTATTGGGGGACGGGTATCAGCAGGTCTCCCGGAATGAGTTAAACATCACATATAGACATGTGGATATGGTATTAATGGATTTACTTTTAAATAATCAAATTTCTGAAGTAGAATTCACCTATTGCACACAAAAACATCCGAGGATCCCCACTATTTTTGGGATCCCCAAGATCCATAAGAACATCCGGCATCCACCTTTAAGACCAATAGTGGATGCAAAAGGATCTAAGACCCTTTCAATTGCAAAGTTTCTAGACTCACAGTTAAAGAACAGTCTAAGTCCTTTTACACATATTATCAAGGATTCCTGGGATTGTCTTAAAAAAATAAAACAGGAATATTTTGGTAGTGACATTATTTTCACAACAATAGATGTGAAGGATTTATTCAATGTAATTCCCCATGATGAAGGCGTAGATATGTTTTATGACTTTCTATGCCAGAATACCAAGCTTTCGCATACTAAAATTTTTACTTTAAGGGCATTGATGGAACTTGTACTGGAGAATAGTTTTGTAATTTATGAGGATCAATTGTTCAAACAGAGCACAGGGGTGTCCATGGGCGTAGCCTCTGCACCAGTTTTTGCAAAAACATAGTCCTGACTCAGTGGAATCTTTCCAAGATTTTTCCATCTGAAGGGATGTCATTTTGTAAGTTTTATGGACGTTATCTTGATGACATCCTGATTTTATGGAATGGCAATTATGACCAGTTGCATGATTTTTTACTGTTCCTCACTTCTAGTACCACATTTCTGGAATTTACTATGGAAACTCATTTAGATTCCATTAATTATCTGGACATCCGGATTAGCAAAGATTATGCTTCTGCACAATTTTGCTCTACTATTTACCGTAAACCAACTTACTCAAACTCCCTCCTTCATTATGAGAGTGGGCACCCAGTCCATCAGAAACGCTCCCTTGTTAAAGGCCAGGGAGTGAGATTGGCTCGCATGATTAGTAAGATCGAAGATTTCTATGAAGAAAGGGATGTTTTACTGAGAATGTTGGTACAAAGAGGTTATCCAGAGCATTTTGTGACACCCTTACTTGATGAAGTGACCAAAAATAGATTAGAGGACCACTTCTATCCATTGTTAGGGATTGACATCACCAGACTGTGTGCTCCATTGGAGAACAGTAATTCATCTTCTGGTTGTTTCCACCATGGTCTCATTTTAACTTACACACACCAGTTCCCACTGATTCGTGACATTATTTTCAAGAACTGGTTTATTTTGTCAGGGGACCCAAATTTGAGAGAGAGAGAATTGGGGAAGCCCCAGTGGTTGTGTATAGAAAGGACACTAGTGTTAAAAACATCTTAGAGAGGAAAAAAGGTGGAATTTCCTTTGGTGAACAAGGGAGAATGTCTAAATGTAGGCAGTGTACTCACTGCAAATATACTTTGGAAGGTAACAGCATATTCCTTAAAGGTTATGGATGGGTGAAACTACTACATAAGTATAACTGTAATAGTAAGAA
Organism: Protopterus annectens; assembly: GCF_019279795.1. NCBI lineage: Eukaryota > Metazoa > Chordata > Ceratodontiformes > Protopteridae > Protopterus > Protopterus annectens. The sequence continues at coordinate 405,363,132 of NC_056731.1, read as the reverse complement.
TGTCATATATGCTGGTATTTGTCAGATGTGTGCCTGTTTTTATATAGGCAAAACTAAGAATGCCTTTCATACACGTACTTACCAACATTTATATGACAATAGGAAAGTGAACTTAAAAAATTCACTGGCTAAGCATGTCAACACCTATCCAGGACACAGTTTTAAATTCACAGTCCTTGAACAACTCATGGTGGATGAGAGAGGAGGTCCTATGTAATATTTGCTTGAATATAAAGAACTGTTATGGCAACTGAGGGTTAATGCCAACATTAACCCAGGACTGAATGACATGGTTTCATTAACTAGTTTTTTTGAAGCTAAAAGCAATTTTTTTTATGTAATCTGTTAATTTGTCATTATTATATTATCATATTATTACTATAATATTGTTTTACCATTTTTTATATAATTTAAGTTAACATTTTAGGCTTGAAGTATTTAACATCATTAGACATCATAAGCAGTGCAATATTGCTTTTAATTTTGTATGTATCAAGGATGAGAAAGTGAGTCTGTATCTTTAAATGTATATGGTGCTTAACTCACATCTGTTAATGATGTTACTGTAATGAGTATTTAAGGAGCAGAGGGGTGATACTCTGTTTTTTTTTAAGAAGTCAACTGTAATTTGTGACGAAAGTGCTCAACATTAAACTTTTTTCTTGTCCATGTGGTGTCAGCTCGCTTTGTGGTTTCTCAGTTTAGTTTCATTCCGGTTGGTTTTCAATTTACAGTTGTACTTAGATATGTTATCTATACATGTAACTGTATGAACTGCAGAAGAAGTCATTAGTGGGCACATTGCGGGTGCTGGTTCTGGCTGACATCAAAGATAGAAACAATACTAATTTCATGAAATTTAATCATACATTGACTTAGGAATGGGGTCCATTCCTGTCACAGTATTAGAAACCCAAAGGACTTGGGGAAATTAAAAAAGACCTAGGCTTAATGTCTACCCAAAGAATGACACCTCAGGAGTATGGCACACCTCACTCAGTGCTTCACTGCAGCATCAGTTCAGGAATATGAAGACATGTTCCTGGTGTTTTGCTTGGATCATGTATCATTAATGATGCGCCCATACCTCTCAACTGTTTATAATTTGACAGAATGTCCAGATTTTGGCCTCATAATTTTAGTCCATTCCTCATGAAATCGGTGGTTTGCTGACAAATCAGTAAAGATTGAATTCACTAAATAATTACATACATATCAGTTTCAGACTCCATATCTTTTAAAAAATGCATGGTAACACAAAACCTTTTATTCTAGTAACTTTATACGTTTATAAGAGCAATACTTAAAGTTGTCCCTGTTTTTGGACTTTTGTCCCCCATTAGTTTTGGCTTTGTCCAGATTTCTTCTGCTACGAGGTTGAAAGGTATGGCTGCACTATAGATCAACAAACACTTGTCACTGTGTAAATATATTTATTCAACTGTTGCTTACTTAATGTTGACACATAACTCCTTTCGTTTACTGGGATATGAATACTCTGATTCTGTGTCTATAAAAATATATTATACCGTCTACTTTTTTGTTACTAAGTATTGTATCTCTGGAACTTTTCTTTCTTGGACTGAATATAAATGGAATATGCCCAGTTGGATCTCTTACTGAATACACAACCTACCAATAATAAAGCAGGTAAGTAAAGTAATAACATTCCATATGTCCTGCATGAACAGCTGCATAGAATGAAAAGTGGAGCCCATGATGCAGATGTGCTCAGTATCAGGTGACTGTATGGTGGCATGATGAGTGTGAGCTTTTTTTTTTTAATCTGACTGCTGCATTTAGAAAGATCATGAAATTATTGATTAGACAATACAATATCAAGGTAGAACTCCAAATTCATACAAGTCATACAGGTACAGGAAACAAAATCTGTTATAACCCATGATCTGGCACACTAAAATAGGGTGCAGTAAATTAGCAAGTCACATGGAACCCAATTCCAAAGGACTTGCTCTCAGTGTAAGTGGTCACTTATACTGAGCGCAGACTGACAGGATGTGTTTTGGAATCTGGTCCCTCTAGTAAGCCTGTCTATAGATAGGCTTTGCAGTGAAGTAAGTAACTTAAAGTTAGAGCAAGTCTTTCGCAATCAGGACAGATGTACACTAAGAGCAACTCTTTTGGAATCTAGCCCATAGCTTTCAGGCTGCATTTAAGAATGCTGAGGGTGAAGCCTCTTCCATATTTGCTGCAACTAGAATGTCAAATCTGGAGAGGGTACAGTTTAGACAGCTGTTTTATAGACTGATTCATAACTCTGCAGTATTTATGAGCACAAGCCATAAGGAAACTTGAAGGATTCCTGACAGTGATGTAAGGTATAAGGCAATATGAGTGGCATTTTCTGCACTTTTGCACTGTAATTAGTAGGCATTTACCATGTTCCTTATTCAGTAATTGTTTATTTCGATCATGAAGGTCTATAGCCACTATTGGTTTTGCCTTCTTAAGATATTCCTATACTGTTGCTGTAATGTTTATGTGATAATTCACTGCTGAATTATATCAGCAAAACATATAAGGTTGCATCTAAAATGATTTGTGATCTGCAATTTCACCCACTAACAGCTATAAAGTGATGTTATTAAGATATGAAATATATTTGTTAAACATTTAAACCTTTATTTGTAGTCTATCATTTTGTTTGCACATTGCGCTTTGGCACATATTTCCTTATATAATTATTTCTGCATGGAAGCTCATCTGAAATATTCTTGCCTGCATATAATTCTGTGCCTAGTTATAATACTTTGATTGTATGCCTGACATGTATGAATTACTCTGCCTCATAAAATACTGATGATATTTATATCCATTTCCTGTTTCAATTGAACAAGCATACCTCAGTGGTACATATGCCGGAAGAAGCAAGTTATGTGGTGTGCTCAGGGGCATGAAATAGCTAATGAATCAGATTAATAAAACAGATAACATGGTTACACTGTGTGTCATGTTTACAGGTACTGCACTTTGAGGATATCCACTGTGTTATGTTCACATTGAGTTTACTCTCTGTGTCCTGTTCAAACACCCTGCACTTTGAGTTATATTCACAAAGTTTACACTTTGAGTTGTCCTCTGTATTATTATTCACAGACCCTACACGTTGAGGATATCCACTGAGTCATATTCTCAGACCCTGCAATTTGACTTTATTCTCTGTGTTGTGTTCATAGACCTTGCACTTCAAGATTATTGTCTGTGTTATGCACACAAACACCCTGCACTTTGAGTTTGTGTGCCTGTTCACAGACCCTGAACTTTGAGTTTATTCTCTGTCATGTGCACAGACCCTGCACTTTTGAATTGATTCTCTCTGTCGTGTTCACAGACCCTGCACGTTGAGTTTATTCTCTGTGTTTGTTCAGACAGCCTGCACTTTGAGGTTACAACTGCTAGAACAAATGACAGTACTTTGGCACTGGTCACTAAAATATAGGTAGCAGGATTTGAGATGTAGTACTGCTAGGTCAGTTCTAAGGTTGGCAAAATGTATCTGTTTTAACAAAGACTGTGGGGAGTACAGGTAGGTCCACTGCAGGGTCTCTAGGCAGCAAAGACAATAAGTTCTATGTCACCTTAGGTAACTTTATCATGCACAGAAATCATGCAATCATGCTGAAGTTCTTATTCTAGATATCTTGGAATGACTGGATTGTTAAAATATAACTAATAAACAAGGAAAGAACATTTTCTCAGGCCTAGTCTTATTTTCGTCCTACAACCTGAAAGAAAAATTCAAATTTGATACAACAAATCATAGTATTGTAGTGCTTTTGATATTACTAAGGTAACAGACTGATTGAGAGAGATAGCTAGATATATAGATAGACAGATAGTTAGACAGACAGAGAAACTATCAGAGAGAAGGACAGCAAGTCTGACAGATAGATGACTGAAAAGGGTGGAGCAGACAGATTAAAACTGGAGCAAAATCATGAATGCAACCAGAATAATTTATTTGTTTTAATAGAGCAAATACAAACTTGCAGCTTTGATGATTTTTAGTGCCTCATCTCTAGAATAATTCAAATTTTAGCCAAGGTGTGAAAATATTCAGTACTTCTGCTAATAAGGCACGTATGTCAAAGAATATAATATGGTTGAAAATTATTGAAATTACACAAGCTATGATCACGCATTTAAACTGGCAAGCACAGTCTCCAGAACATGCCAGTTTTCAGTATTTTGCCTACAATATGCAATAAATAAATTTATTTTGTGTGCCTTTTAAGTATGACAGGAGCATAGATGTAGCAAGACCTACTCATCTAATCCTCCGTATTTACTATGCTAATCCAGTCTTAAGGAATAAAAGTGGTACAAGGTATGTCTGGCAATTAGCACACAGGATAAAGCCTATGAAGTGTTAATGAGTTGCTCTCTGTAGTCCAGGGTTTGAGTCCCTCAACCTTCATTTGCCTACTGTGTGGTTCTGAGCAGTTACCAAAACACTGCTCTAGAGAAATTGGGTCTAGGCTCTTCATTGGTCTCCCAGACTGCAAACCTTGGATGAATGTACCACCCACACACAAAATCTATGAGAATGTGTGGCCTTCCCATACTTGTCTGCAGGATATTCTTAAAATGTTGCATACATCTCATGCTACACAGACACACTCTGCCAGCACAGAAAGTGTGTCAAAACCATTGACGAATGAGAGCGAGGAAGAACAGGAGGGAGTTGCAGCTGCACAGTGACATACACAGTGCATGGCAAAAAGGCAATGTCTAGTCAATAATTTTGGCCTTGACAAGCAAGCAACCACAGTGTAGTATCACACAGTAGTCTTATGTGTGCAATGTTACTATCTGGCTATGCCGGTCACTGCATGGTCTGACCACACTCTGCATCAAACATTCTCGATTCGTCACAATGAAAGGAGGGTGGAGACGGGTCAAAGTCATTATCACCTGCACAAGTAGCTAAGGACACAGTGTCACATGTCTATTGACACAATGTTTGTGTGCATGTCACAGGAAGTGGAGAATGAGGTCATGAGTTGGTATGTCAGGCACTGCATCCAGGGTGACACTACATAACTTTGACCTATGGCTGCTCTTTTGGTCTGCTGCAACAGGATGAGAAATCTCCTGTAACAGGGATAGAGTGTGATGTGGAGCCATGACTTGTATGGCCTCTGCTATTGATGTGTCCTGTTGATGGAGACTGGATGTTATCACTGCCCTGACAGGAAGGTGGCAATGTCATATATTGCCTGACATAGGTGAAGAATGTGCATCTTGTGATGGGGGCTACATGTCCACCCCTGGTATGTACCTATCCATGACCCTGGGTAACAATGCGAGTCTGGGCAGAGATGGTAACACTGGTAAACCTTTCCATGGAGGAGGACATAGAAGCAGTGTGTGTATCACCATAGACCTCATAAGGCCAGTCATCACAGTATCCCTTGGATTCCACATTCTCACAGATCAGCTGGCAGTACTGGACAACATCCTCACAAATGCCACCCAGCATAACAGTTAGCTTCATGATGGACTGGGTAGCTGCAGATTGTGTCTGGATGCTAGGCTAGTATAGATGCCGACTGATCCCAAGTACAATTATAAATTTCAGTAGCCACCTGTAACTCCTGCAAGGCTGTACTCCAGTGGATTTAACCACATAAGATGTCATGCACTCATCTGATGCCTCACAGGGAGTGAACTTTACTGGTGCTGGCAGCATATGGGAATCTTCACAATGGGGGGCACTTGCACTGTACAGTCTCAGGTTCATCTGTGGCAAAACCAGACCTTCACCGTATCCCGTGGATGGAAGCCCACTCAGAACAGAGACAGACTGTGCCACTATATCATCTGACTGCAACTCGGGTATCTGTGCCTTGTTGTCATCAGCTCCTGTTTGTGTGTCACCATATGCCTCTATATGTTTCAGTTTAGCAGTGGTATGCCACCTGAAAACATAATAGTGGATACACCAGAGTGGGTATCTATACCTGTGATAGTAGTATGGCAATGTGGCACACATGCCAAAGGTCACCATGTAAGATATGTGATAAAATTCCAACATGTTTCCACTGCTGCCTTAATGTGCTTGGCTGCCTGATGTCCCTATGACAAAATATAGTCAATGAATGATGTTGTCAGCTCACTGCCTATGTCTGCAGTGGTGGTATTCATTATTCTACTGGACAATTTACTAACCTGGTGCATCAGTCACTGAGGTGTGGTGATTGTCCCAGACTGATGCCAATGTCCACTCCTCTAGGGAAAATTTCACTACCATTGTTATCCTTTAGGAGATCAGGAACTTTCCTTGCTCTGACAGTCTTCTTCTCCCGGATGGACCTAGCTTTCCAATGACAAAATCTGTACAGATTAGCATTCAAATGGTGGTGCATGTTTTAACTATGCAACCTTATATCTGTTTGTGCTGCATGTAGGTGAATTAAGCCAGTTATAACGAATGTCTAGAATCATTTTATTTTGCAGCCACTTCTGTGGCATGAAGTGCATCTTAGTGCTTGGACTCACCTTAGATATCCCATGGTTGCTCACCGTATGTACGTATGAGCTACAGCTACCATTTTATTCCTTAGGAATGGGACACCATTTGCTGGGGATATTCATGGGGCAATGGTCGGCTCAGCAGATCTCTAGAAGAGAGTGCGTTCATGGTGCATGAAAGTGAATAACAGAATATCCAATTTCCTTCACAACCATTTCTGGAAGTGGGTATTGGACCTTATAACATTACATTTTGAAAGGTAAATACCTTACATGATATACTGTTTTCACCTCAGCCATGGGTATAACCATGAAAGTAAACAGTGCAAACAATGGTATGATGAACTGTGACCCTTAAAATGTTCATGCATGAGAAGTGGAGGCTAGATAACAATTTATTCCCTGTAAGTGTCGTGCATTGCCTTTTTTTTTAATTCAAATTTATTTTTTCCTTCTGGCAAGTCTTTGTCTCATTCACCATACCACAGGTGCACAGGGTATTGTGTGGTGTTTCTATATTGACTGGAGGTATTGATGGACTGTCTTGATGTCCCCACTTTGGGCCAGTAATCAAGGAGCCTGATTCCTCACCACTGACACTGGAGAGAGACATTCACTTGGAACAAAAATGGATGCACCCAGTATTTCCAGATGCAGCTCTCTGCATCAAGTAAAATTTCCCTTAAGATCACACAGAGAACACAGTCAGTCCAGGGGCTGGATACTATCTCTCTCCAGATTCCCAATAAGACTGCTCACTGGCACAGCTGTAGGGTTGGGTCCTCAGCCAAGTGTCCATGTCAAGTCCTCCAGCACCTTCTTTGTGAAACCAGTGCTTTGTGTTCCTGCTCCAAGTAGCTGACACACACACACACACACACACACACACACACACACACACACACACACACACACACACACACACACCACGGGAAGGCTGGCACAGATTTACTAGCTATGCCTCCTTCTGCACAGACTATAAAGTAAACTAATGACCAAAAACAGGAAAGCAGGGAGACCCCAAACCAATCCACACATTCAAAGATGAAAAACCAACAGGAATTTTATTTTACTATTTTTTTTTATTATTAATTTTATTATTCCTGTTGGTTTTTCGTCTTTGAATGTGTGGATTGGTTCGGGGTCTCCCTGCTTTCCTGTTTTTGATCGTTAGTTTGTCTTGTGGTTTTTCTGTACTTTGGAACCAGACTATAAGGTATTTACACTGCCACCAGACACTCCAAAGCTAGCTACTCTAAGGCTTTTGCAAGAGTACCCAATTATACCGATTGAAATTAATATTATTAGAGATGGCAATGTTGACCAAACAGCAAAGTTTTCAGGAGTGGCCACAGTGCCACCAAATAAATATCAGCACTCTCAAAGGTTAAAATATTATCTAAAGGACCAGCCACAATGAAAACTTTAAGTATATTTAACAATAAATAATAAAATAACATGATAATACTAAATATCTATTTACAATAAGTACCAGAGTTGGTGGACAGGTTCACATAGTTACAGAAAAACAATACTTAACTAATCTCACTATATTTTCCTGAGTGATCTAAAGAATTATTATTTCCTGGTTAATACTGGAGCAAGACAAGATGAAGTAGATGAGGGGTCCTTCCTTGTCAGGTTACAAAAGCAGACTTCCATGAGACTTCAATCTCACCTAGTATTAAAATATGACTTTTAGTGATGGATTACAGAATGACATCACATACATCTGATCATCTGACTTCTGGTTCCTATGCTTCCCCCCTTGGCTAGAAGCTGTCTGGAATTAACACATATGTGTCAATAATGCACACACTGAAGACCTTGCTAAGATCTGCTGCAGCTCCTGCAAGTCATAAACAATTTCAAACCTCCAGCCTTCCAGAGTAGCAATTAGGTCACCCCAATGACAATGCAGGAGGCTTCATAGTACGTACTTTTTGTCTCTGACTGCATTGAGAACTGTAAGATACAATCTTTATGGCCTAAGCCAGGTAATTTAATTTTAAACTATTTCCAGTTTGAGATTACCTTCTTCTCTTCCAGTATCCTCTGTTATATAATACATTTAAACAGTTACATTAATACATATATATTTCTTTTTATGTTTAGCAGGGCACACTGTCTGCACATTTTTAACACTAACAGCTTTACAAATACATTTTCAACACAAGCATCTGTACAAATCAATTTACTATGTAAATGACATATAATTCTTTACAAAATTCCAGCTAGCTGTGCTGGAGTGTTACACATCCACTGCCTTACTTCCCCTGGCATAGCTGGCAATACCACATATTGTCACAGCCTGCATCATAAATTGTCAACTGCATTTGTTGTGGTTTCTACAGTCTTGTTATATGGTGGCATTAGGTTCGCAGGTTCAAGGGTGTTTACTAGGCTAATGTCCACAGGGTCCTTTTAAGCCTTGTCATGCATCCCAAATCTCTGACAAGTTCTGATACTCTTGATAAGTGTAAGCAGGGGCTTGGGAGATGAAACATTTATAAGCAGGAACCTGGGAGATGAACCATTTACAAGTTGCCTGTTTCTATTACAGACATAGTTGCCAAACCAGGGATGAACTTCCTGTTCCCTGTCTAACTGTCCAAGTTGCACTTGAATTGGGTTAGGGAGGAACTCTCCTTCACATAGATTGGGAGCCTATTCCAGAGACGGGGTAGTCTCTGGGATACATACCTGTCTCTCCAGCAGGTCATATTTATATCACAGGCAAGGTTTAAGTCTTTAGAATAGGTAACTCTAGTGTGTTTTGTTTTGTGGACATGCAGGAGGTCCATCAGAGTGGGGTTTGATGATGCCCTGTATGTCAGGCATAGATCTCCCCTCAGAAGCCTGTAGGAGGCACAATACAGAGATAGGGGCTTGAGGTGGTCTACAGAGGACATTTTACTTACGCCCTGTATTCTTTAAGTGAGTAACCTCTGTGGATGTTCCAACTGTTGGATATATCTGGTTAGGTGCATACCAAAGGGAGCATTATACTCAATGATAGGTCTGATGGATGCTGAATACAGTGGAACAATGACTTTCTTGGAGTTAGATACCATACTTTTGTTTATATGTTGCGCAACATAGAATGATTTCCTCACTATTACAGACACGTGATGGTCAAAGGCTAGATTAAGGTCTATGTGTGTCCCTAAGTCTCTGACTAATATGATAGTTACCAGGGGGTGGATAATTTCCCAAAAGATACTATTATGCATTTCTTGCCATTTAGTTTTAGTCCATGGCTCTGGCACCAGTTACTTGTCTGTGTCAGCCCCTCCTGCAGAGCATTTGTGTCAGCGTGGGATTCAATGATGGCTCCTAATTTGCAATCATTGAGAGAAGTAAATATCAAAAAGGAGCGGCACAAGGACAGATCCCTTCCTCAGGGAAGAGTAAACATGTCTGGTGGACATCTGCAACAAATAAACTCTATAATAAAAGGAAAAAATTGCTGTCTAGAACCAAGAAGGATCAGATGCCTGATCGGAATCAATCTCTGCTTAGCCTGAACAAGCAAATAAGAGCACTAGTGAAATCTTCCAAAGAAAACTTCGAGTCCAAACTGGCCACATCTACTAAACAATCAACAGTACAGGCTTCATCCCAGCCAAGTGGAGGACAGCCACTGTCATACCTTTGCACAAAGGTAGAGTATCTAGTGATCCAGGAAGTTATCAAACCATCAGCCTAACTAACCTAATCTGCAAAGCCATGGAAAGGATTATCGTGGACTTCATTAACAAAGACATTAGCAACCTCCAAACACTCAATCCCACACAGTTTGGTTTCATCAAGAGGAGGCCATGCCTGTTAAATTTGGTTGATTTTTTTGAGACAGTTAGCAAAACCATGGACGAGGAGAAGACGGTGCACACCGCCTACCTTGACCTGGCCAAAGCCTTCGATACTATTCTCCACTCAGGTATAATAGATAAACTCTCAACTAGGCATCAATCTGTATGTTACCAGATGGGTAACAAACTGACTCACTGATAGAGTCCACCTAGTCAAAATAGGGGAAGCCACCTCATGCAGTAGACCCATAACGGGCGGTGTATCCCAGGGATTGATCTTGGAGTCTCTGTTGTTTGGGATATACTTTTCTGAGGTACAGGCCAAAACCAGTGGGCTGTGGTTGACCAAGTTTGCAGATGACTGCAAACTGGGTGCTGTCATTAATTCCTCTACTGATATGGACATCCTCTAAGAGGGTCTCACCCAAAGAAATGACTGGTGCCAGAAACATGACCTTAAACTGAATGCCAAAAAATGCATCCTCATCCACTTTGGGTAGAGTGACGTCCCCACAAATTATCACATTAATAATAAAGTCCTAAGCATGCAATCAGTCATGAGGGACATGGGCATCCAGGTTGATAACAAACTGACTTTTGACCACCATATCGCCTCTGTTGTAAAGAAAGCTTTGTACATGGCCCACCTCATTAGTAAGGGTATCTCATCTACAGAAAAAGAGGTCATAACATTCCAGTATTCTTCCCTCATAAGATTATTGAGTACAATGCCCCTTTCAACATGTACCTCACAAAGCACATGCAGCAGCTGGACAGACCACAGAGGTTCCTCATCAGGAGAATCCAGGGCCTCAAACATCTGCTTTACACAGATAGGCTTAAAGCCCTGTCCCTCTACTCAGTCTCATATATACCCATCAGAGGTGGTCTCTGTCTGGCATACAAAGCAATCTCAGACCCCACCTTACTGAGACTGCTGCATATCTGCAATTCAAGCTCCACTCAAATAACCCACATGTGCAACCTCAACCTGATCTGTGACATCAATAGGACTTGTTGGCAGGACAGAATTGTCTCACAGAGACTCCCCCTTCTGTGGAATAGACTCCCTCTCCACATCAAGCAGAGTACCTCATTAACCCTTTTTAAGCACAACCTGGATAACTAGATGGGGAACAGGAAAATACACCACTGGGATTCCACCTGCGTCCCTGCTGGACAGGGGCATCAGGTCCTGACTTGTCAGAACTTGGGCTAAATTCTTGGCTAGGCTTGTAAGGGGGCTCAGGGCCAATAACCTAGTAAGTTACTATGATTCCTATGATTCCATGATCCCTGTGGGACTCCACTTGTGACTGGCCTCGTTTTAGAGGTAGACTCTTCAATTCTAACTTCCTGGGTCCTGTCTATGAGCCAGCTGGCTATCTACCGGGTGAAATACGGGTTTGTACCTAACCTCTTGAATTTGTCAACAATGTCTGAGTGGGGTATTGTTTCAAATGCTTTGGCCAGGTCAAGGTAGGCAGTGTGAACCATTCTGCCCTCATCCATTACTTTGGTGACCTTCTCAAAGAAGTCCACGGGTTGAGTAGGCATGACCTGCCCTTGACAAAACCAAAATTGGGCTGGATCCAGTGTATGGAAGTTTACTATATCACTGTTGATCATTTTCATGATAATTCTTTCCATGGCTTTAAATATAAGACTAGTGAGACTTACGGGTCTGTAGTTTCCAAGGTCTGTAGATGGCCCACCTTTGTGCAGACGGATGACTGTTGATGTTCTCCATTCATGAAGCCTGTTTGGAGGCTACAGTTAAACAGCAATTTCAGAAGCCCTGATAGGTCATGTTTCATGCTATTTAGAAGGCATCCTGGGATACTATCTGGGCCCAGTGCAGTGATGCAGTGTTCTTGGCCTTAGAGAGAACATTAAGGACCTGTTTCCTAGTGATAGCAGGGGGAGTTATATTTTATGGTATTTCCTGAGGGAAGGTTGAGGGGGAGAGAGTTGGAGCTGAATTTATCAGCCAGTAAGTTTGCTATACCTTATGGCTCATTATAGGTGGCTCCATTTACAATGAGCTGTACACACAATTATGTATTGCCTTTGAGGTTGCAGACATAGCTAAAGAATGCCTTGTGGTTGTCCTTGGCCTGGGAGGCCAAATTTACCTCAAATTTGGCTTTGGTAGACTTTGTCATCTGAGTTGTTTGTTTATTTTGAGACTGCTTTTGTCCTGCTGGGTGCTGCACCTCCTAATTTTTGCCATGATTTTCTTCCTTCTGTTATACAGCCTATTGATTTTGTGATTCCACCAATGTGGCTTGTTTTTTGAGTTAGTTCTGTACTTCTTCCTGGTGAGTACAGCTGCCTCTATGCAGCTATCTATTAACATGCTTGTACAGGGTTTCTGTGAAGAGTTCTGCATAGGCAGCTGTGTTCTCAGGGTATATGGGGGCTTGACATTTTACCAGGTTAGCACTTGGTAGCAGGAGGTTAGCCTTAGAGTAGTTCCTGAATATTCCATGCTTAGCTGGGGTTTCAGGTTTTATTTTTAATTCAAACGAGACCATTTTTAGTCTGATCTTACCAGGGAAGACTTTACAGTAGGGGATGTGCAGCACTCTCCCATATTAGTGATGACAGGATTTAGTATGGTTGTACCCCTGTTTGGTTTACTGACTATCTGGTCCAGAGAGTTTGTGTTAACAAAATTCAGGAATCTCTGTGCCTGTACATATGGTGTCATACAGAATTACCAGTTAATAGTGGGGTAAATAAAGTTGCCCATGAATATGGTATTGGGTTTGATGGTGAGAGTTTCCATTAAGTTTAAACACATGGTATGGAATTCCTGGGTCATAAAGGGGGACATATACCTTGCAAGAAAGTGGTACTGGATTTTGCCTATAGTGATTTGAACATGGAGCAGCTCAAATGCATTGTCCTGTTTGACCAGCCTTGAGGTATATTTATTTGTAATGTAAATAGAGACACCTAAATGTGTGGAAGGCATTATAACCCTGCACTTTTGGTGTGCTCTCCACAGCTTTAAACCATGTCCCAGTGACTGCACATATGTCAGCATTTTCTGAGGTGAAGAGAGCTTGTAGGGAGTGGAGTTTTTTGTTTCAGCTCCTAGCATTGAGCAGTAATACTTTTAGATTTTCTTGGTTTTGATTTGCTATCTTGGAAGTACTTTCAGTTTGGCATTACCTAAAAAAAAGGCACTATGGAGAAGACGATGTTTTCGCTAATATTCAAAAGCCTAGAGGGGAGAGGTACAGACCATCCCTGGCAAAGCAATGTGGTCTGTTGACCATCTCCTTCCATGCTGACAAATATTGCACCCCCCTTAGCATGACATCAGAAGTTAAGCTAATTATTAATTCAGTCATCTTTTGTTCGTATTGTGGCATCATCTTTGGAGAAGATAAAATGCTGCTCAATGCTATGCTCATACCAGCCTGAGACACGCATTCTGAGAGCTCTATGATGTCTCTCTTCATATAGTCTAGGGAGGTACATCTCAGGTCATTTACACCCACGTGGACTATGACTGAGCCATACTGGTTCCTGTGGTCTAAAGACCTGAGTGCATGCATAATGTGGCGAATCCCAGCCCTTGATAAACAACTGACTGTGACTTTTCCTTACTCATTCTGGTGAGAGGGACATCAGTATGTTTCACAATGGTGTCTCCAATGACCATAATGCTGGATTGTGTGGTTGCTTATTTTACGGGCTAAGAAGTAGAGGCTCCGTGAGATGTTGCTCTGTGTGTTGATGTGGGTGTTGTTTTGAAAGATTGCATTTGGGGCTGCTAAGGGTATTTTTTATATGTACTTCATCTTGGAGGTCTTTGGGGTTTAGTAAGGTTACATTTAAGTGCCTCAGCATATGTGGATCTATATGTCTGCTTTGAATTGTGTGTGATGGGTGCAGTGTACTACTACTGACAACCTTATTGACATTAACATGCTTTTATGTGAAAGCTTTGCCTCCAGTGACATTGTGTAACTACATCTCTCACATACCATATCAGTTTGTTTGGGAATTAACTAGTTTTCAGTAAACATGAGGTACTTTCTACGATGCCTCAGGATGCCCATATCCACCAAGATAACAGAGATAGTGAAAAGTTCATATCCATGGCAACAGACCATTTTTTATTGATTAGACAGGCATGAGAATATAAAGCTATGTCAGGAGTATCATGTTTGCGATTCTGGGGATGGTGCTTGATACTGCAAACTAGATGTCCTGTGTGCAACTAGTTATCGGTAAAATTTCAATCATGCTTTTACAGGAAAAATGTCACTCAAGGTGTCTGTGTCTCAGGGCACTGCCAAACACTTGAGGGAAAACTCATACGTAGACCCTGAAAATTTAAGGATGAAGTATTTAGGCAGATATTCTGAAGTTAGAAACAAATCAAGCAATAATTACTAAAAAAAAAAAAAAAAAAAAAAGAATTAGCTTGTCAAGAATGATGAAAAGAAGGGAGTCACATGAATGGCTACTGCCTGGCTACTACTAGTGCTAGTCTCATCACAGCTTCACTCTGCTGGGATACAATGCTCCTTTGCTTCTTCTCTCACCAGAAGCAAAACATTAGCACCAATCCCAAAATAAGAAGCAGGCCACAGCCTGTTTGCTGATCCACACACAGTCTTGTCCCAGATGATGCAAGGGTGTGTAGGCTTGTTGTTGCCTTTTCCTTGTAGATGCCTTTAACAACAACCAGACTAATCAAGAATGTCAAGCACAGACACTCACTTCCAAAATAGAAACAGTCAGGAATCAATGCACTCTGCTCCTTCTCTCACCAGGTGTAGAATATAAGAACAAATTGCAAGCTGTCACCTATGAAGCAGTTGTTAGGCTTTCTGGTGATCAGAAGTCTCCAGGAAATAATGTCTCTGTGCACCTTCTCTCAACAGGAGAATGTGGGCTCTCTAATAACTGGTAGTCTTGCTATAGATGTTTAAATGTAAGACAAAGATAAAGAAAATGGGTTAATATCCTAAGCACTGATGTGTGCACTAAGCAGTTAGACATGAAAAGGGGGCAACTTAAGTTTTAGCTGTCTAAGTGGAGAGCCACTCATTTTAAAAGAAAAAGACAGATTGAAAGGGGTGGGCAGTTTTTATTCTGACTGTATGAAATACAGTGGGAGGGTCAATAAATTAAAATAGCCGAAAGGGAGTGATTTCACAAAATGGTAATTTTGTGCTTACTCACAACAGCCAGTGGAAGGGGAGAGGGAAGGAGGCATGTGGTCAAAATAACATAAGGGGCAGGCAACTAAGAACACAACAGCAACAGGGTGGAAGGGTGGGAACATTTTTAAATTTCTGTATGACTCACAAGAGACACAGCTGTGGGTCTTTTTCCAAGTTTTAATATGCAATTAAAAGCAGAATACAAGTAAAACACAGTGTAAAGAAAATTAATCACAATATACAAAACAGAAGAAGGCAATAAAGTAATACAAACTACAAGAAAGCAAAAGCAAACTAACCTTTCCCTCACAACAATTTGTGTCAGAGTCTGGGTGAGCTTTTCCAGATGATCTATGTCAGAATCCTTCACTATATGTGGTATGTCTCTGTGTGTACCAGACTGCAGACACCTGC
The DNA here is from genome assembly GCF_019279795.1 of Protopterus annectens. NCBI lineage: Eukaryota > Metazoa > Chordata > Ceratodontiformes > Protopteridae > Protopterus > Protopterus annectens. The sequence goes on along the minus strand of NC_056731.1, from coordinate 405,347,222 downwards.
TTGCTGCCTGGGATACCCTGCCAGAGCATACATAATGGAATGTAGGTTGTTACTATTATAGTATCTTATTTTACACCTATCACAGTTCTCTGTCTTTTTCTTTCGTCTTTACACACAGTGTAGACTGGATTGATTGTTGACCGCAACTGAGCTGAAAATATAAGTATCTTGATTTTTTTTTTATTATTTTTACAGATTACTGTTTTTAAAATTTAATATATATATAGCACTTTGTCTATTCTGTATCTTTACAAATCCTTATCTGTTTAAAAACTTTCATTTGTGTCTCTAGTGCTTGCTGTCTGTAGGCTATTTTTCCCACCCTCCCTGCCTGTTGGTGTCTTGCTCTTATACTTGGTGGCTTTGCAGTTGCCCGCCCCTACTGTGACACTCCTCCCAGTCTAGTGTCATTAGCTCATTCTGCCTAATACAGAGAGAACATTTGATAAGGCCTTCTGTTCCTCCTTTTTCCCTTTCAAAAAGAAAAACAAAACTTTTTTTTCTTTTTTTTTTTCCACCTGAACCTCCTTGTGTTCTGACTGTGCTTCTCAAACATTTTGGAAATATACAGTATATTTCAGAGCATTTATTATAACTGTAATAGCCTTAATATTGCTACAACTCTAGTGCTCTAGGTTGCACTGCATCTGAAGTGTTTGTGTGTTTTAGCTGCTTTTCTGTATATATAGACTTTTCTGTTTCTTTTACTAAATAAGCTCTGTAAAGTTGTTTTATTGCATTCCTGCCTGTATCTCTGAGGTTTTTTTTTTGCACTTTTAAAGTTTGTTTTTGCTTAGTTTAATTGGTAGGCTACACACTCAAGTGCGCTAGCCGAATTAAAGCATTTACTGTGTTTCTGTACCTAATTTCTGCTACTTTGTAAAAAAAAAAAAAAAAAAAAAAAAAATCCTTGTTTCCTGCCTTTACTGAACTAGAATAGTCCAGTCTTCAGGTATTGCTGATCTCTGGGCTGTGTCATAGTTCCTGTGTTGCCCATATCCTTATTTGGATAGGAGGAAGCTTCTTTGTTCACCAGTGAGAGTGGGGAGCTCTGAGCAGCCTATCTGTCCCTTGAGGAGTGGTTCCAGCCCAGTGACCTGTAGCTTATGGGCCATTTTGTGTCATAGTTCCTGTGTTGCCCATATCCTTATTTGGATAGGAGGAAGCTTTGTTCACCAGTGAGAGTGGGAAGCTCTGAGCAGCCTATCTGTCCCTTGACGAGTGGTTCCAGCCCAGTGACCTGTAGGTTATGGGTGTGGGTTTGGGCCATTTCCTATCTCTTTCTAACCCCTGCTTTAAAGCCAGCTTTAGCGCACTTTTGCGCTTGTAATTTAAAGTTTGTCCTGTTTTTGCATTTACCTGTTGAGGCTACACACTCAAGTGCTAGCCTGTGTTACATATTTACTGCATTTTCCTGCTATTTGTTGAAAAAGAAAACAAAAAAAAAAAATTATCCTTGTTTAGAGTAGTCCAAATACAGGCTTTGCTGCATTCTGACTTTTGGAAAGTTCCTGTGTTGCCCATTTCCTTTCTTGGATAGAGGGAGGTTTCTTTGTTCACCAGTGGCAGTGGGGAACTTAGAGCAGCCTATCTATCCCTGGAGGAGTGTTCCCAGCACAAGAATCTGGTAGTATATTGGCCGCTTTGGGCCAATTTCTAGCTCTTTCAAGTCCCCTGTATAAATTTGCACTTGTTACTACTCAGCCAAGCTCCTTTTGGTGCTAGCAGCAGAGAGGCCAAAAGAGCGACTGCTAACCTGATAAAAGTGTTTTTTCCTGCTACTATCTGGGCACTGTCCAATCTAGCTAAACTGCAAGTATTTCTGCTTCTTGAACTGTTTTAAACTGTTTAAAGTTGTTTTTGCACCTGCACTTTTAAAGTTTGTCCTGTTTGTTGCATTTACCTGCGCTGGCCTGTGTTAAATATTTATTGCATTTTCCTGCTGTTTGTTGCAAAAACAAAACAAAAAAACAAATAAATTATCCATGTTTCCCGCTTTCCTAACCTAGAGTAGTCCAAATACAGGCTTTGCTGTATTCTGGACTTTTGGAAAGTTCCTGTGTTGCCATTTCTTGGATTAAGGGAGGCTTCTTTGTTCACCAGTGGCCGTGGGGAGCTTAGAGCAGCCTATCTATCCCTGGAGGAGTGTTCCCAGCACAAGAATCTGGTAGTCTATTGGCCATTTTGGGCCAATTTCTAGCTCTTTCAAATCCCCCTGTATAAAACCCGCTTTTGTTACTACTCAGCCAAGCTCCTCGTGGTCCTGCAGAGTGGTGCTAGCAGCAGAGAGGCTAAAAGAGCGACTGCTAACCTGAGAAAAGTGTTTTTTCCTGCTACTACTTTCCCATCTAGCTAAACTGCAAATATTTCTGCTTCTTGAACTGTTTTAAACAGTCTAAAGTTGTTTTTGCACCTGCACTTTTAAAGTTTGTCCTGTTTGTTGCATTTACTTGTTGAGGCTACACACTACATATTTATTGCAATTTCCTGCTGTTTGTTGCAAAAGAAAAAAAGAGTTATCCTTGTTTCCCATCTTTCCTGATCTAGAGTAGTCCAAATACAGGCTTTGCTGTATTCTGGAAAGTTCCTGTGTTGCCATTTCCTTTCTTGGATAGAGGGAGTTGTTCACCAGTGGCAGTGGGGAGCTTGAGCAGCCTATCTGTCCCTGGAGGAGTGTTCCCAGCAGGAATCTGGTAGTCTGTTGGCTGTTTTGGGCCAATTTCTAGCTCTTCAAGTCCGCCTGTATAAAACCCACTGTAGCCCGGCTTTGCGTGATTTTGTGCATAGCTGCATCGAGCAGCGCTTATTTGGGTTTGAGCCTTGAACTGATCTAGTTCTCATAATAAACACACTATTCCTACGCTAAAGCCTAGCACTTGCTCACTAAATCAATTATATAAGTCAGCACTAAAAATTAAAAGCACTACACCCTCACAAACTCCCTTGAGTAACTTGTTCCCCATTGGCCCTTTTTTCAATTATAAAGGAATTCCCAATACTATTCTAGCATGTCCAAAGGTCAGTTGTCAATCTCCTCCGGTCCAGCTGGTGAACCTGGGAATCTTGAGGCAATGTTACAACTGCCTAATGTACACAGACAACCCTCTCCTCCTCCCAACAAATTCCAACACATGTGAGAAATGCAACCATATAGCCAAACTGGAGGCTAAGCTCTCTCAACTCAGTACTGGCGAACCCAGTCAGGAGGAGAAGGAAACCATCCTCACTACAATTCCAGTCTCACATAGACCTACCACGACAGCAAACCAAACACATAAACACACAAAACATATTTGAGGCTCTAAATAAAAATCTGCCTAAGCAGCAGAGATCTCCAAAGCAGACACCCAAGCAAAAACAAAACACGTGCAACACATAGCTCACAAAGCCAGTGTGCTGAACAGTCACAGCCCTTAAGGCTAAACAACACACCTGATACACTTGTAATAGGTGACTCTATCATCAGGCACACTGACATCCCGCTCACCAGGCTGAACAAGGAGAAGGTCACGGTGAGCTGCCTGTCGGGCGCTAGGATCCACCACATAACACAAGCACTCAGGTCACTCCAAGGCAAGTACAAATATGACTCAGTCACTGTCCATGCTGGTGTGAATGACCTGAGACGTACCTCCCTGGATTACATGAAAAGAGACATAGAGGAGCTCTCTAAGCATGTAGCCCAGGCCGGTATGACCCTGACCTTGAGTTGCATCTTACCCTCACCAAGAATGATGCCACAGTATGAAGACAAGATTATCAATTTCAACAATTGGCTTAAGTATTGGTGTCATTCAAAGGGGATCCAATGCCTGTCAGCCTGGGATGACATGCTCGACAAGCCACGATGCTTCACTAGGGACGGCTTGCACCTGTCACCCCTGGGCTTTCGGATATTGGCAAAGGCTCTTGCTACCCCATAGTGCCTTTTTAGGCAAGGCTCAAAAGACAAACCCACCTCCATAGGTATCACAAGGGATAAGAAACTAAGAGTAATGCTACTCAACGCCAGAAGTCTAAACCTCAAGATGCACGCACTCGAAACTCTCCTTAGCATGGAGAACATCGATATCTGTGCAGTAACAGAAACCTGGTTCAAGGCTCTCGGGAGCACCCCAGCACTACCAGGTTATACCTCATACCATGCTTTTTGGCCCTAAAACTTGGACCAAACCACAAAAGGAGGGGGGGTTATCAATATTCGTCAAAGATACCCACACCTCCAGGTTGGTGGCACAGCACGAAACATCAGAGACTATCCATGTGCAACTAACAGTGGGTAAAACTGCCTTCCAGTTTATAGCCTGCTACAGACCACCCTCCCAAACCCAGGAACCCCACTCGGCCTTCCTGAGAACACTGGAAAATATGAAGATCTCTCCAAACACCATTATATTGGGTGACTTCAACTACCCAACCATAGACTGGGAGCATTACTCTAGCTCCAACACCCAAGCCCAAAGGTTCCTAGAATTTATAAACTCAAATGCTATGGAACAACTTGTTACCAAAAACATACTGGACCTGATCATCACCAACATGGGGACTCTATGCTCCAGACCAGAAGTGTATCCCTCACTGGTAAGATCAGACCATAGACTAATCTCACTGGATATTCACATCCCGACCCCACCCCATGCCCAGAAAACCACAGTGAAAAACTTCTCTAAAGCAAATTTCACACTCCTCAAAACCGAGGTGGAATCCTTCAAAGCCCCCGGGCCTGTGGATAATACAGCCCAGACCACAAAATCCTTTATAAATGCATTCTATGAACACCTTCAGGAATGCATGGATCATGCAATCCCAAATAAAACCAAGACCCAATCCTCCAAAGGCAGACGTCCTGTCTGGTGGACCCCAGCCATAAACAAACTATACAATAGAAGGAGGAAGCTACTACATGACAGAGCAAAATCCCAAAAAGGGAAGGCATCTCTGATCAGTATTAGCAAAAAACTACGGGCACTCATAAAATCGTCTAAGGCCAGCTCCGAGAGAAAAATTGCACAGGACACTAAGGATAATCACAAGGCTTTCTTTAGTTATGTTAGGAACCTGGGTGGGAATTCCCAGATATGCTCAGAATTAGTCCAAAATGACAAAAAATACAACGAACCCACAGACATTGCCAACATCCTAGCTAACACGTTCAGCGCAAACCCCTCCCCCCACCAAAAGGGCTAATATCTATCCCAGCAGAGTGCTGCCCCCCTGACATCTCAGATGCTCAGGTAAGAGCTGCCCTCTCCAAAGCAAGAAACACAGCATCAATGGGACCAGACGGTGTCCCGGGCTGCGTCCTACATGAACTCCAAGAAGAGCTAAACCCAAACCTAAAACTACTGTTCAATCTCAGCCTTACTACAGAATATGCACCCAAAGAGTGGCGTACAGCAACAGTGGTCCCTCTCCACAAAGGTGGTGCCTCAACGGATCCTGGAAACTATCGCCCCATAAGTCTCACTAGCTTGGTCTGCAAAGCTATGGAAAGGATCATCATGGACCTTATAAATAAAGATATTGGGGACCTACAGACACTGGATCCTACCCAGTTCGGCTTTGTTAAGGGCAGATCCTGCCTCTTAAACCTGGTCGATTTCTTTGAAACAGTCACCAAGGCCATTGACAAGGGGAAGGTGGTCCACACAGCCTACCTGGATCTCGCAAAAGCCTTCGATACAATACCCCACTCGGGCATTATAGATAAGCTCACCAGCTTAAATATAAACCCCTATGTCACTAGATGGGTTGCAAACTGGCTCAAGGACAGAACCCACATGGTTAGAAAAGGTTCATAGGTTCATAGGTTGGCACTAGGCTATCAGCCCTAGGGCCTATACAAGCTTAGCCATAACAATTCCCTACCTATTTCTTCCCACATTATTTACTTTCCTGGACCCCTGTCTAGCAGGGCGACTGACGTGATCCCTGGGGTGAATTTCCTTTCTCCCATCCAATCATCAAGGTTGCTCTTGAAGAGGTCCAAAGAGGCACTCTGCTTGACATGTATGGGCAATCTATTCCAGAGTCTGGGGAGTTTCTGGGTCAGGAACCTATCCCTCCAGCATGTTTTGTTTATTGTGATGACAAGGTTTAGATCCCTGGAGCGTGTAGCTCTGAGGGATTGGGATTTCTTTAAGTGTAGCATGTCCAACAGCTCTGGTTTTGACATGGCCTTGTATGTTAAGCAGAGATCGCCTCTGAGTAGACGATATGCGACAGAGTATAGCTGTAGTTTTTTAAGGTGGTCAGCGTAGGGCATCTGCTTTAGGCCTGTGATTCTTTTAGTGAGGTATTTCTGAGGCCTTTCCAGTTGTTGCAGATGTCTTGAGAGGTACATACCAAATGGGGCATTGTATTCTATAATGGGTCTAATGAGGGATGAGTACAGTGGGACAATGACCTCCTTTTTTCTGGATGAAAAGCCCTTCGTGATGAGGTGTGCCACATAGAAGGATTTCCTGACTGTTGTGGCGATGTGGTTATCGAAGGTGAGACCACTGTCCACCTGTGTCCCTAAGTCTCTTATCACACTTTCTGTGTTTAGTGTACAGCCACCTATATGGTAATTCATGGATACATGTTTTTTACCAAAGGGGATAACAATACAATTCTTGGCATTGAGCTTGAGCCCATGGCTCTGGCACCAAGCATCTGTTTCTGTAAAGCCCTTTTGTAGAGTATCCACATCATTTGGGGATTCAATAATGGCTCCCAGTTTGCAGTCATCTGCAAAATTTGTTAGCCAGAGTCCCTTAATGTTGACCTGTACTTCAGAGAAGTAGATGCCAAACAAGAGCGGCCCCAGGACTGAACCCTGAGGTACTCCACTTGTCACTTGTCTGGAGCTGGATTTGGAGTTGGCTACTTTTACAGTGTGGGTTCTATCAGTAAGCCATTTAGCAACCCATTGGGTGACATAGGGATTAATGCCCAACTTAGTAAGTTTATCTATGATTCCAGAGTGGGGGATGGTGTCAAAGGCCTTGGCAAGGTCTAGATAGGCTGTGTGGACACTCCAGAATAGCTGGAGCCATGTCAGACTCCAAACCAGTTACAAGTGGTGTCCCACAAGGCTCAGTCTTGGGACCTCTCTTGTTCGGTATATATTTCTCAGAGGTACAGGCCAACATGGAAGGACTGTGGCTGACCAAGTTTGCAGATGACTGCAAACTGGGCGCCATAATAGACTCTCCAGCCGACACAAGCATCCTCCAAAAGGGCCTCATAGAAACAGACAACTGGTGCCAGAGCCATGGCCTCAAGCTAAATGCCAAAAAGTGTATAGTCATCCCCTTTGGCAAAAACAAAGTGCCCACAAATTACCACATAGGTGACAATCCATTAAGTACAGAAGAAGTAATTAGGGACCTGGGGACCCAAGTTGATAGCAATCTCTCATTTGACAACCATGTGGCCAAAGTGGTTAGAAAAACATTTTATATAGCCCAACTAATCATGAAGGGATTCACATCTAGATCAGGGGAGGTCATCGTGCCTCTTTACTCATCCCTTATCAGGCCCATAATTGAGTACAATGCCCCTTTTGGGATGTCCCTTACCAGACACCTGCAGCAACTGGAAAGACCCCAAAAGTACCTCACCAAGAGGATCAAGGGGCTCAAACAGATGCCATATGCTGCCCGGTTAAAGAAACTCCAGCTCTACTCAGTGGCATACCGCCTGCTCAGAGGCGATCTGTGCCTGACGTATAAAGCCATGTCCAACCAGGAATTAATGGACATGCTGCACCTCAGAAAGTCCAAATCCCATCGAGCTACGCGCTCGAGGGACTTAAACATCAGCACTGAAATAAATAGGACATGCTGGAGGGACAGATTCATAACCCAGAGGCTCCCTTCACTCTGGAATAAAATCCCAGTCCAGGTTAGGCAGAGTCCCTCATTGACTCTCTTCAAGAGGAATCTTGATGAGTGGATGGGAGATCGTAGGTTTACCCCGGGTATCACTTCTGTGTCACTGTTAGACAGAGGCACAGTATACTAACCTCGAAAAAGGGCATAGCGAAATTAATTTAAAATGGGTGGCGAAAGCCATACACACTCTGGCTAGGCTTATAAATGCCCTAGGGCAGATAGCCTAGTATGAACCTATGAACCTATAAACAGAGTGAGACATGAACAATGCTGCCTAATCCAGGAGACAGGGCAGACTGGCAACAAGGTAGGGTTCTTTCTACTGACTAATGCCGGTGTGTGTTTTAAATGCATTCAGATCAATGGCAGGATAGATTCAATTGTAGCTTACTTCTTATTGTGGCTACTCCTTCACATCTGGATGGCACCCTGCCCCTGCTAAGGATGTAGATGGGAAACTGAGGGTGATGTGGTTGGGAGTGCCTCACCAGTGGGGGTTCCTGCTCCCCAGCAGCAGTTAACCCAGCATCACTGCTCAAGGTGGTCCAGGTTCAACTGGAGGAGATGGTGGGGTCTGCAGTAGAGCCAGCAGTGAGCAGGTATATGGCCCGATGGATGACCTCCTAGAGTGGATAGCAGATTCACTCAACCAGCCAGCCCTGACCATATTCCCACCAGGAATGGGTGTGTCCGTACCACTGGTCACCCTATTCCATCATTTGGTGATGCATCATAATAATGTCCCCCAAGACAGGGTGATTGACAGCCAGTTCTATGCCAGCCAGGTGTTACCTCTTCTCGTCTCATGCCCCATACCATCAATCCCTAGCAATCATAACTTATCTGGCCTCTGTCCATCCCATATCTCTCCATCCCAGAATCTGCACATTCATCCCAGTTTGTATGTGCTATATATATATATATATATATATATATATATATATATATATATATATATATATATACACACACACACACACACACACACACACACATATATATATATATATATATATATATATATATATATATATATATATATATTACATATATGGTCTCTACACTGACCTAATTCCTTTCTTACCTTTCAATTCCTTTTATTCATTTCCCTTTTCTCTATATAAAGCAAAATATAAAGCAAACAAAAAAAAAGAGCCCTATTCCAGCAAATAATATTGCCCTACATTTCACCAACCTGTATGCTTCTATATGTTTTCATGCTGTGTATCCTTCTGCTTTCTTCTCTCCCCATCTTCCTTTTTTGCTATACACCTCTCTGCTCCCCTGTTATGCATAGGTTCATAGGTTCATGCTAGGCTATCTGCCCTGGGGCAATTATAAGCCTAGCCCGATTCTGTATGGCTTATGCCACCCCTTGATTTGAGTATACTGTGCCCTTTTTAAGGTTTAGTTTACTGTGCCTCTGTCTAATAGTGACACGGGAGTAATCCCTGGGACAAACCTACGATCCCCCATCCACCTATCGAGATTCTTCTTGAAGAGATTCAGTGAGGCGCTCTGCCTCACATGAACTGGAATTCTATTCCAGAGCGAAGGGAGCCTCTGGGTTATGAACCTGTCCCTCCAGCAAGTTCTATTTATTTCTGTGCTGAGGTTCAAGTCCCTCGAGCATGTGGCTCTAAGGGATTTAGATTTACTGAGGTGGAGCATGTCCATTAATTCTGGATTTGACATAGCTTTGTATGTCAGGCATAGATCGCCTCGTAGTAGGTGGTATGCAACTGAGTAGAGCTGGAGTTTTTTTAACCGAGCAGCATATGGCATCTGTTTGAGACCCTTGATCCTCTTGTTGATATGAAATGTGGACACCCTAGCACTGCAGTTGCCAGTACTGTAATATTATATAGCTTTATGTGCTGCTTTGCACTGTTTTGCAGAGGGACATGCCGACACACACAGCACAACCTCTATTTGTAGTGTTTACTTCAAGATATGATACTGTGCGAGTACTGCATATCTCACTGTGGATATTTAATTAGTAGTTACATCACCACACAGTACTGTCAAGCTGCTCAACTTTACACAAAAGTGTAACACAACTTAATGAATTCTGGCCACAGTCTGCGTACATGATTTCACAGACAGTGTGACAAACAACACAATGAACCAACTTGAGATTTCAAAAAATGGTCAAACTAGCATACATAAAACTGTAGAGAAAACTTTTTTCAGAATAATATAGTATTAATACTTGCATCAATATTTCATTTATATGTCACACTCTTGTGGCTTAATTAAAAGGAACTAAATACTTTATGACTTTGAGGAGAACTATAATAAAAAAGTTAATGCATGAAAGTGAATTATGTATATTGAAATGTGTCAAGCAAAGTATGTAAATAATAGTGTAGTTACACTGTACTTGTCTTTTTTTACTAAATTGCAATGTGTAAAAGATGTATAAAATGGTATATGACTTGACGGCATTTGCTACTGTGAAAATGTTCTGCAGCTTAAAAGTAAAACCAAGCCTTGTTTCTTGATTGTGCAAATGTGTGTACTGTTACAAGTCTAATGTTGCTTGGAAAAGTGAGTTAGGTGATTTTCTTAATGGGACTCTGGCTTAATGAATTTTACCCTTTTCACCAGGGCATATAACTATGGAAACAAGAAAGCATTGTTCAAAATAAAAATAGAACACCAGTCCTGTGAGGGAGGGGGGGGATGTCAAGGAGATAACAGCACTTTCTTGATGCTCTGCCTGTAAAGATTGCTTCTGACAGGATTATTTTGTTTTAATTTAAAAAAAACATTGAAGATTTTTATCATAAGTTACTTACATTGGCATTGTGGATCATCTACTTAAAAAAAAACTTCAGTTTTTAGTGACAATTATTAAGAAACTTCCTGTCAGAAGTTCTACAGTTTGGTACAGATTGATACAGCTATGAGTCATTCCAAAGCCTCTCTTCAGGACAGTTCCATGAAAAAGGAACTTCAAACAATAATATCCAGCATACATGACCTTTCTATGAAGGTGGACAATTTTGAAAAAATTATGGAGAACATGAAAAAAGAAAGTAAGAAACAAATAGAGGACATGAAAGAAATAATCTCTAAACATTCTGAGCAAATAGCATATATAATGGAGCCTGTAAGTGAAATAGATGGAAGACAAATGGAAAATGACAACCAGATAGATTTCCTGCTAAAACAAAACATACTATTAGAAAAATTAGAACACCTGGAGTGTAGGTCAAGAAGGAACAATATCAGAATATACGGAGTTCCAGAAAAAATGGAAGGAAATAATATGGTTCTCTTCTTAAATGAATGGCTGCATAAGATACTAAAACTTCCTGAATCTTTTTCATTTGGGATCGAGACAGCCCACAGGTGCTTATCAAGTTTATCCCTCACAAAAAAAAACAGCTTCAGTGAGTTCTGTCATTGTAAAATTCTTGTCAACACGGGACAAAGACCTAGTACTGAGAACAGCCTGGTCCGGTAATCCAATACAAGTTAAAGGTACAAACATAAGATTTGATAACGACTGCACATGCACAACAATAGCAAAGAGAAAAGCATGTGTTCCCCTTAATAAAAACTTAAAAAGAACTGATATAAAAGTTCAGATTATGTTCCCAGCCAGAATCAAGATTACCCTTTCGAATGGTCAAAAAATATTCAATAACCTTGAAGAAGGATCAGACTTTGTGAAGAAAAATAATCTATTAGACAAAGTAGAAGAAATGGACCTTTCACTAACAAGCCTGAAAAGACAAGCTAGTAATGGTAAATTACCTACAAATGATAAAACCAACAAAAAGCTTAAAGGAAAATAAACTACAGAATTTCCATATTTAACATTTTCTAGCAGGCACAATCCCAATAAACCACAGGAAACAAGTTTTCTTTATAAGTATAAATAAATTTATATATATATATATATATATATATATATATATATATATATATATATATATATATATACATATATATATATATATATATATATATATATATATATATATATATATATATATATATATACATACATACATTTTTTCTTCTCTCTCTCTCTCTCTCTCTCTCTCTCTAGTGACTAAAAAATGTAGAGCTACGAGTAAATTGATATGAACAAGATTTAATCTCTAACTGTTTAAACAGAAACATTGATAGTTATGTAATTATGTGGGGGGGCTAAAATCAACACATAATTTAAAATATCTCTAGATAAAATGGAAGCAATTGGATGAACATAAGAACATAACATTCACTGAGATAGTCCTTTTTTATGTCACAATCACTCATGTTATTACATATTATACCATGCGAACATCGCAAACCCGACAAACGTGCATGCTGACTGGCTAATCCAACCAGCGTGCACATAGTAAATCCTACAAGAAACAACGCAAAAAGTCCAGTCGCTAAATATCATGCGGCGACAGCAAATAAACAGTAAAGTAAAGTAAATCTAATACCCAAAACACACAACAATTTAACGAAAACACAGAAAACTAACCAATTTCCATACTACACTCCTCATTCCCTCACCTCGAACACTAAAAAAATAAAAAGTCATGCAGTTGCAAATACATCACACACACACTACATAACCACCACTTATAACACAATAAAACCAAGCATTCTCATAAAACCATTCACTTACCTATATTCCCTACAATACCTATACACAGACAACTCCAAAATGTACATACTAAAACACACCACACATCCCTCGCAAAGTCAAAACACACACCATACCGAACGTCCACATCAGCATACATCTAATAAAAGTGCATACAACACCACCATCTAGTGACCAAATAGTAAAAGTACATATTTTAAAAAATTAATACAAATTAAAACTACACCACATTTCAACATACCTATAACTACTAAAACATAACTACACGTTATAAACTTCTACACTGCTTAAACTATATTATACCAAGCACCACCTAGCCCTTTCCTAACATTTCCTGAAAAACTAAAAAATAACATGTATTTAAATTAAAACAGAAATAAACAATAAACACAAACTGAAAGTGTGGACTACTTTATCTCACAAAAAGTGGAAGAATACAAAAAAAAAGCAAACAAAAACATAAATAACAACAATACAAACATAATACAAAACAAACTAACACCATGGTATAATAGCAATAACCCACTTCTGGGTGTGGATAATGCTGGATTTACTCACGGTTGTCTTTGTTTGGTCCCTCGGGCGAACCGTGGGTAAATCCAGCATTACCCACACCCAGGCGTGGGTTATTGCTATAGTATTTAATGGGGAAAGCTAGGTAAAAGCTTGAACTAGATACATAGCTATTATATGGTGAAGGAGTCACTTTGTATTCCCTATTTGGAAACCTCTTTTCATTACAACATATATCAAAAAGGGAAGATAGATATCTGTAAATAAATAAACAGATCTAATATGGTGTTAATAACTTCCTTTGTGATGTTGGAGGAGAGAAGTAACAGGGAAGGGATTTTTATGTGTTATACAGCTTATTTAAACATACATTGCATAGTATTGCTATTAACACAACTGTTTTTTTTTCCCACAGCTGTCTGAGTGTTTCCTGGCACTGTTAAACATAAACAGTTTTATATTCCTTACCCTCGATGTGCACTTTGCCGCTAGAACATCCAAAAGCTTCACTTGATTAAGGTCTCGAGCGTAGAACTGTTTTTCCATGCATAGAAGTTAATTCCTTAGTGTAACAATGTGACTGAATGAGCTAGATGACCTTTGAACCTTTGTCACTTCCTGTTGACTCTGTGACGAAAATAAATGATGGAGCACAGCAGCAACATTTCACTACAAAGCCTTGTGGACTTTATACAGTAATTAAAATGCGAACTCTCAAAAGTGAACATACAAAGATACAAAATATAATATCTACTGTTAATTATGTTGTAAATGCCAGAAATGTTATACTGAATTTTGCAAAATTACAGCTAGAGATCTGGATGGTTGTTTTGTTTAATTATAGTGATTCCTTTCCACAGTCAGCTTTTGAGAAAGTTTTGTTAGCACAACAGTTAGCAAGACAAAGATGAAATAATTGTAAATGAACAACAGTAATGTGTTGAATGATGCCTGCCTTCCTTAATGTGTATATTTTCAACTGTATAAAATATAATGCTGTACATACTGTGATACCAAGATTGCTTAGGCAATCTTGCAAGAATACATTTACACAATAGATGAATAGAGACATGTGATCCATGATTTATTAATAAGTGAGCTATACAGTTTCGAGATGCAAACTCATAGAGAAACATATACATATATATTTTTTTGTGTGTGATCTAAACGGATCAATGTCTTTATACCATAAGACATACTCAAATTTCATAAATATGATGGTGTTGGCTGCAGATAAACACCCATACTCTAATTTTTGATTTTAATTTCTATTGCATCATTGTAGTGGTTGATATACTTGTAAATACACTGTGGTTTATCAAATTAAATAGGAGGGAAAGTTGTATAAAAATGATTGAGTTTCAGATGGCATCTGGAGAATTGCATGGTGTTTTAATTTGATACTATTCAGTTTCAGTTATGTTAGAAACTTTTCAGTTATGTTAGAAACCTGGGATGCAACTCCCAGACTTGTTCTGAGTTGATTCTAAATGACAAAAAATACACTGAACACACAGACATCGCCAATATCCTGGCAGACAGGTTCAGTGCAAACTCCCCCCCCCCCCAAAAGAGCAAGTATCTATCAGGGCTGCCTCTCAAACATCTCTGATGCTCAGGTGAAGGCTGCCCTCTCCAAAGCAAAAAACACTGCTTTCATGGGACCAGATGGCGTCCCAGGTTGCGTCCTACATGAACTCCAAGAGGAACTAATCCCTCAAATAAAACAGCTATACAATCTCAGCCTCACTACAGGATATGTGCCCACAGAATGGCGTACAGCAACAGTGGTCCCACTCCACAAAGGTTGACCCTCTACGGACCCTGGAAACTATCACCCCATAAGCCTGACTAGCTTAGTCTGCAAGGCTATGGAGAGGATCATCATGGAGCTCATGAACAAAGACATTGGGGACCTACAGACACTAGATCCTACCCAGTTCAGCTTTGTCAAGGGCAGATCCTGCCTTTTGAACCTGGTTGACTTCTTCGAAACAGTCACCAAAGCCATAGATGAAGGGAAGGTAGTCCACACAGCCTATCTGGACCTTGCAAAGGCATTTGACACAATACCCCACTCGGGCATCATAGATAAGCTATCCAGCTTAAATATAAACCCCTATGTCACAAGACGGGTCGCAAACTGGCTCAAAGACAGAACCCACAGAGTGAGAGTTGCTGGAGCCATGTCCGACTCAAAACCGGTCACAAGTGGTGTCCCACGGGGTTCTGTCCTGGGACCACTCTTGTTCGGTATATACTTTTCCGAGGTACAGGCAAACGTGGGAGGACTATGGCTCACCAAGTTCGCAGATGACTGCAAACTGGGTGCCATAATCAACTCTCCAGCTGACTCAAACATCCTTCAAAAAGGTCTCACAGAGACAGATAACTGGTGCCAGCACCATGGTTTAAAGCTAAATGCCAAAAAATGTATAGTCATACCCTTTGGCAAAAACAATGTGCCCACAAATTACCACATAGGCGGAAACCCATTAAGTACAGAGAAAGTTATTAGGGACCTGGGGACCCAAGTTGACAGCAATCTCTCCTTTGAAAACCACATTGCCAAAGTGGTTAGAAAGACCTTCTACATAGCCCACCTCATCACGAAGGGTTTCACATCTAGATCAAGAGAGGTAATCGTGCCCCTTTATTCATCCCTCATCAGGCCCATCATAGAATACAATGCCCCTTTTGGGATGTATCTTACCCGACACCTGCAGCAATTAGAAAGACCCCAAAGTATCTCACCAAGAGGATCAAGGGTCTCAAATAGATGCCATATGCTGCTCGGTTAAAAAACTCCAGCTCTACTCAGTTGCATACCGCCTACTTCGAGGCGATCTATGCCTGACATACAAAGCTATGTCAAATCCAGAATTAATGGACATGCTCCACCTCAGTAAATCTAAATCCCTTAGAGCCACACGCTCGAGGGACTTGAACCTCAGCACAGAAATAAATAGAACTTGCTGGAGGGACAGGTTCATAACCCAGAGGCTCCCTTCACTCTGGAATAGAATTCCAGTTCATGTGAGGCAGAGCACCTCACTGAATCTCTTCAAGAAGAATCTCGATAGGTGGATGGGGGATCGTAGGTTTGTCCCAGGGATTACTCCCGTGTCACTATTAGACAGAGGCACAGTAAACTAAACCTTAAAAAGGGCACAGTATACTCAAATCAAGGGGTGGCGTAAGCCATACAGAATCGGGCTAGGCTTATAATTGCCCCAGGGCAGATAGCCTAGTATGAACCTATGAACCTATGAACTATAATTTCATCTTTGAAGTTAAATATACAGCGGTGGAATAGTGAACGAACCCTCATAAACAAGATACAATTTAAAGTAAGATAATAATTGGATGTGATATGACATGGATACAGCAGTTGGTTCAGTGTATCCATTTAAAAATAGGAATATGACTTTCATCTATGCAAATTTTTGATATGTTATGAAAGACTGTAAACTTGCCTTTTGAATGACAGGTTTTCTGATAAATGTTTGGACTTATTATTCACATGCTAAGTAAACTTCACAGTAGTTTTCCTTTTTCAAAATAGTTAATAATGTTGGTCCAGAAAGTTTATGGATGTACTTATAATCTTCAAATTATTTACTTTGTTTGCTTGTAAACATTACTAGTTAATGGAAGTTAAGATGCCATTAATAATATTATACCCATTTGCTTGTGCAATTCTCAGTTATGATAACAATTACAGTCATATGGATACAGAGGCACAATGCAATTAACCTAGATAGCTTAAATTTGATAAGTACTGAGGTTTGTTCATATTACTTTTAATAATAAAACATAATTATATTAGTATTTAGAGAACTGTTCATATTTTAATAGATAGTAAGAGGTCTTTGTGATGTCAACATAAAATGATTACATTTTATATCCATAGTAAATGATCCATAACAACTTATACCTAATTTTATGTTGTTAAAAATTAAGATAGTTAGATTCTTAAATATCCTAAAAGAGTTATATTAATATTATGTACCGTATATTTAGTTATTAAAAGACAGAAGCATTAGATAGCTGTGTTCATCAAACCAGGAATACATCAGTCCATGTTTGGAGTTGTATACAGTTTCAAATATGTGGTTAACTTTGAATTTATGTCCATGACAGAACTCATGATATATGAATGTATCTATAAATATGTCGTCTTATAAATGTGTATCACTAAATATTAATGGCCTTAACAACAATATAAAGAGAGGAAGTTTAATCAAATACTTGAATTCAAACAAAGGTGATATTGCTTTTCTGCAAGAAACCCACATAATAGAAAAAGACGTAGGTTGAATGTCTTTTAACTGATATTCAATACTTGTGGATCTCACTATCAGACTAAGAGAAGAGGCACTATGATTCTATGGAAAAAATCTTTACCAGTACCTAAAATTATTGATTCGTATTCTGACAAGAATGGTATGTTGTGTTTGGTAACATTAGAGATAAATAAAAAATATTTCACATTGGCTAATACATATTGGATACCTGGTATCAGAGCTGAAACAGCAAATAAATTCTTAGAATCAATTTCGATTAGATCTAAAGGAGATATTATCTTTGCAGGTGACTTTAATTGCATTCTTTCTAAGAATGACACCACAAAAAATGGCAATTTTAAAACGTCTGCTCCAGACAAAAAACTGAATAATTTCATTAACCTTTCAAATCTGAGGGAAATCTATAAAATAAAAGAGTCAGAATCACTTAAATATACACACAACTCAACTATTCATATAGGCTTGTACACAAACAATTATTGATAAGATATTTGTCACTAATAATTTAATTTCTAAATTACAAGAAGTTATAATTAGATCCTGTCCACTGTCTGACCACAACGGTATTTTCTTTAAAGTGAACATTACACCAACAGACCTGATTTTTTGGCAGAGAATACCTGCATACATTACTAAAATAAAAGGATTTAGAGAATGGCTTTTAACAGAAATAAAATCATTTCTTGATGTTAATGATAATGATGAGACTTCTAAAGTTATTGTTTAGGACACATTAAAATCTTACTTATTTGGTAAAATCAAAAGTTGGTACTTAAAAGAAAGGAATGGAAAAAGGAATTATTAAAACTACAATCAAAAATGGATACATTGAAAAAGAGCTTAAATACTAAAGACATAAATGCAAGTTTAGAGTTAAAACAGCTAAATCTGGCATATATAGAAATGTTGAATCATAAGGTAGTAATAAACCTAGAGAGAATCAAGCTACAATCCTACTCAACTAACCCCAAGAACATGCATAGATTATCAGTTAAATCAAAAAGCTTAACAAATTCTAATAATATTAATGAAATCATAGACAATTCCAAAAACAAACCTAACCAGGTGACATATTTAAAATAAATCTTAGAGGTATTTAGAATACATCATGAAGCAGTGAATAGCACCAACTTAAATACTAGAAACAAAAAACTAACAAATGAACAAAATGCTAAAGTATTCAAATCAATATCATCAAAGGAACTTAAGGAAAAAATACAAAACATTAAAAATAATAAGGCTCCAGGACTAGATGAATTAATAGGAGAAATATACAAACTGCATCCACAGGAAACCTAAAGATATTAGTACAAGCTTTTGAAGAATTCAGAAAGAATAACAATATTTTTCCTTCATGGAAATATGCCATGATATCACCCATCTTAAAGTCTGGAGCATTTCTCCCCAGGCCTCCGCTGAAAACAGGATCTGTGGAACCTAGTCAGACTTTCCCGGTCAACAAATGTTAAATAAATAAATAAATAAATAAATAAATAAATGACAAAGATCCTAACCTAGTGACTTCTTATCATCCTATCTCCCTAATGAATGTGGACTATAACATTTTCACATCAGTTACTGCAAATAGACTAAATCAATTCATGCCAAAACTAATAAGAGATGATCAAACATGTTTTATTCTAAATAGGAAAGTCCAAGATAATGTCATTAGGCTTCTGTCTCTAATAGATTATGCAAATAAGAAAAAAAAAGAACTGCCAATTATCAGCCTAGACCTGGGCAAAGCATTTGATTCCTAAAATTGGTCTTATCTATGTAAAGTATTAGAAATGTATAATTTCTCCCCCAATTTTATAAAACCGATTAATAAATTATATGAAAACATGACATCATACATTAAAATTGGCGCCTTCATATCAAGACCACTCAAAATACTGAAGGGTACTAAACAAGGTTGCCCATTGTCACCTTTACTGTTTGCTTTATCAGTGGAACCATTGGCTAATTACATAAGAGATAATACCAATATAAGTAGCTTTTCTATTAATGCAAACTATAGTTCCAAAATACAGCTTTTTGCTGACGACATCTTAACAATTGGCAATATAGATTCTTCAATAGACCATATTACAAATTCATTACAAGATTTTGAAGAGATTTCAGGCTTAAACTTTAATCATAACAAAACTGAAATCATATTATTAAATAAAAAATAAGTACTACTTTGGAGAAGCATAATTACTTTAATTGGACGAATAATATGCTTAAATATTTAGGGGTATATATAAAACCGAACTGGAAAGATACTATACAAACAAATTATAAAAACTTAATAAACATGGTTATGGAATGCCTAAATAAATGGGACAAAATATTCTTTACAATGGAAGAAAGATTACCTTTAATTAAAACGATTATACTACCTAAAATTCTGTTCTCTTTCCCTCTAAAAAAATAAAGAAACAACTGAACTCCTTGTTAGTTAAATTTCTATGGTTTCCAAGAAAGCCAAGAATTAGTTATGCATGGCACTACAGAAACTGGAATAAGGGTGGAATAGCATTCCCAAATTTACAACTTTATGCAGAATCAACCATCCTTAATGTGATGAGTCAATGGCTAAACCATAAATATACATCTATATGGAAAAGCTTGCATAAAACTTTACTCTCTAACATTGAGGAAACAATAAATAATGATACTTTTACAGAAACTAATACAATTTTCTTAGTTGTAAAAATAGAAGTTATGTTCTTACCATAACGTTCCATGTTAGTTGTCTTCTTCTCGCCTTCTTCTTGCTGGATGGGTCTCGAGCCCACTGCCACCGACTCTCCTAAAAGCTCTCGAGTTGGTTCCACCCCTTATATCTCCCCTTATATCCCCCAATGCTAGAGGAGAGTTACCTCAGATCTCGCTTTAACCCAGCTTATAGCAAAACTGTGAAACAGATGAAACAGACAACAGAAGACAGAAAAGACAGCAGGAAGAAGGACCTGAAGAAAATAAAAAACAAGAAATATGACTAACTTATTGAGATACCCAGTTTTTGACAGGACGAAAAGTGTAATCTCTCTCTGGCCAGGAGATGGCCAGGCTTGGTGGGAGCTGAGCCAGCCAGTCGTCCAAATATGGAAACACCTGGGTCGTATCCTGAGAAGTGAAGCTACCTACCACGGCCATTGGTAAACACCGGGGCAGAGGGTGAGAAGGGTCTCAGGGCTGAATTGAAAAAATGACTGGAAGTGGCCCATCTTCTGAGAGCCTGTTCATCTTTTCTCTTCAGCATGTGATAGTGAAGTCCTGCCCTGAAGGTCTATAGAGCATCCAGCAATTTTTTCCCATTAGGGGAAGAATGGATTGCAGCGTGACCATCTTTTCTCTTCTGTCTTGTTTTGACCGCTGACCAAAAGTGCCCTCCAAATTAAATTCCAAAACCAGTCCCCTTTTTTTTGTTTCCAAAAAGAACCTTGGTCTGATTCCGGGATTTGAATAGCTCTCTGCAGGCACTGAGTTTGCAGTTTTTAAAGCTGCTTTTGAAATTTCCGCGGCTGAATCTGGAACTGAGCCGGTGGAACATTTGGAAGGGGAAGAAAGGGGATGAATAAATGAAGAAAGGATGGAATAACCTTCGAAATGATCTTGTGTCAAGATAGCTTGGCTTTTGGGATACAGGTGAATCTTTTCCTGAATGCCACTGAGATGGGCAGTCGGGCAACTGGAAGGGTCAAAGGGCACCTCAGGATGCTCTCCCGATTGCCCTGCCCTGCCCCTACCCCGGACGGTTCTGCGATCCCTAGCCCCCTGCCCCCCCCTGCCCTCTAACAGGAAAAGCGACTCTGTCGTCAACCCGAAGTCAACAAAACGGTACCACATCTTTCCGTTCCTTCTGGCCTTGTGTGCGCCTAGAAGGCCCTAGAAGAGGACTGGCGGCAGAAAGGGTCAGAAGGGGTCGGAGAAGTCGCCGTCAGTCACCCTTTCACCTGAGATCCGTCTTACATCCACCAAAGTCCGTCAAAGGAAGTTAGCTCGTGGTGCTCAAAAGCAGTTGCATAGGAAAAAACAGGCGCGCGTGAAAGAGGCTACGCCCGCTCCTGCTCAGGCGCGTCAGCTCTCGGCTACCCCCCCACATAAGAGTTGTTAGGTGGATGGACAGGCACTGAAGGATCGACCAGTTCCTTCTTTGTGGGCAGCAGTACCCACCATAGCATCCACAGAAACTCCTTGATAAAAATTGCTGCTCTGATGGAGCTGTGATGATTTGAGGTCTCCTGGGAGGGGGGTCCACGATCAGAGCCGCTCCAAGTTTTTTTTACCACCACCAGCAATGGGGGTCAAGGGGGGGGAACCAGGAGGTGGAAGGACGAGAGCTAAACGCCCCAACCACCACAGATCTGCCCCTCCTGAGCGGCGAGGGGAGCCAATTTCCTCTGTTTGGCGATTCTTCCAGAATGTCAAATGAGAGCTCTTCAGAAGGGGAACGGGGGGGAACCCCTCAGAATCATCCAGACTCAGTCCTGTTTGGAGACGCTCAGGTGAGTCAATGTGCTTCCTTGCTCTTCTCTTCCTTCCGAGGGGCTCTCTGCAAAATCAGGAGAGAGGCCTCGAAGAGATGAAATCCCAAAGGTGGGGCTGAGAGGAGCTCTCTCTCTCCGGGATGAGGAGGGAGTGACTTGACTTGAGGCAGGAGGCAGCATAGAGGGAGGGCTGACGGAGCCGACTGTGAGTAGAGCCAGGCTCTCACACACACCCCGCTGACCTCAAAAAGGACCCAGGCAGGGCCAGAGGTCCCCGCCGGCCCGGGAGCCAAGAACCCCCTCGCACCGAGTGACCGAGAGGAGGTCGGGTGGGGAGAGGTAACTCACCAGGCGCTCGGAGGGAGAGGGCCGGAGGGTCGGCCGAGGGGGCGATGCCTCGGACCCCCGCAGGGAAGTCCGGGCGCCGCTGCTCCGAGATTCCAAGAAACGAACTCAGACGACGACGGAGCCGAGTTGTTGCGTCGGCACTCCGGCGACGACAGTGACTCCCCTTCATGCTGGGCAAGTGACTCAAGGAGGAAAGAAAGGAAAGATGGGCAGGCACGCAGTGATGAAGTGGATGAGTCAAGCATCTAAGCAAGGGGCTAGTGCCTCGGACTCAAGTAGTCAGGAACCACCTCTGGAAGGTCATGGCGAAAAAGCCCCTCGATGACCTCTTTCACCCGCTCAGACAGCAGGGGAGATCCTGGAGCCGAATGAACGGAATGAACGGAGCCAAGAGAGAGTGACTTGTGGACCTCTTAAACTGATCGGGCTCAAGATCCACACAGGTACCTCCACAACCTCCTCGATAACCGCCGTCCGGCCCAAGCCACAGAAACTGTGGGCCGAGAACCTCGCGCCAGCCGGAGCCGAAGGCGACGACAGGACAAGGCTTAGGTCTCTCTGTCTCGAATCAGGCCGTCTCAAGATTAACTTGTTCTAGCTTCCTTCCTGGACCCACTGGACAGGGAAATGGCACACAGCCTCAAAACCTCAAAAATTCTCCTGCAGGTAGACACAAGAAGCAGGGGGTCTGAAGCACAGGCATCTGACACACAGGCTCCGACAGACACAAGCAGCCTTTAGCAAGTCAGGGACAGACAAGAACTGGACAGCACGCATAACACTTTCTGAACACACACACACACCAGAGAATCCAATATCCTAACTGACAAATATTTAGCTATCCGTACAAAAACACTATTAAAACACAACAAACAAATATAATATACCCTGTCATTAAATTTATTACCCTAATAAGGCAAATTAAAATTAGAAAAAAAACAAAAAGAAAAAAGACACAAAAACACACCCTAAGGAAGGAAGGCCAAGGTCTAACTAAGAAGGCAAAGTTTTTTTAAAGAGAAACGGGGGAAATAAAAAAAGAATAACTAAAAAAAATGGTCACTACTTACCTTTGTGAAGAATTAAGGAAAAAGGGGAAAAAAGAATAAAAAAAAGGATAACTAACTCGCCTCACCAGGAAGCGGTAGACCAGAACCAACCCAGGGCGAGTAGCGCAACGAGATCTCGGGTAACTCCCCGCCTATGAGGGTGCTCGAAAGGGGAGCACAGACCATGGAACCAACTTTCAGTTTATGTACAGTTTATAACACAAATAAAAATGTAAAATGTTCTCCCTTTGTTAATTACATAGTAAATAATTTTAGAAAAATAATGAGCAAGGATTTTATGATAGGAAATCTTATATTTTTAATGTTTCTTATAGCATTTACAAAGAAATGTCTAGATTCATTCAACATGAAAAAAATAGTAGAGATGAAGAGAAATGGGTTAATATTCTGGCATCAATTCCTCGGTATTAACAACATACATGAAGCTAAATTCCTTATAGCAAGATATAATACAAACCAGGATAACTGGCTAAACATACAAACATTTAGAGAATACATAGTTAATGAAGTCAAAATATGCCAAATACTACACCTTGACCAACAATTTTCTCTCTCTTCTGTGAAATAAACACATTATGCATTAATGATGTTTTTTCACTATCAAAAATATATAGAACACTAAGAGCTGACTTACAAATTTCAGAAGATTCTCTATGGAGCTATGCAGAAAAAATAAATAAATTCAGTTTTTCAGAAAGTGAGAAAGTGTTAATACTTAAATCAGTTAGTAATACATCATCATCTCCCTTTTGGAAAATTTACACATGGAAAGTTATACATAGAAGCTTCTTTACCCCACATAAAGTAGCACTGATATCAGGAAAGGATATTACTAAGTGTTGGAGGTGCAATGAAACATTATGTGCAGATTGGGTACATATGTTCCTTGAATATAAAATTGTAACTCCATTTTGGCTGGAATTTAAAAATTTCATAAAAGCATTGTGGTCAGATAAATGTGAAATTTCAGATTCATTAATAATATTTAATGCGCAGATACCAGCTTATATTCCAAAGACACAAGTGCATTTTTTCTGGTCTCTTCTTGCAATTGCAAGGAAAATTGTCACCTCAAATTGGACGAGTAAAAAATCCTCTCATTTATAGACTTTATTTCATTTGCCAGAATTGTATGTAAAAGAGAACTATTAACTGCAAACCTAAGAACTATAAGAGTGACACATAAACAACTTGCTTGGTTAAAACTTAGAAAACTGTTGGATAAAATGTAAATATAACAATGAAAGTATTTATGTTATAGACACTATATAGTTCTGTTTATTTTACAATGTTTAAAAGTTTTCTATTCTTGCATTTTATGAAAATCTATAAAAAAATTACAACAGCAGAGGTAATTGATAATTGAAGACAATAGGCCAGATTCCAAAAGAGTTGCTCTCAGTGTAAGTTTGGCCCGATTCTGAAAGAACTACTCTCAGTGTAAGTGACTTACTTTGGTGTAAGGCCTATTTATAAACAGGCTTACTACAAGGGACAGATTCTAAAGCACCTGCAGAAAGTCATTTGGAATTGGGGCCAATAAAATGTCAGTTAAAGCAATTTAATTGCTGGAGGATGCCCTTAGAGACAGATCTGCCTGGAAGGACTCTGAAAATTCTACATTGGACTTAAAAGCTAGAGATAGTAAAGGCATGGTGAATAGATGAACACTTTAACTAGAAGCAGAAGTTTCTAACTAAGACTCATTTTTTTTTCTAAGCATTATATTTCTGTTTGAATGTTTTATTTTCAGCTCCTTGTGCAACTTCTGTACTCTTTATTTGTTTAGAAAGGTAATGCTTGAATAATGAATTGTATTATTTGGCTTTGAATGCATGCTTCTGGTTGATGCTTTACTTATTAGCTTAAGGGTTTATAAATGTTACTGATAAAACTAACTGTGGGTATTTGCCCTTCAAAGTGTTACTAGTTACATTGGTGGTACTATTCAAATATTTGAAAGTTAGCATATTTTAAGGGTATACAATTATTTATGATTTTTCATTGTCAGTGTAATTTGGCTGGTGGCAGCATTCCTCAAATTTTGGGACAGCAGGTGTTGGTTTTGAACTGCTGCCATGTACCTTCCCATTTTTCTAAAAAACTGTAAGTGTGTTTTCACTTAAACTCATGTGACAAATAAGTCCTGTCAAGCTTCAATACTGTTCTGAAGGTACTAGGTTCCATCTGAGGTGGGTGAAGTCCTGGGGTCAAAAAGTATAACTCTGAATTATTGTTGCACACTGTCAAGCTCATTTGGGTGTAACATGGCTTGGTTATCACCGAAGGCAGCAGTACACATTTTTACCTTAACATGTTCCAGTAGTGGAAGTCAAACCTCCATACATCTGGTCTCAGTACCCATCAGTTATAGATGGTGATGACTTGGAAGTTAACATTGGTAGCCTCTGTCTATTACGATGTAAAATTAACTGTGACATTTAGTTGGAGTTCCTTTAAACAATGCTTCATGGAATCAAAACATCTTATCACTGCTAAATCTTTGCCTAGCATATATATATTTCTTGTTAGGCAACAGGTGGAAAGCTATACTATATCTTAGCATAAAAATGGGACAGGCAGAATTTATAACAGCAACGACTATGAAGATAGTGAAAAAAACACATGCTTTTTCAAACTAGTGAGCATGATACATAAGCAGAATCATAAACGTCAGCACTTTACTAACCCATTAACCATACCTCTTAACCAAAAAGTACTAAAAGTAATTTATTTAGGTATTCTTTTTTGACCCTTTTCATGGGAGACCCAAGGTGGTATTTATATTACTTGGCAACATTTGTCCAGAACATCTGAAATGTCTCCTGTTCTTTTCTATGGGTGCTGTGGGATCATATACATCCATCTGAGATACTATCAACTCAAGTAGATGGGACCTCAGTTTAATGTTTCATCAGAAGGATGACTCAGGGATGCAGTGCCCTCCCCTATGCTGCAGTGTCAGGAATCCATCTACCTTGTTTGGGAACAGAACCCACAGCCTTCTGAACCAAAGATGAGTGTGCTAAATGTTGTGTCACTGATACAGACACTGATACTATTGTATCATTGTAATAAAAGTGCTTTCAAAATTGTGACAGATCTTTAAGAGGAACACTTCCTTAATTTGTAAAATAATGGGCCTACTTAATGCTTAATTCAGTAATTTAATGAAATATGCTTCTATTAATATTCATAACTGGCTAATCTTGAGGAACTGGAAAGCAGGTACACATTGTTGCTGGTTGCAAGGGCTGTAGGGAAGCTGATTAAGCTTAGCAGCTGATGATGACCTCCTTGGACAAAGATATGGCATCTAGGTCCAAGAAGATCATTGTTCCACTGTATTCAGCATTCATCAGACCTATCATTAAGTAGAATGCTGCGTTTGGTATGTACCTAACCAGGTGCATCCAACAACTGGAACATCCGTGAGGTTCCTCATTAAAAAAATACAGGGCATAAGTAACATGTCCTATGCAGGCCACCTCAAATCTCTAGCCCTATATTCTACAGGCTGTTAATCAGAGATCTATGCCTGGCATACATGGCATTGTCAGACTCCATCCTGATGGATCTCTTGCATATCCACAAAACAAACAGCACCAGAATTACCCATTTTAAAGATTTAAACCTTTCCTGTGATATAAACAGGACCTGCTGGAGAAACTGGTATGTGTCCCATAGACTACCCCTCTCTAGAACAGGCTCCCCATCCATGTGGGGCAAGAGTTCCTCCTTAACCCAATTCAAGTCCCTGGCATCCCGGTCAACAAATGTAAATAAATAAATAAATACATAAAAGTGTCTTCTTCTTATTCTTTCGGCTTTTCCTGGTTCAAGTCCCTTGACACTCCTGGTCAACAAATGTAAATAAATACATAAATAAAAGTGTCTTCTTCTTCTTCTTTCGGCTTTTCCTGGTTCGGGGTCGCCACAGCAGATCACCGGTTCGCTAACGATTGGCAGTGGATTTTTACAGTGTTGAGTTACCAGCCCAGTGCCCAACCTTCAAAGAAAGAACACCCACACACACACACGCACCTACCTGCATGTCTTTAACGTTCACTCAACCATGGGAAGGACATGCAGACTCCGCACAGAAGGCAGTCCAACCGAGAATCAAACCAGAGAACTCCATTCAAGTGTAACTTGAACAACTGGATGGGGAACAGGGAATTCATCCCTGGTTTGGCACCTAAGTTTCTAATGGACATATACACCCCATAAGTGGTTCATCATCCAGACCCCTGTTTGTAAATATTTCATCTCCCGAGTCCCTGCTTAAACTGACCAAGAGTACCAGAACTTGTCACAGATTTGGGATCACAGGATCATAGGAACTTACTAGACTATTGGCCCTGAAGCCCTTACAAGCCTAGCCAAGAATTTAGCCCATGTTCTAACAAGTCAGAACCCTATGCCACTGTCCAGCAGGGACATAGGTGGAATCCCAGGGGTGTATTTTCTGTTCCCCATTCAGTTATCTAGGTTGCACTTAAAAAGGGTTAATGAGGTACTCTACTGATTTGGAGAGTGAGTCTATTCCACAAAAGGGGAAGTCTCTGGACACAAATCTGTCCCGCCAACAAGTCTTATTAATGTCACAGACCAGGTTGAAGTCACGCGCATGGATTACTCGAGTGGAGCTTGACTTGCAGATATACAACAGTCCCATCAAGGCGGGGTCTGAGATTGCTTTGTATGCCAGACAAAGGTCACCTCTGAGGTGTCTGTGGGAGACTGAGTAGAGGGACAGGGCCTTTAGCGTATCTGTGTAGGGTAAATGTTTGAGGCCCTGGATTCTCCTGGGGAGTAACCTCTGTGGTCTCTCCAGCTGCTGCATGTGCTTTGTGAGGTACATGCCAAAAGGGGCATTGTACTCAATAATGGGTCTTATAAGGGAAGTATACAGAGATGTTATGACCACCTTGTCCCTGGATGAAATACCCTTACTAATGAGGTTGGCCATATAGAAAGCTTTCCTTACAACAGAGGCAATATAGCAGTCAAAAGTCAGTTTGCTATCAGCCTGGGTGCCCAAGTCTCTCACGACTGATTGCATGCTTAGGACCTAATTATTAATGTGATAATTTGTGGGGACATCACTCTCCTCAAAGGGGATGATGATGCATTTTGTGGCATTCAGTCTGAGGCCATGTTTCTGGCACCAGTCATTTGTTTGGGTGAGACCCTCTTGGAAGACGCCCACATCACGAGGGAAACTGATGATAGCACCCAACTTGCAGTCATCTGCAAACTTGGTCAGCCATAGCTCACTGGTTTTGGCTTGCACCTCAGAAAAATATATCCCAAACAGCAAAAGCCCCAACACCGATCCCTGGAGTACACAGCTCATTTTGGCTCTACTGCTTGAGGTGGCTTCCCCTATTTTGACTAGGTGGGTTCTATCAGTGAGCCAGTTTGCTACCCATCTGGTAACATATGGATTGATGCCTAGTTGAGAGAGTTTAACCAGTATACCTGAGTGGGGAATAGTATCAAAGGCTTTGGCCAGGTCAAAGTAGGTGGTGTGCACCATCTTCCCCTCATCCATGGTTTTGGTGACTGCCTCAAAGAAGTCGACCAAATTTAATAGGCATGACCTCCCCTTGATGAAACCAAACTGTGTGTGATTGAGTGTTTGGAGGTTGCCAATGTCCTTGTTAATGAGGTCTACGATAATCTGCTCCATGGCCTTGCAGATCTGGCTAGTTAGTCTGATAGGTCTATATTTTCTTTGATTGGTGGAAGCTCCACCTTTGTGAAAAGGGATGACAGTGGCTATCCTCCATTCGGCTGGGACAAAGCTGGTACTCGGGCTTTGGTTGAATAGGGTGCCTAATGGTGCTGCAAGTTCCTGCTTGAGTTCATGTAGGATGCAGCCTGGGATGTTATCGGGTCCCATGGAGGCTGTAGTTTTTGCCTTTGAGAGGGCAGTGATGGCTTGCTCCCTAGAGATAAGGGAAGGGGGGGGGCAGGTATTAGGGATGTTCTTATTTACTGATGGGGGGAAAGAGGGGTAAAGTTTTCACTGCACCTGTCTGCCAGCAGGTTGGCTATATCTACAACGTTTGTTTATGTGGTGTCCTTGACCACCAGTTCTGAGCAGATCTGGGTGCTTCCTTTGAGATTGAACACATATGTGAAAACAGGCTTATGATTGCCTTTAGTAGATGCAGCCAGTTTGGACTCAAAGTTTGCTTTGGAGGATTTCACTAGTGCTCTTATTTGCTTGTTCAGGCTAAGGAGAGATTGCTTCCAAATAGGCACATGCTCCTTCTTTGTCCTGGATAGCAATTTTTTTACTTTATTTAGAGTTTATTTATTGCAGATATCCACCAGACAGGTTTACTGTTCCTTGATGAGGAGGATTTACATCCTGTCAGGTATTCTTGATTCCATGCAGCTATATTAATGCTCATATAGTACTTTGGAGTAGGTTTGGAGATATGTGCCAGTTCTTATGGAGGGGGAGGGGGCGGTGAAGCTGTTTATACCTTCCCTTGGAAGGTTGTAATCAGCTCTGGAGAAGTTTTTTGTTTGACCCTAGCTGGGGGTCAGATCTTAACAAGGATGATGACACTGTAGGGATGCTGCAGTGGTTACTCATGTTGGTTAATAAGAAGTCCAAGATATTTTTACCTCTTGTGGGGGTGTCATTCAACTGGTCCAAGGCATTTGCATTGACGAAATCAAGGAATCTCTGGGCATTTGCATTTTGGTATGAGTATTTCTTCCAGTCTGTGGTTGGATAGTTAAAGTCGCCCAGGATCAGGGTAAAGGATTGAATCCTGACAGATTCAAACAGGTCCAGATAGGTGGACTGGGCATCTTGAATCAAAAGTTGGAGGCATATAGCTAGTTATGATTTGAATAGGGGTCTTATCAGTTGCTAACTGCACCTGGAGTGTTGCATGGCTAGGCTTAAAAAAGACCCTTGTGGTCATTAGCCTAGTTCACACATTAACCTTTGAACAGAAGAAAAAAATGACTACTATGGATAGATGCCTGATCCCACAGGGGTCACCTACTCAATGACTTTGGTCATTCTGATTTGTGGGTGTTTTGTGATGTGGCAGTTGATGGACCAGAAGCATGGATTGTATTTAAAGTGATAGCATAGGATGTGCAGATTCTAGACAAAAAGAAAATGCTAAACGTTCATGGAAGGGAATATTAGAATTCATTGCACTTTCATGACATCCAAACAAAATAAAGCTTTTTGAAGTATTCCCCTCTTCTCAGTGATCGTCCTTTTGTGGAAATGGCATATTAAACTCATTCCCTCCAGTACAGTTCTTTTGAATGTGTACCTTTTAACTCCCAGTGGATGTGGTGTGAGCCTTTAAAAAATGAAGCTATCACCTTACAGTTCTAACAAATACTCATTGACAGAGATCAAATATCAATACAATTGTGTTTGCCATCATGCATGCTTCAAGACAAAATATTCTGATAACTTGTATGTAGCATGGTTTTGAAATTATTAACGCAAATATAACCAAGCAATATTTGATGCCTAGAGGCACAGTAGGAGGTAACTGCAGAAATGCCTGGAGGCGCACTAAGCTGTAATGAACTAAAGTAACTGGGTTTGGAAGTTCAAAGTTCCCCACATGGGTATACACAAATATGTAGTATTCAGTTGTAATTTGGACTGGCCCATCTTCCTTTACTCATTGACAGAAGTTTGCCCACAAGCTTACAAAGCACTCTGAAGGCATATATTTCTTTGTCCAACCAGATCTGGTCAGGATAAGACAGTTACTGTCAAAAAAGGGGCTAGCTACTTTTGCAGAATTACCTATTCAAGTACAGTAAGTCTAAGGGGTGGGTAGGTAGCTGGAATATTTGGGAGGGTCATACTTTATATATATATATATATATATATATATATATATATATATATATATATATATATATATATATATATTGTCCTGTACTGACCTCAGAAAGCTGTGAATCCTATCCAGAGACATGCCCAAAGTACGACCCTCCCAAATATTCCAGCTACCTACCCACCCCTTAGACTCACTGTACTTGAATAGGTAATTTCCCTAACAAATAAACTCCCGTCCCCCATAAAAAGAATATAAAGTGCTCCTCACCCTGCATTTAGATACTCCTCTAAGAACTTTACTTAACCATTTTCTATATAAATCAAATCTGAAATTCAGTAGCACAAAAAAATAAAGAATAGAAAAGATTTTAAGTTAAGTCTTTACATTTTTGAGATGAATATATTATTCTTAAAACTCTTCTAACACTGAATATAGTCAAGCACTGCATATTTTCTTGAACATTAGTGGACTCTGCTCCACAGTTTTGGAATAATGGTTCCATTAGCTGAACCAATTACATTCTCTGTCATGGTGCAGATATTGCACATAAGTTCCAGGCACAGACAGGTAATACTTCCACAAACTACAGTCCCTTGGTCAGATCACACCTTGAGTACTATATCCAGTTCAGGAGGTCATATAAGGGAAATGATGCCAGGAAGCTATAAAGAATCCAGAGGAAAACTACCAGAGAGATCAGTGGGATGGAGGGAAAGAAATAAAACCAAACTAGAAGAGCTGGAGTACTTCTCACTTGAGAGCAGAAGAAACAAAAGGAATATAATGCTGGAGCTGAAGATCATGTAAGGGAGATATAAATGGGGGCACTGTGAACAGGAACAACAGAGAGGGAATAGGAGGTGCAGACAGCAGATTATAAGGGTTACTACTCCGATGGACATCAAAAAGTATTCTTTTACACAGAGAGGCTAGAGGAACATTGATTCTACAGCTGGAAAGGGTGATACAGAGGGTTTCTACAGAGGCATTTTCATGAGAATAGGTGGAAATGGGTAAGGAGAAGAATAGGGATCATGGGGAGGTAGATGTTAAGGCACTTAAAATAACAGACTAGATCTCATTGTCTCCTTCTGCCTTTAAACATATGTAATATAATCGTTAAATAAACACATAAAATAAGTATAGGTGCATGTAAGTGTTAGCAAAAATAGCAAAAAAGTACGGGGTACATGGGTGCTTCAGCCTACAGTGGAAATGCAATACTGCATATAAAAATGGCTTAATTTCTACACTTAGAACTGGAGAGCAGGAAGAAGCATATTTGTGGCAAAGAAATGACACCCCAGTGACATGCTGTCAATAAAGGGAAAGGCTCAATATAGTACTTCATGACTTAATGTTTAAAGGTTTTTTTAAAGTTAGAGTTGCCTTCTGACAGTTGCATTAGTTATGCAGAAATATAGAGTGTCAAAATAACTTGTAAGGTTGCACTTTTGTTAGAAGCACAGTTTCTAAATGCTGAGGCTATGGCAGCTTCAAGAAAGTTTGCAATTGTGGAAATTAATGCCACTAAATGTGAAGAAAATGGTTATCTAGTCTGTTTCAATGAATAATCCACAGAACACAACCTTGGCACTAAGAGCCTAGAGGGAGTGCACTACTGTCCTGGGTCTGGGTCTCCAAACTCTAAACCCAAATTAGACTGCACAATGTTCACTTACAGAGCTACACCACTCCCTCTGTGAACCAATGTCTCCCAATGTCCCTCTATCCACAGTAGTTGCCTTTCACTCAAAGTATTATTTTTCATATTCACACACATGCACACAATTTCCAGGGAAGGCTGTTGACTCCTTCAGTTCCACACAGCTTTCTTCCTGGGCCTGGTAATATTGCCACCACTCTGAAGAAAATCAAAGACTTCCAGTTACTGGTATGCTCTGATTGTGCCACTTGATATCTCTTTCACAGATAGTTGGCCAAGGCAGTCTCAAAGCTGTGGCCATTACAGTGTGTTACTTCTCAGTGTAAATGGTTACCCTCTTCTCAATTAAGCAACATGGCATAAATATCTTCGTAATAAATAAATACGAGCCACAACAGCTTAAAGATAATTAAAATATATGTTACTTAAATAATAAAGAAAATAGCACAAAGACCAAATAAAATATGCAGAGGTTGGCACACAAAGAAGATTAAAATAAAGTATAATAAATGGATAGAATGCATACAGAAAAATCTAACTCCAGCTAAGTTTCTTACTTAGCTGCTACAAGGAATACTGTATCTTAAAATGACTAGCTAATTTCCACAGGTAGAATATTCTCACAGCTACTTCACACTCACCTCTCAACATTTCATTAAGTCACAAATATAGCCAAAGTCCTTGTGTGACTTCACTGTTGCTACAGATACTGATCATAAACCAGCTAGCCCTGCACCCATCACAACAGTAAGAGTTTGTCCCAATAACTTCACATCTCTTTCTTCTTTACTTGCATCTCAAATAAGTCTTAAAAAGTTTCAACAGCCATTGCATTCCAACGCTGTTTCATCCTCATCTGTTATCTCAGTAGAAGGTTCCATCCTGTCTGTGAACTAGCCCTCACTCTGTCTTTTAACAACTGGACAAACAAAAGTGTTTGCTAGGTAACATACATATTGCAAATCAACATGTCAGAAACCGAAGAGAAAAACAACATACTAAGAGGAATACATTATGCTTACTTCAGCCTAGCATAAGCACATTTCACAATCATTCACTTTTAGCCTGTGCACTACCTCTGGCTTCACAGACAGGTTATACAGCTTTTGGCTATGTAGCCATTCATTGCTTTAATTTGTATACTGAAATACAGACAGAACAAAAACCACAGGAAAGCTTTTGGTCAATCTTTCAAAAGTAGTAAAGCAGGATTTGTTGAATAACTGCAGTTCAGAGAATGGGGATAAGATGATACGGTGGTAAAAGCTCTAGAAAAATATTTCTTGGTGAGCTCTGTCTGAGTTGACTATATTATAAAGCAAAGATTAGTTTTTTTTTCCTCTAGTACTTTCAAAGAATTTCAAGTTTAAGCAATTAATGCACTACTGGCCAAACAGTGCAGTAACCCATAGCTCCCTGAGAGACTACAGTTTTAAGCCTACATTGATTATGCTAGAGGAATTGTGATATACAGCATTGTTGTGGCTAATATAATTCAGCATAGTTAGGATGATGAATCCAATAGATAGTTAACTGAACAACTTAATATTACCTCGTCTGTATCATTTAACTGTATGCTTTGGCTTAATGCCCCATGAACTGAAAGTGTACCATATATTTATGAATATTGTACAAATGTCTACATAGTACCACTCAACTGTTGATACTATAAATAACTGGTTCTTTTATACATTTTTACTTATATTATAACTTTGACTTCATTGCACATTTCCTATTTTGATTTTCCTTTCTTCTTGTGCATATTTTCTTTTTCTTTGCATTTGCTGTTTTCAGATCCTGGATAGTGACTGAAAAAGATGGTCAATAGACCAGGTCACCTTCACAGTAAATACAGAAAACGCATGCATACATTTACTTGTTTTATTATTGGGGTGCAATAACTTGTTTGCTAGACCACTGTTCAGTTTTAAAACAGGAAACTAGTGAAGTTGAGAGCCATGAAGGAATGTTGGCCAGAAGTCAAGAGCTGGTGACCAGACTGTACAGTAGTTATAAAATAAGAGGAAAGCAACAAGGGATCATATGACAGATCAGTATAAAATATGGGGTCAAACAATAGCTTTTTGAAAAGGGATAAATGGGCAGGTAGTAAAGCATATTTTAATTCTCTAAAACTCACAGCATTGCAGTTAGATAAGAATTATACAAGACAGGTTTGGAGGAACAATTGCACAGCTGTGCTGAGAGATGAGCAGTGTTACCTTACCACCTGCACCTCTTTAAGCGGGTCAGTCCCTATTTGGGCAGTTGCATCCTGTGAGAAAACAAGAAAAAAATGGCAAATGTCCTCCAATTTTAAGGCTACCAGACCAAAGGATAAAAAGGTCACACTGCAAACTATTCAGTAAAAGCATCAAGGAAGACCCAACCAAGACAGACTATTCGCTGTGTAAAACCTTAAACTTCTTGTATTGGAGGCCCTTTGGAGATATGCAAATGGCCCCGTAACAAGCATGTCTACAGCTAATATGGTTTGGCACCGTTGGCCTGAATGCACTCATAAAGACTTAAAAATGCAAAATTCACGGGCATTCAAAAGCCATATAATGGAAAAATTGGTATGTCTTTAAGAGGTCATTTGCATATATCCCATGGGCCTCCACTACAGGCACGGCTGGCCATATGCATAGGCAAACTAGGCAACTGCCTAGGATGTTGTGCTGCTGTGTTTGTAGGGGAGATCTTTCCCTATTTGTATTTTTTACAGTAATGTTTTTTTACTTAAAAAAATAAATAAATACGTAAAGCGCACCGTACAAGGGAAAAAGAAAAATGCAGTCATGGAACAGCAAGCGCTATGGGTATGGTGCTACAGTTAACTCCTTAACATTACCTTAAACATTGTGAGGTCATGGGAGCACAGACCTCACAAAATTCAAATGTATGCACAAAGTTTTGAACATTTTTTTTTTCTTTTAGTGTTTGAATCTCAAGGGACAGAGCCACTGCAGGGACATTCTGAGGAAGAAAATGGAGTGGTGATGGACACTGGTGAGAGAAATGTTATTATTAATTTTACAGTAATGCTGGCAGGCTGATCAACCAGATATGCTGAGCAATGCTTAAGTTATTTTGTGTGGACAGTTGAGATGAAAGCAATGGTGCCGTGAGAAAAGTGTTGCTATTGTACAATGATGCTAGCAGTGATCGTCTGGCTTTGTGATTTGTGTACAACAACTTAGAATACTTTAGAGTGTGGCAAACTGTTTGTGTAGACTGTGTGAGTATACCTTTCAAACTCTTATCAAGGAATCTAGACAAAGCCAAAAATAATTGGTGTGGGAGGAACAAAGGCCCACAGATGGAGACAAATTTTAAATATTGCTCTTATAAACTTAGAACGTTGCTAGAATAACAGGATGTGTGTTATCATACATTTTTTCTGAAGGATATGAAGTCTGAAACTGAAATGTATGTCATTATCCTGACTGTTTTCCAGAAAAACCACAAAGTCTCTAACTACTGTGTTGAGGTTGAGGTTGGCTAGGTAAAACTAACCCTCTTGTCATTTGTTCATTTTAAACAATCACTATCTACCTTAGCAGAACTAGTGTGCAATTGTGAGAAGTAAAATAGGATACTTAAATGGACACCTGATATGCACAGAGTTTGCTGTGGCTGTTTTCTGTAGAAAGAAATGATTTGTCTGCTGCTGTTTACTTATTATTTTGGTTATGTAGTGCTAATATGATTATGTGAGCAAATGTGCAATATTTTAATATGTTGCAACTGTATGGAACAAAGGTCAAATACATTATATGGTCATCCTCTTATTACAATCAGACATGTGAACTGTACATAAAAGTGGTTATAACTGCTTGATGGGGGTTGTCTGGATGAAAGTAAGTGATCTTGTCACTTGCTAAGCTTGTTATCTCTAAAAATGGGGATAAATGCATCACAGAACACACAGACCTTCAGAACGTCTGGAGGCTTTTGGCCTGCCCACACAAAGGCTGTATATGTGGATTTGACATGGGATTAGTAATCACCTCTGCTGTGAACCCCACCTAGTGTAAAACCAGCCCTGCTCACAGATGTACACAAAAGGTACTTCTTGGGGAGGGGGCTTGGGGACAATATTATAGCAATAACCCACGCCTGGGTGTGGGTAATGCTAAATTTACCCATGGTTGGCGTGGTTTGGTCCTGAGGGCGGCCCGAGGACCAAACAAAGCCAACCGTGGTAATTTATCATTACCCACATCCAGAAGTGGTTTATTGCTATTATACCATGACATTATTTAAGAAAAGAAACTGTTACTTTTCTTAAATAATGGCATAGTATAATGCCTGTTTACTGCCCTTCCGCAGATGTCTGGCATCCGCGGAAGTTCTGATGTACTGCGCCTGCGCAGTACATCAGAGTTGTGGGCAAAAGCAACGGAGAAAGCAAGATCTCCGTTGCTTTTAGTGTCTCGCTATGTTAAATGAGTTTAACATAGCGAGACAGTTTTAAAATAAGCAATGGACATCTCCGTTGCTTATTTTAAAACTGTCTCGCTATGTTAAACTCATTTAACATAGCGAGACACTAAAAAAAAGCAACGGAGATCTTTTCTCCTGTTTTTAAAACACTGTCTCGCTATGTTAAATGGGTTTAACATAGCGAGACAGCTTTAAAATAAGCAACTTTTTTCACAAACTTCAGAGTGGTGCACAGAGGTTCTCTATAGCTTGTACAAGAGCACTATACTGTTTTTAAAAAGTAACAAGTTGGAAATATTATTGTAATATGTTTTTACATTTTCCTCAGAGTCAAACATCTGATGTATATACAAGTGGCTATCTTTTTGGACAGAGTAAATAAGCATGCTGTTTAAATATGTCTAAGTGTAAATATTTATGTTCTATTTGTTTTTTCAGTTTTGCCTCAGTCTGACATCAAAGTAATGCACATAAGGTGGCTGCCTTTTGGCGGTACGGGATGAGGAGGCATAAATAAGACAGCAACAGCAGCTTTAAGTATGACTGTGGGCATTTATGTCTTAATTTACCTGACTTAACACCATGGGGGATACACAGAAAGGCACTACCTATTTTGAAGTGTGTGGTTTGTGAGGCAGGTACTTTTCCCAGATATGATATAAGTATCCTCAAAGCACTTGTCTTCAGTTTATTGTGAAGTACTGTAAAGTCAGCTTTCAGCATTAAAACATGGATACAACTTATTTCTTCTTTGAAATAAAAGTATGGTTAAATTTCCTTTCTGTACTCATGATTTTTGTTCAGGTCATCATTGTATCAAAAGGTTAGAAAAAACTCTAAAATGAACCTCAGAGCATCTATATTCCCATGACATCTATGTGCTTAGTAGCCTCCTGCCTAATTTAGGCATTACAGAGTACTCTTGGTCAGTTAGGATGTGTTGAACAGTTGAAGGAAAAAGCAAAGTTGAAGAGCAAGACTGCATTTCTTTCTGTGATCATGTTTTTTGTTCAGGCAATCATTAGATGGAATTCTTTACTTAGAAAAGTGTTAAATATGTCTCAGGGCATCTAGACCCTCATGGCTTAATGCAGTTAATTCCACTGCAGTTATTACAGGGTAGTCTTCGTTAGTTAGGATGTGCTGAAAGGATGC
The DNA here is from genome assembly GCF_019279795.1 of Protopterus annectens. Taxonomy (NCBI): domain Eukaryota; kingdom Metazoa; phylum Chordata; order Ceratodontiformes; family Protopteridae; genus Protopterus; species Protopterus annectens. The sequence goes on along the minus strand of NC_056731.1, from coordinate 405,308,897 downwards.
AGAAAAAAATAAAGCTGAAGAATAAGACTGAATTTATTCATTTGATCACGGGTTTTGTTCAGGCAATCATTGAATGAAAAGGTTTCTTTAAAAGTGTCTAAAATGCATATCTGTACATCTAGAGACCTTGTGACTTCTGGGGGCCATACTGTCATTTCCACTACAGTTCTTAGAGTATAGTCTTGTTTAGTTATGATGTGCTGAAAGAATGCAGCAAAAATAAAGTTGAAGAGCAAGACTGAATTTATTTCCTTAATAATGTTTTTTGTGCAGGTATTAATGGATGAAAGAGTTGTTAAAAAGCTCTGAAATGCATCTCAGAACATCTAGAAACCTCATGGCTTTGTACCACTATTCTCTCTACAGTTACAACAGTGCAGTCTTTGTTGGTTAGGATGTGCTGACGGGATGCAGTTAAAAATAAAGCTGAAGAGTAAGGCTAACTTTCTTTCTTTGATCATGGTTTTTGTTCAGGCAATCACTAGATGAAAAATGTTGTGTAAAAAACTATAAAATGCACCTCAGAGCATCTAGAACATCTAAAGCTTCTGAGGGACTTGCGGCCTCAGAGCCCCAACTTAATGAAGTTTTTTCTGCCACAGATGATGCTGAATGAATGAATGAATAACTGTAGAAAAAAATAAAGGGCAAGACAAGCTATGAGAAAAAAGTAAGGAAAAAGTTATCTTGATAGTGTGATATGGCCAGTATGGGTTGACAGGGAGAGGGGAAACCATGGATCCTGTTCACCTAGAGTTCATAGTTATATACTAGGCTAATGACCACCAGGGCCTTTATAATCCTAGCCATGCAATCCAACCCTGTTGTTGGGCATTTATTATGAGCAGGAATGTTAGGAAGTTTCTAAAAGTTATGTGGGGGGGAATGTTAGTTTGGGCATTACTGTCTGCCTCTGTTTCTCAGAGACTTGGAGGTCAGACTTGGGGTGAATTTCCAATTTCTACTCAATTGGTCAGGGTTGCACTTAAAAAGGGTTAGGGAAGGATTCTGCTTCACATGTATGGAGAGCCTGTTCCAGGGCATAGGGACCCTCTGAGATATGTATCTGTCTCACTAACCTGTCTTACTTATGTCACAAGCAAACCTTAAATCCTTGAATCTAGTAGTTCTGATGCTGCTCATTTTGTGGATGTGCAAAAGATCCATCAGAGCTGGACATATCTGTCAACTTCTTACAGCAAGAAATCTGGACAAAGTCATATATAAAAGAGGGGCAAAGGCCCAAAATCAGGGACACTTTTTAAATATTGCTCTTACAGACTTAAATGTTAACAGAATAACAGAATTTGCATTAGCATGAATTTTCTGGAGGATATGAAGTCTGAAACTTGAATTTCTGTCATTATTTTCAAACTTCAGTCTCTAATGATTTGCTAGTAATTTGCCAGGAAAAGACAATTTCGTGAAAAACAGACCACAAATATGAGGCAAAAATCTGTACAGTTGAGAGGTATGGAGCTGGATCCAAGGATGTCTTCTATGCCAGACATAAATCATCATTCAGTAACCTATAGGAGACAAAGAGGCTTTAAAGTGATCCATATACGACAATGTGTTCATAACCAGGATTAAACTGGTAGGGAACCTTTGTGGGCATTCCTACTGTTGCATATAGGTACTGGACATTTTACTCAATGATGAGTCTGAAAAGAGACAAATAAAGTGGCAGTATGACTTCCTTGGCCTTGGATGCCATGCCCTTACCTATACTCTGGATGACACAGAATGATTTTCTTACCTTGGCCACATGTTGGTCAAAGTCCAGATTACTGTCTACATATGCTCCCAGATCCCTGACTATGGGTCATCATTTAGGGATGTCTTATAAATGAAATAATTAGCCTGGGTAGTAGTTTTCCTAAAAGCACTATAATGCATTTCTTGCCATTGAGTTTTAGTCCATGACTTTGGCAGCAGTCATTTGTGTTCATAGACTCATATTAAGCTAATGATCACTAGGGTCTTTACAAGACTAGCCATGCAACCCATCTCAGTTTTGTCCCACAGTTCTTTGGACACCTATATGGTGGGGTGTTTTAGTAAAAGGTAGCTAAGGGTTATGTGTTATCTGGGGATTGCTTTACTTATTGTCGACCTCTGTCCATCAGACACATGGGGGCCAAGCCAGGGATGAATATGAGATTTCCCATCCAGTGATCAAAGTTTCTTTTGAACAGGATCAGGGATGAAACTCTGCTTCATGCAGACAGGGAGCTTATTCCATAGTGCAGGGATCCTTTGAAACATATATCGATCCTTCCAGCAAGTTCTATTCTTGTTGCAAAGTTCAGGTCCTTGGAGCTAGTGTTTCTGGTGCTGCTGTCTTACGGACGTGCAAGAGATCCATCAGAAATGGATCCAAGGGTGCCTTATATGCTAGGCATAGATTGCCTCTCACCTGTAGGAGACTGAGCACAGAGATAGGACCTTAAGGTGATCTGTGTAGGACAAAGTTGTGATGACCCTCCTCCGGACCAGTAATCAAGGAGCCTCAATCCTCATTACTGGCAACAGTGGGGGACGTTCACTGAGAGGATGACAAGCACACACAAGGTATTTCCAGATGCAACTCTCCGCATCAAGTGCAATTAACCTTAAGAGCACAGAGAGACCACAGTCAGTACGGAGCTGGTTCCGATTTCTCCAGATCCCCAATAAGACTCCCCACTGGCACAGCTATAGAGTTGAGATCTCAGCTGAGTGACCAAGCCAAGACCTCCACCACCCTCTCTGTCCAACCAGTGTTTCATGTCCCTGCCCAATACACACTCTTTGAGGTTTGATTTACACAGACACACACACACACACACACACACACACACACACACACACACACACACACACACACACACACCTGGGAAAGGCTGGCACAGGTTTACTAGCTATGCCCCCTTCTGCCCAGACTGCAAGGTAGTTATCACTGCCACCAGTCACTCCATATCACCTACTTTAGGGCTCTTCCAAGGGCACCCAATATACTGAGTGATATTAATATTAATACAAATGGTAGTTTGACCAACAGCAAGGCTATTAGGAGTGGCCCACACAGTGTCACCAAATAAATATGCAAGTACTCTCAAAACTTAAATATCTCTACACAGATCAGCCACAATGAAATGTTTAAATATATTTAATAACAAATAGTAAAAGAACAAGACAATACTATATATATATATATATATATATATATATATATATATATATATATATATATATTTGCAGTGCCATCAAAGTTCAAAATCACAGGAAATATTTAAAATGGCGTTGCAGTACAGGCTCACACAAATAAAGAAAAAGTCTAAACTAACCTTCACTATATTCCTGACTGCATCTAAGAGAATTATACTGTTCCATAGAAACTTACTTCATTAGTGCAAACAGAGGTATGGTAAATAGGTCTTCTTGTTGTCAGGTCCAAGACAAAATACAGAATGCTCTGTCTTACTAACAGACTTCTCCAATTAATATCTAAAATATTACTACTGGGATAGCTTGCAGAATGACATCATTTCTGGTCATCTGCCTTCTAGTTCCCAGGCCAAAACCCCACTGCTAGAAGCTGGCAGCATTTAGGATTTACTTGTAAAAATAAAAAGACAAGGGCTTTTGCTCAGATCTTTGGCAGATACTGGAAGTTATAAAACAACTGCATTCCTACATGCTTCAAAAGTAGCAATTAGTTCACTCCAACGACTGTACAGAAAGCTTCCTAGTACAGACTTTGTGCCTCTAGCTGCATTGAAAACTTGAGAGATAGCCTCTTTATTGCGTAGCCTATAAAGTAATTTAATTTCAAATATTTTTCTAAAGTTTACTGGCCTAAGGTTAACCATCCAGTTTCCTTTGTTAAGCATATACATTTAAAAAGTTACAATAGTGGAGGTACATTTCTGTTTTCTTCCAGTAGGGCAGACTGTGGTTACATTTCAAACATGGCACTCTGCAAATACTTTTTCAACACACACATCTGTATGAGCAGTTTGATATACACATGACATACAGTTCTAATACATTTGCAACACAAGCATCTTGAACAAATCATTTCAGCATTCACCAATGACATATAATTATTTACAAAATTCCACCAAGCTGTGCTGGCAGTTATCTCCTTTTGTCACACTTCTTCAAAATTTTGAACACTCAAGCTAGTTTTTCAAGTGCTCCTTGAAACACGTTTGAGAGGAATGAGCCTAACTGGGAATACCATAGCCCATTCCCTGTCTTGAGAGCCTTACTAACCCCACTGTAGTGATGCACTGTCATATCATATACCTGCAACACTAGGCTCCACTACAGTAACTTGGGATTTTGCTGGCTGGCTTCCTGAAGCCATAGATCCACCTCAGACTCTTCCTGCCTCCTACTGCAAACACTTAGCATCAGGGCCTCCCTATCATGGTAAGGTTTTAAAATGTTAACATGGTATAGTTTGTAATCCTGCCTCCTGCCTAGCAGTTATACCATGTAGTTAACATCACTGACCTTCCTTATGACTTTGAAGGATCCCTCCCAACCTCCCTGCAGCTTGTTGTGTCAGACAGGAATGAGAACCATAACCTGCTGCCCCACAGTATATTATTTGACTTAAGCATTCCTGTCATACCAGACCTTTTTCTGCTACTGGGCCTCTGTCAGGTTCTCCTGGGTCAAACCCATAAATTCCCTGAGCCTTGTCCTGAGGTTTAGGACATATGCCACAACAGACTCCTTGGGGATTCGCACTCACCCTCCCACTTATCACAAATCAAATCTAGAGGTTCCCTCAACCTGTGCCCATACATCAAACGAAAGGGTGAAAAACCTGTGGATTCCTGGGACACCTCTCTGTAAGCAAACAGATGGGACGAGTATTTGTCCCACTCCCTCTTAAAATGGTCTTCAAATGCCCGTAGCATGGTCTTTAGTGTAGAGATTAACCTCTCTACCAGACCATTTGTCTGGGGATGGTAGGGAGTGGTCTTTAGGTGCTTCACCCCACAGCGCTTCCACAGACAAGCCAGCAGATCTGACATCAAATTGGCACCTCTGTCAGTCAGTAGTTCTTTTGGGAAATCTACCCTGTTGAAAATCTCTAACAAAGCATTTTTCACCTTTTTGCCTCAATGGGGGACAGAACCACCACCGCAGGGAATCTGATAGTATAATCTACTGCCACTAGGATATACCTCTTAACTGTGGAACTTGGGGTACTCAGAGGCCCCAAAATATCCGTAGCTACACTCTGAAATGGCTTCTCAATCTCAGGCAAAGGCATCAGAGGAGCCTTTTTGGCACTGCTCACAGGTCCTGCTGTACCCTGTTACATCCCTGGAAATCCCAGCCCAATAAAAGTTCTGCATAATACATTTTTTGGTATGCTTTATGTCCATATGACCTGCAAAGGAAATGTCATGGGCTAAGGCTGGAAGTGCCAGAAGGTAGGCTCTGGGCACTACCAACTGCTGTATTACCTCACCTTCCAGCCATCCCTCAGGGGTTCACTGTCTATACAGTAACCCTTTGTCACAGTATACAGATCCACCCTTTCCTTGAGAATCAGGCACCTCCCTGGCTACCTCCCTCAAGCCTTTTAATGTCGGGTCTGAGAGATGAGCTTGTTTCAACTCTCTCTTTGTAACTCTTCCCAGCTCCCATTCCACAGGAAGTCTGATATCCTCTGACAGCAGGGCCTCACTGTCAGCCTGGCTACTACTACTTACATCTGCCCTTGCAGTCACTCTGTCCAAGGGAACATAAGTACCCATCAGCAGCTGTAGCCCCCGCTCTGAAGTAACCACCTGAAGTGTGCAGTCTGTCTGGGTCCCTCCCAGGCTACCAGACCCACATGCCTGTCTCCAGGCCTGACTGCATGTAACTGCATACACACAACATACTGCATTATCAAAACCATTCCCTATAAGGAACATCAGCAGGGATATCCTCAAACACACCTACTTGCTTGATTCTTTTTCTACCCTCCCAGTCAAGGTGAATCCTAGCCAAAAGTATTTGGAATGAGGTCCCTCCTAAACCTCTGACTGGAGTAGACTGCCCAACCATTGCAGGCTTCACAATGGTTAAGGCAGAGGCTGTGTCTCTCTTAGCAGTGGCCTGTTTCTCCATCTACTAAGACAAGATATAACCTCTTGTGGTAGTCTTGTACCCTTGCTGTCTCCAGACAACTTACTGCTGGCATTCTGACAGTCCCACTTTCTGGCTCCCCCACTTTGCCTCTGTTGATATCTATATGCTAAATGGCCCCACCTGTTATATTTAAAACATTTAACCCTTAATCCCGGTTGTGCACATGACCTAGTGACTTCCCCTGTTACTGGCAGACTCTGTTGTGGCGGTTTAGGCCACCCACCACGGGTTCCCTTAAACCCATGTGCAGCCCTAGGTATCCCTTTCCTGTGCACTGATGCCCTGCTTGCTAAGTATATGTTTCCCTTTTTCCCCAACTCATCTGCAGTGTTGCATTCTCTATCTGCTAACCAGATTCATGTCCTCAGGCAAGGTGCTAAGGACTTGTTTTCCTACCAAAAGGTCTGCCAGCCCTTAAAAAGTGGTGAAATGACACCCACTCACCCATCTATGAAAATAGGGGCTTAACTCAGGAACAAAATCACACACACTTTCATCTGCCTTGCATCTATGCTCGCAAAACTGTTTTCTATAAGCTTCAGGTGTTAACTTAAAGCACTCTAATAAGCATTTCTTTACTTGGTTATTGTCTAGAAAATCAATATCAGACAATGTAGAAACAGCAATTACAGCTTTACCATGGAGTAAGAGAGTCAGGAACTGTACCCAGAGCCCTTGGTCAACATTATACTTTTACAAACCCTTTCAAACATATGAATAAAACTAACAAAATTATCACCCTCTGTAAATTGTGGAAGAAATTTACTGACCTTTATTTGGTTATTCCCTTCCCCATTACCTCCATGACCCTAGTTGAAAAGTCAGCATCTCCTTTTCATGTTGCCTCTACCTCTCATTTTCTTCAGCTTCCAGACGTCTCAGTCTCTCTGCTGATTCTAATTCCATCTGTTTCCCCTGTTCTTCAGCCTCCAAACTCCGCAGTCTCTCTGCTGAATCTAGTTCTAAACGTTTGGCCTCCAGTTCAAGTTTCTTTAACTCTAGATGGATTTTTAAGTCCTCCGAGGCAAAGCTGAACTGTCCATTTTCTGAGAGTTGTACATCCTCAAGGCCAGTCTGGTTATCCTCCTGATTGCTGGTCTGTGATGCAGCTGTGGCTAAGGCTGCAATCATTTCTGCTTTAATCAGACTGGCATGCACCACTCCTTTGGCTTGTCACATCTCAGCCAACTGGCTCCTTGTCAGCTTGCCATAATCCTCTGCTGATATCCTTGCCTGTTCTCCCTAACTAACTAACCTAACAAAAAATAAATAAAACTTCTGTGATATGAAACTCTGAATGTTTACAGTGTCTTTACTGACCACTGTTTACAGGCTACAGGAGTTCAATATCCTGGACTATATATAATATACTATAATATAATATAATATAATATAATATAATATAATATAATATAATATAATATAATGTAACATAATAGGTTTGTAGGTGTGTACTAGGCTAATGGCCCTGGGGCCTTTACAAGCCTAGCCCATAGAAGTGCCCTGGCACTGTGCCGCCCATTGTTCCCAGTACCTCTATCAAGTAGAGCCACTGAAGTGATCCCTGGGGTGAACATTCTATTTCCCATCCACTCATCAAGATTTCTCCTGAAGAGGGTTAATGAGGTGCTCTGCTTGACATGTATGGGAAGTCTATTCCAGAGCATGGGCAGTCTCTGGGTTATGAACCTGTCCCTCCAGCATGTTCTGTTGATTGTGGTAATGGGGTTGAGGTCTCTGGAGCGTGTGGTGCAAAGGGATTGAGATTTCTTTAGATGTAGCATTTCTAACAGAGCTGGGTCAGACATGGCTTTGTAAGTCAAGCAGAGATCGCCTCTTAGTAGAAGATATGAGACAGAGAATAGCTGGAGTTTTTTTAGTCTGTCCATGTAAGACATGTGTTTAAGGCCTAGGATCCTCTTCCTGAGGTACTTTTTGGCCTCTCCAGCTGTTACAGGTGTCTAGTGAGGTACATGCCAAATGGGGCATTATACTCTATGATTAGTCTAATGAGGGAAGAGTAGAGAGAAATGATAACCTCTTTCGTCCTGGATGCAAAATCCTTGTTAATGAGATGTGCCACATAGAAGGACTTTCTGACCACAGCGGCAATGTGGTGGTCGAAGGAGAGGTTGCTGTCCACCTGTGTCCCCAGATCTCTTACAACGCCTTCAGTGTTCCGTGGGCTCCCATCGATGTGGTAATTAGTGGGAACTGAGTTTTTCCCAAAGGGGATGATGACGCATTTTTTGGCATTAAGCTTAAGGCCATGGTTTAGACACCAGTCATTGGTCTCACTGAGGCCTTTCTGTAAGATGTCTGCATCACTTGGGGAGTTAATGATGGCTCCCAGCTTGCAGTCGTCTGTGAATTTGGTCAGCCAGAGTCCCTTGGCCTGGACTTCTGAGATGTAGATGACAAACAGGAGAGGACCCAGGACCGATCCCTGTGGGACTCCACTCATGACTGGTCGACAGTCTGATTTGGAGTCCGCTACTTTCACACTGTATGTGCTGTCAGCCAATTTGCAATCAACCTAAATATATAGGGGTGATACCTAGTTTGGTGAGTTTATCAATAATTCCTGAGTGAGGAATGGCATCAAAGGCCTTGGCCAGATCGAGGTAGGCTGTATGAACTGTCTTACCTTCATCCACCGCTCTGGTGACTGACTCAAAGAAGTCAACCAGATTGAGCAGGCATGATCTACCTTTCACAAAACCAAACTGCGTGGGATCTGGAGTTTGGAGATTCCGTATATCCTTGCTAATTAGGTCCACGATGATGCGCTCAATAGCCTTACATATCAGACTCATCAGGCTAATGGGGCGATAATTTCCAGGGTCTGTAGTCGTTCCTCATTTATGGAGAGGGATGACTGTAGCAGTGCGCCATTTGGTACGGACAAGGCCTAAGGTGAGGCTGTGAGTGAACAAAGCATACAGATGTGGTGCCAGTTCACTTTGTAATTCATGTAGAACACAGCCAGGGATATTGTCATGTCCTATGGAAGGTGTATTCTTGGCCTTAGACAATGCAGCTTTAACATGTGCTGCAGTAATGCAAGGTGCCTGGCATTATTTGAGTATTGAGATTGGTCCTTTGGAGGAGGGGGGTAAAGTTGGCACTGAATCTGTCAGCCAGTATGCTGGCAATATCTGTTGGCTCAGTATAGGAGGTACTATTGTGCAGTAACTCAGAGCAAATCTGGGTATTGCCATGGAGATTCTTGATATAACTAAAGAAGGCTTTGTGGTTGTTTGTTGTGTCTGCTACAATTCTGCCTTCATAGCTGGCTTTGGAGATTTTGATGAGGGATCTCAACTTTTTGCTGAGGCTAAAAGGGAATTTTTCCAGTCTTGGGACGTCACCTTTATCTGCAACAGTTTCTTCCTTCTGTTGTAGAGTTTATTAATGACAGGGGACCGCCAGACTGGCTTCCTTTTTTGGAGGAGAGCACCTTGGTTCTGTTGGTTATGGCTAGTTCCATGCATTTATATACATCTTCATACAGTGCACTGGTGTATGATTCGGAAGTCATGCATCTATTTTCTATTGCCATGGGTGCCGTGAAGTTAGCCACCTCTGTTTTTAGGAGTCCAAAGTCAGCTTTGGAGAAGTTTTTCATGGTGGATACCTTTGTGGGGTGTGTGGGAGAGATGTGAATTTCCATGGTGATTAGTTTGTGGTCGGATCTAACCAGGGAGAAATTGATTATTGGTGTAGAGCAACGGTTGCCCATGTTAGTAATAACCAGGTCAAGGGTGTTACTTCCTCTAGTGTGGGTAAGAATGAGCTGGTCCAGGGCATTGGAATTGATGAATTCCAGGAAGCGCTGGGCCAGTGCATTGGTGCTTGAGTAGTTTTCCCAGTTGATGGAGGGGTAGCTGAAGTCTCCCAGTATGAGAGTGTTGAGTAGGACCTTGATAGATTCCAGGGTGCTTAGGAACATAGAGTGAGAGTCTAAGGACATGGTCGGGGACCTATAGCAGACTATGACCTGGATCGCAGTGTTACTCAATGTTAGTTGTACCTGAAGTATTTCAGTTGCATTGTGCTGGGCTACTAGTCTGGAGGTGTGCGTATCCTTTATGAATAAAAATTCTCTCTTCCTCTTCTTAAGGACTCACTTGCCAAAAAAAAAAAACAATGTAAATCCAAGAAAACAGTTGAGTCCAAACAGGCTGTGCTAACTTTTATTCCATAAAAACAGGTAAAATGGTGTTAAAACTGTGAGCGCTTTCGGAATAACTCTTTGTCAGACAGTGAAACAGCATTCATGAAGTCTATTTAAAAACACAACCACCAATCATCTCACTGCCCTCCTTTTCTTAAGGGCTGGTCTTAAAGGTATACATGCATTCAACCCTAGTGGATGTTTTGCTGCTAACTCTATAATCCAATGGAGTTCATTACACTCAGTGACATTCACTATGCCCCCCCCCCTTTTTACTCATATGAGTAACCTGTATAACCATAAATTTAAAGGTGTGTGTTGGATTCTTAGAAGTATGCACATACAGAGCATTATGTTCATCTTTCTGTCTAATACTGTACAGGTGATGTTGTATTCTAACTTTCAGTTTACAGTTGGTTTTCCCTAACTGGGACATAATTGACACATTGCTAAATATACCACATTTTCCGTGTGGCAGTCTGCATACAGTTTAAATATATACTCCATTTTATTTATACGGTGAACAAAGCTATTTTTATCAGTAATCATGAAGCAAGTCTTACAGTGTCTGCAAGGAAAAGTACATGTTCTATCTGATGTTAACCTAGTTTTATTTCTCATTCCTGATTCTTTACACGTCTTTCAAATTGCTTTTGCATCTAAAACCAAAGCTTGGTTCTTTATCCACTATATTTTTGAGTCTATCCTCACTTAAAAGGATTTTTCAGCTTTGTTTAATTATTTCACAAACCTCATTGATATTGTTGCTGTATTGTAGCATAAGACTGTGTTTATTACCTTTTTGTTTCATTGTGTTGTTCTCATGGCTTTGTGTCTCACTGGCTTTGAATGATGGTCTAGCCTTTCCCTTTCTATCTCTCTTCACTAGTTCTAAACCCTCTCGCATCAAGTTGTTTGTATAACCCCTTTGTACCATATGGTTCTGTAAACTCTCCAGCTCTTTTTCAAAGTTAGCTTCTTCTGTGCATAATCTCGATGTAAGTAAACCCTGTCCCACTACTATGTTCTTAAAAGTATGTCTAGGGTGCATACTTGAAAATTCCAAATGGTGATTGCTCCAACAATTTTTCTTGTACAGAGAGGTTGACATACTAGTCCCTACATCTTTCGTTATTCTTACATCCAAAAAGTCTATACATTTAAAATCACGTTTTCCTGTAAACCGTAAAAAATCAGTGATTGTCTCCAAATGCTTAACAAACCTTGTCAGTTCATCCTCACTATGTTGCCATAAAATATAAACATAATCCACAAATTGAGCATAATGCAGTAGATAATCACTCCACCATTTGTCCATATGGGTGGAAACAAAACTGAAAATAGTGATACAGTGTAACCCACGAATATTAAAAGACACAAGACACTTTCTGAGTATATTATCGGAAGTTGTAAAAAACAAAAACATGACCAATGTATTAATGGTTACTCTTGATGTTAACAACCTCTTTACTGTTATTAGTAATAATTATGGCCTAAATGCGATTAGGGAAGTACTAAAAGTAAAGAAAGTGTTTGATGGGAGAACAAACCAGTTCATTCTGGAAGTTCTACAACTCATACTTGAAAATAATATATTTATGTGTAATGGAACATACTATAGGCAAACACAGGGTGTGGCTATGGGCGCACACTGTGCAAACTCATATGCCAACCTAGTGTTGATGTATTGGGAAGAAATTAATGTATGTACTAATGATCAATGGTGGAGCGAATATCTACTGCATTATGTTCGATTTGTGGATGATGTTTATATTTTATGGCAACACAGTGAGAATGAATTGACAAGTCCCGGGATTCATGAAGCTTGCGCCATGCGCCGGAGTAGCGTCGGCGATCTAGCGCCAAATATGGCCATCCAGTGATTCAGGTAAGAGCTGTTTCCACATGCACTACCAGCGTATGCCAGAACTGCACAGCTCCCAGTGCATATATGTATGTTAATTACCCCATGCGCAGCAGTGTAGCATGCAAATTAAGGTATATAGCGATTCATGAAGTTGTGCAGGCGTAGCGTAAGCATGTAGAAATGTAAACCAAAAAAAAACAATTTACATTTTGTCAAACATAAAATCAGAGCCATGAAAGCAGACCAAACTTATGTATTATAATGTTAATATATGCCAATAGCTAAATATATAGCCAGTGGCATAAAACAACATGCACAACTTATAAAAAATGACATTTAATTTCATGGCCACACCAACGCAAAGTAAAACCGCAGTGCATCAGTGCGCAAACGGGATCATAAGGAAAATATATTTAGATGTCATAAAACTGTAATGTAACACTATTCATGATATCCCCATAATAGTCAATGGCACGCATGCTACACCACAACCATGGCGCAAGGATTGCTAAGGGTCTGTGACAGTGTTCCGTGCGGTAACTAGGAAAAAGCAGTCAATGCCATGCCAATGAGTCAAGTAATATTGAATCGCAAACGCCCCACCAGCGTAAGGATGTACCACACAGTGTAATGTTACAACACCGAGGAGTGGCCTGGAGGTAAACATGACATCAAGAGAGGGGCGCACCACCGTAGCTGTAAGCATATTGGATCATTGCTTGTCCGTGTTGTGTGTTGCTAAGCAAAGCCGCAGGATAGGAGTGTGGAAGTAGCCATAGCTTTGCTTAGCTGAGAGCACAAAAGGTAACCGAAAGTTCATGTGAACGTGGATGAAAACGCTCACGAAACCCAGTAAACGGATGTGCGCGGTACGCACCACAGCTGAAACAGGAAGGATATGGGAAGACAATAAGGAAGTGCTGCAGCATGGTAATTGGAGCACAAATGAGTAATTAACACCTAGAAACTCACAGTGGGTCATAGGCAACAGCTAACAAGGCTGCTAGCAGCTACCTGCAGAACAGGAAAGGGGAGGTGCTGTACAGCAAAGAAAAGAGAACTGTCACAGCAGAACAAAGCAAACTTGCAGTAGATCAACTACATAACACATTTCCCAACACAATCCTGGGTTGTGGAAGCACAAAACAAGAAAGGCGGCAGCTGGATGCATGCCTGACAATGGGAGGTGAATTGGGTTGAAAACAGAAGTAAAGGGCAATAGATGAATCGCGGCAGACAAGCGTAAGTCAACACCAAAGGCCCCACAATAGCAGTACCTGCTGTAAAATCAATAATTAAGATACCCTGCAGCTGGAATAGCACAAACACACCCAATTACACCAGCATCATCCATTGCACAATAGTATAAGGTGTGAAAGCCCCCCGTACACACTTGTGTATTCCCAGACACTCTGCACCACTGGTGTATACAGACGGGGAACTTTTAATATGTATATGTTAGGGGCTGCCATAGCTTTGATTCACCAGCATGTGTTGGAGACTGACGGTGGTGTGGAGGATGATACTGACAACCATCTCAGGCACGGAGGAGGAAACTAGTGTTCAGACCCAGGGTAACCTACTAGGGGCTACATGATCTGGAGATAGTAGAGTGTTACAGGGTGGACAGGGACATCATACAGCAACTTGTTGAGCTGTGCTGGCCACGCCTCAGAGCCAGAAGTAACAGAGGGGAACCCATCCCAGTGGACATGAAGGTATGTGTAAGCTTGAGAATACTAGCCACAGGTACCTTCCAAAGGCCAACTGGGGATATCATGGGGATCTCACAGGCATCAGCATCCAGGGTACTCCACCAGTTCCTGGATGCCATGTTACCACATGCCAATGAGCACATATACTTCCCCCGAACGCAGGAGGAGTTGGCCAGCAAAATGCATCTCTTTCACCATGTGGCAGACTACCCGGAGGTACTGGGTGCAATATACACATCAAGTCACCACCCGGTGAGCATGGTAGGTGCTACATAAACTGCAAGGGATTCCTCTCCATCAACTGCCAGGTCGTGTGCAATGCCCAGGGCATTATCGTGCATGTGTGTGCTGGCAGTCCTGGAAGCTATCACGACTCCCACATCTGGCATGCCTCACAGCTGTATCAGGTATTTGCCAGGGGGGACATCCCATATGGCCATCTGGTGGGGGATGCTGGCTATGCACTGGAACCATGGATGATGACTCACATCAGAAATGCACACACAGCCATGCAAGAATGCCATAATGAGGCAAACGCAGAAACCAGAATCATCATAGAGCGAGTGTTTGGGATGCTGAAATCACGGTTCTGTTGCTTGGACATATCTGGTGGAGCCTTGCAGTACTTTCCAGGAACGTGTGCCCACATCTTCATAGTATGTGCCATGCTACACAATATGATCCTGCGGAAACAGCTGCAGCAGGGACAGAATGGTGAAGACCCTCACAGCCCACCACCATTGCCAAGGGACCCACAGGCACAGGGGGACTCAGACCACGAACAGCCCTGTGCTAGCCCCAGTAGTCAGAGGGAGGCATGCCAGTATGCCCATGCCTTGGCAAAGAGGGAATGTATAGCACACACACTGACAGTGTAGGCACTCATGGACTGACACCCTTCTCCACCTGCACACACAGCAAACATGGATGGCACACACACACGACCACCTGTAAATTGTCATGTATAGGTGGTCTACTGTGTGCATCCTACATAGGTAGCCCTCAACTATTGTACACACAACCACCATTGGCACAAGGTAAGTCAATACCTGAACAGTAAATTAAGCAATCAGCATGTCTCCATACTGTATGTACAGGTTCACAGATACATAGGTAGGTACATTTTATTTATTTATTTATTTATTTATTTGCAGTTGGTTTACCAGGATAGTCCATTGGGCCAAAAGAACCCGTTTTCAATGGAGTCCTGGGGAGAAAAGCTCCAGCACAGACAAAATTAGGTACATACACAAGATTGCTAAATATAATTATAATTATACAAGTAGTAGATAAAACATTTAGCTCAAAAATTCAAAAAGCATTCAAAACAATACAATAAATGAAGATTAATGTGAAGTAAGTGAGCTGAGACAGTAATGTGATTTACATAACAGAGTTGTAATTGAGAAGGAACATAACATTACATTACAGAGTAGTTATTCTGAAGGAACACAAGCTTTGTTAGGTAAAGTTGAGTATCAAAGCATAAAGGAGGTAAGATGCCATATATTTATGAGGGGTGGGAGCAAGAACAATCCCAATGGGACCTGAGATGTGTATGGAGAGATTTTTTGAATATGTAGTGATTAGAGCTGGTATGAATGGATGGTGGGAGTGAGTTCCAGAGACGTGAAAGGTTAGAGGATAATAAGTGTTTACCTGGGGGATAAGATGGTTTATGAACTTCAAGTAGGTTTTGATTGTTGGACCTTAAGACTCTATTTGGTAGGTGCATTTTGAAGACAGAAGACAGGGAGGGACAGAGAGAGGGGTTGAGAATGAGCTTATGAGCTAAAGTCAGCTGTATATAGATAAGATGATTAGGTAGTTCGAGCCAATTTAGTTTTTGGAGAGAGGAACAGTGGTGGGTGAAAGACCTATGGCTATTAGCGAATTTGGCAATTTTGTTATAGCAGGAGGAAAGCTGGCTTTTTAGAGAGGTCTGAAGATTAGTCAGTAATGGAGCCCCGTAGAGAAGAGAGGGGATGAGAAAGAAGGAAGCGAGAGTGATTTTGGAGGAGCTAGTAAGATACTGATTCTGACGGTAGAGCATACCTAGTTTTTGATGAGTTTTCTTAATATTTAGTTGTAGATGGGAGTTAAATTTAAGCTGATTGTCAATTTGAACACCTAGTAGCTTAGTTTCAGATACCAGTTCCAAGGGTGAGTTGTTTTGGCTGGTAATTGAGAAAGAGTTTATATCGAAAGAAGTAGATTTGGAGGGGGTAAATACCATTAGTTTTGTTTTGGAGGCATTGAGTGCTAAGTGATTTATTTTCATCCAATGCTCAGTAATTGAGAAAGCTTCCTGAGTAAGTTTTTGGAGCAGAGAGGGGGAGGTGGCAGAGCAGATAATGGTAGAATCGTCTACATATTGGATGATGTTTGCAAATGGAATGGATTTGTGGAAGTCATTTATAAATATATTAAAGAGGAGGGGACCAAGAATAGATCCTTGGGGAACTCCAGTGGGGGTACTAAGGAAAGAGGAAGTGGCCTTCTTCCATATTACAGCTTGGTATCTGTTTGATAAATAACTGGAGAACCAATTTATGGAGGAGGGAGAGAGGTTAAGTTCTGACAGTTTGGATAGGAGCAGGCTGTGTGAAATAGTGTCGAAGGCCTTGGAGAGGTCTAGTAGTAAGGTGGAAACAATGTGGCCAGAATCGCGTGCTCTATTAACAGTCTCAAGAAAGGACAATAGGGCTGTCATAGTGCTATGATTTGGCCTGAATCCGTGTTGTGTAGGGGTTAAAAGGTTGTTATCTAAGAGATGTGGTAGGAGTTGAAGCTGGATACACTTTTCCAGAAGTTTAGATATGGGGGATAGGATAGCAATAGGACGGAAGTTGTTGACGTTGCAATTGTTGCCTCCTTTATGGAGGGGGATGATGAAGGCTTGCTTCCATAGTAGGGGCACTGTGCATTCATGGATGGAGCGGTTGATTAGAATGCTGATGGGAAAGGCAATTGCTTCTGCAGCTATACTTAGGAAGTAAGAGGGAATGTTGTCAGGAGCGTTGGTACATGGCTTCAGTTTCTGAAGGAGTTTCTTTATGGTGGAAGTGGGAATAGGTTTAAATGAGAATAGAGAAGAGTTGGGAGAGAGAGAACTTCAGGAAGATATGGGTGAAGAGGGGGTTAGAGTAGTGGAAGAGGTGGAAGATAGACAGTGAGAAGATGAGAGTGAGGAGGAAGTGGTGATGACAGGAGGGTTGTTTGCAGGAGAGATTGGGGTGTATTAGGTAATGAGGAGGGGTGTGTGAAGGAGGATGTGAGTTTGCTAATAGAGTTGATGAAAAAGGAGTTGAACTGTGTAGCTAGATCTAGGTCTGGGCTATTTGGGTCTGGGGTTGGGGTGTGTGGTTTGCTGGGGTTTAGGAGGGTAGAGATCCCCTTCCAGAATTTTTGAGGGTTAGTTTTATTGTTGTTTTGAAGTATGAAGAAGTATTTTTGTCTGTCAGAGATTATAAGCTTTTTTACTTTATTTCGAAGGGTTTTGTAAGCAATATGTTGTTCTGGGGTCTTATTTCTCAGATAGAGTCCCCAGGCTTTGTCTCTAAGGCGCATGATTGATAGTGTGGTTTTGGTTAACCAGGGGGCAGAATTTATTTTTATTCTTTTTGTTCTTAGAGGGGCTTGGGAATCAAGTATTTCTAAGAAGGTAAAGTTGAAGTGAGCAACTGCGTCTTCTAAAGGTAGTGTCTTTAGATTGTTCCAATTAACCGCTTTTAGAGAATATATGAAGGTTGATGGGTTAAAGTTTTTGTCATTGCGGGTAGTGATGAAATTATGGGTGCGGTAAGAGATGCAAGGGAGATGGCGAGTGAAAGTAGGCAAGTGATCACTAAGAGGGTCGGGAAGAGTACCACTGTCTGAGAAATAGTGGGGATGTGACACTAGAATCCAGTCAAGGATGGTGCCACAGGAGGGGTTTGTTGATGGGTGTGTTATTGTATTGATTAGCTGGGAAAACTTAAATAGGTTGATGTTAAGAGGGTTGGTTGAAGACTGGATGGAGGCCCAGTTGATGTTTACATCTCCTAAGATTATGGTTTCATTGCTGATATTGTTAGAGAGCCATGAGCGGATGTTTTCAAGTGTGGAAATATTGTCCCCTGGGGGGATGTAAAGGGATGCTAGACAGATGTGTTTGTGCTTGTTAACTTGTAGGAGAGTGAGGAGTACTTCAGCATTGTTAAATTTTGGAGTAGGTTTGTTATAGGGGGTAACTAGCAAGGAAGAAGAATATAGGAGAGCAACTCCACCGCCTTTTTTCTGGGTCCTGTCTTTTCTAATGATTGAATAGCTAGGTGGAGTAATTTCAGAATCTTTTATAGAGGGTTTTAACCATGTTTCTGAAATAGATAGTATGTCAGGTTTGTTATACATGAGCCATGCATGGAGGGTAGGGACTTTATTGACAATACTTTGTGAGTTTAGAGAAGTAAAAAATATTGGCCTGAGTGAGGAGGAAGAGGTGGAGGGGCCAGGGTTGGGATGGATGTCACCAGATAAAAGGTTGGTGATGAGATGAAAGATTGGGTTAGAAAGGTAATTGAGTAGAGTAAGGAAACGATTAGGATCTGTAGTGATGATCAGAGGGCCTTTAGCTACTATGGGGATAGGGTTTCTCAGTGAGGGGAAAACTTTGAATGAGAAGGTTAGAAGTTGTGTTATTGGGTATAGATGGGGAGAAATAGGAGAGTATAAGGGTGAGAGAGGGGAGTTCAGGTGGTAGGTTGTGTGATAAAGTTGTGAATGGTAAGAAGTAGGAGGTTGGGTGAGGTAATAAAGATATGATAGTTTAAGAGATAGTAATAGTAAAATAGAGATAGATGGGGGATTTAAAGGCATGACTGAAAAGGTTACTTGGTGTTAAGTGTTATGGTTGTCTTATATATGTAGTATGTTTATTGCGCAGTGGATAAAGAAAGTGTAACAGGGTCGAGTGGAGTAAAGAGTTAGTAGGAATAGTGCTAGGGGTGTGAGTTTAGAAATGAAGTGTAGTATTATAGGTTAGCTGTAGCTGTGGTTACAATTGGATGATAGGCTGATAGGGGGTGTGTCTAGGGAGTTGTGGGTGATTGGTGTAGGGAGGAAGTGGGTGTGGTAACAAGAGGGATATAGCTAGAGGCACTAGGGGCGGGTGGGATTTGGGGGCAGGGTAGGGGAGCGAAGTGAGCCTGAAGGGCGAACGGAGCGGGAAGACACCAGGAGAGGATCGGGAGCCAATCAGTCAGTGGAGCATAGGTTTCAGGAGTGAATAAGTTGTAACAGGGTAAGAAGAGTTCAATATTTAATAGGTAAAGTGGGCAAAAGTATGGGTGAGAGAGTGGGGAGTGCAAGTAAAAGCAGAGAAAAAGCAAGAAAAGATTGGA
Source organism: Protopterus annectens (assembly GCF_019279795.1). Taxonomy (NCBI): domain Eukaryota; kingdom Metazoa; phylum Chordata; order Ceratodontiformes; family Protopteridae; genus Protopterus; species Protopterus annectens. The sequence goes on along the minus strand of NC_056731.1, from coordinate 405,289,613 downwards.
GAAAAGTAATGACAATGAGGAGGGGACGCCTTCTAGTAGGCAATGCAGAATTATACAAGGCCCACTAGGAAGGACTTGGGATTGAATGGGATGGAATAAGGAAGAGCTGGAAAACTCAGATAAAGATGGGAGAGAGAATAGAGAGGGAGAAATAAGAAGGGGTTAGGCTGCTGGCTATCCTGGCAGGGAGATAGCTTTACAAAACTAACAAGCAGGAGTTAAAAGATGTAGAAGCCCAAGTAGCAACAAATGCACATACTTTCTCAGTTTCCACTGGGAGACTCAGTTCCAATTTCAAAAATGGGGATTGAGGCAGCAGAGCAGTATATTCCCTACACAAAAGTGTGGATAGAGTAGGTAACTGTAGTTGAGAATATGTATTCACCCAGGCGAGGTCCCAAGGGAAAAATACAGGGCAAAAGCTAGAGGTAGAAGGTAGAGAATGAGTAGAGTTAGTCACAAAATAATAGTAACAACACCTTATTGCCTTAAAAAGTAGTAAGCAGGTAAAAGAAAGAGACATAAGCACAAAACAGCCAGTGAAACAGACAATAATACAATATCCTGGTGATATAGACTCTATTAATATAGGTAAAACACATTTGAACTCAGCAGGCCTACTTTGCAGATGAGTGATCAACTTGCTCTATCAATAAACAGTAGAAGTTAGATACAACCATGTGAAAATAAAGCAAAGTCACCAGGAGATATTCAAATCAATTCAGGAGACACAAAAACTAATCAGGTTAACAGTGAAAGCTATGTACATCCATGTAAAAGAGAGCAATGTCGCCAGGAGATAATCAAAATCACTTCTGGAGACACAAAACTACTCAATAGCTCTATAGCAGCAGCAGACTATACAAGCAGTATAAAAAACAAATATTCCTACAGTATGCAAGGTACATTATAAACGTAGAGCGAGTACTACAGCGACCAGCCAGGTGTTTGTGAGGGTAACACAGACACGTGGAGTTGGCATTTTACACCAGCGCTGGTTAATTGCTAAACATGGGCTACACAGGTACAAAACAGTTTCAGAGATTAGCCTCGAACAGACCCACTTAGTTTACTTAGCCAGTACGGACAAAAAACGTAGATTAAAACTGCTAAAAACCATGGATTAAAACTGCTAAATACGAACAGCCATGGGGAGTTCAGGATTAAAACTAAGCCGTGGAGTCTAAGCACGATCCAATCAGGAGTGTGCAGGGCAAATATCGCACTACATGCAGTAGCGACTACAGGGGAACAGGAGTAACCTAATCAAAATCCAGAATGTTTTGCGATATACTAAATTTAAGATACTAGTGTTCCACTAATACACATACAGTGCCCAACTGCCGAGACCACTCATAAGCATAGGCAAAACGTGTCTGCTGTCGCCACTCCATCGATCAACTAACTGTCCCTCTGTGGAGCAGAGCCACTTGCGGGATCCCTGGGTTGCAGCTACTATTCACCACCCACTCTGCAAGGATTCCCTGGAGTGTCAATGAGGGCTTTTGTATGATGTAATCAGTGATGTAGTTCCAAATAATGAGGAGTATCCCTGACAGGAATATTCACAGATGTGTACATGTTACATCGTATACCTTAAACACAGCTTGCATATATAGGTAGTTCTCCACAGAATAATAAACATGTGGAACACACAACCCCTGAAATGTGCGTTAATCACCCTTGCACTACCAGTGCCTGATCTGAGAGGTAAGATATCACTGCCAGGATTAGAACACGCAACCATGTACACATTCATCACAATAACATACCACTAAGCTACTTGAGATGTACCAATGGCAGTCGTGTATACTGACAGGATAAAACACAAAAAATAGGAATGTGTTGAAATAGGACAAACCGGCATGTACACAATGAAAGGTGTATGTTATATATATATATATATATATATATATATATATATATATATATATATATACATATCTACATCATCATATATATATATAGAGAGAGAGAGAGGGAGAGAGAGAGAGATATGTCGATATATGGGGATATACATATATATGTAGATATATAGATAGGTTAACAACATCTACATAACCATGGAGGTACATATAAATGGGACACCTACCACATACCGACTGCTTTACATACCGACGTGCGTAATCCCGAGGCTTAAGGTCCGAAAGAACACAGTACCGAAACACCAGATGCACGAGGTGTAATCTCACGATGTTAATGGACAGTTAAAAACACAGCTCACGAGCAGGTAGTTCCCAAACGTTTACTAGATAATTAAAAGATAAAACGAAACTTAAAGCACTTTTCATTTGCACTGAAGCAAACTTCTTCAGAAGTACTTGTAATTAGAAACAACACAATTTAAATTGTAAAATGACTGACATCACAAGCACATTTCCTGTACATCAATAAACAACTTAAAGTTGTAGGTTTTGAAAGCCATCCATTAAATACATCAAAACAGCAGTGGGGTTGCCATAAAGTTATTGTACTTAACTCTGTTTTATAAAATCATATGCAAAAGGCACTTACAAAAGACACATTGTAAAAAGTCAAGTAACAAAATAAAATCAAGTTCTTTAACCAACCTTAAAATTAAATACTAACTAAATACTAATGACTCGGTCTACATGGGTAATTTACACAGTCGTCCCTACTGAAATCCAAGACCAATGTACAGACAACTTGTTGTGTAAATATATATTGTATATAAAAGTGTGTATATAAAGTGCAGAAACTACATAAGCTGCAACATCTCACTACCACATGGGCCCATCTTATAAAAGACGGTATGACTATCTGCATGTGTTTTTGTTTTTCAAAATACAATTTATAGAACACATATCATTTAACCCGGGGGGTCTATATGCATCAAGCCTAATCTGCCATGCCAATTCCAGTTCTTCCAAAAGGATTGGCATCGGGCCACCTCTTATAGATAGAACAATCTGGTCTACTGCCATGTAAGAAAAGCGATGACTAGAGAAAGACTGTACATGCTTTGCCAAGGCATTTTCTAACTTTCCTTTACTGATTGCATATTGGTGCTCATAAACCCTCTTATGAAGTTTCCGTTCGGTTTTCCTGATGTAAAAGGTGAAGCACTGTTTACATTTGGCAAGGTAGACTATAAACTTAGACTGACAATTGAGTTTAAATCTCACCTTGTATTGTATACTGTTGACAACAAATGTACTAGCTGATTCCATGTACTTGCAGTAATTACATGCCATGCATTTAAACATACCGGTTAACCCTGTGGTAAAAGGCTTCGCTGATTCTAAAATATTTTTCAAATTCTTACACCTACTAAAAGTCGTGTGGGGTGTATGACCTAGTTTATCTAATACCGCAGGGGCTGTTCTAAATAACTCCCAGTTTTTCTTTATAATGTCTATTACTACATAACTATCACAATTAAATGTAGTGATAAACTTCAAACATGGATCACAATCCATCCCTGGTAACTTACTGACGTTTCTGTGTGCCGAGACTATTGTATCAGTTGACCCACTTGAAGTGACGGTATTTACATCACACTGGGATTTAACCATTAATATTGGTGGATAAACCCCATTAATCCTTTTAGCTGTAACCTCAGCTGTCAAACTGTCAATCAGGTCTTCCGGGTATCCACACCCCAAAAACATGGACTTAAGATGTTCGCATTCAGCAAAAAAGTCACTTGGTTGTGTATTAATACGAGCCACCCTGACAAATTGGCCTTTCACAACTGAACGCTTCTGGTAGAACTGGTGGCAACTAGAAAAGTGCAAAAGATCATTTGAATACGTTGCCTTCCTATATATACTTGCCTGGAAACAACCTTCAATACCGTTTTTTACTAGTAACAGGTCTAAATAAGGTATCACCTTCGTGTCAAATAAGAAAGTAAACTTAAGAAAATCAATGGTACCATTCAAGTAATGAACTAGATCGGTACCTTCCTGGACTGAACCTTCAAACAAAATAAAAATATCGTCCAGGTACCTAGTATAGTATATTATTTTATTAGCTATGCTAGAGGTTTTGAAAATAAACTCACTTTCCCATTGTGCCATGACAATATTGGCGAAACTTCCCCCACAAGGAGAACCCATAGTGACACCAGATTTTTGTAAATAAAAGGATTCCCCGAATATGAAGAAGTTTTTTGTCAAAGCCAAGTCCAATAATTCAATGATTAGACTGATTTCACTATTTGGGGCTCCATTCTGTTTCAATTTAATGGCTGCCCAAGCCATGCCTACTGAATGAGGTATACAGGTGTAGAGGTCCTTAACATCTATAGTCAGAAACGTCACTATAATCAAGCTTATTTAATTCCTCCAAGAAGGACCAAGAATCCTTACACACCTGGACCTCTGTTGATAAGTACTTTTTTAACAAGCCATCAACAAATTTCGCTATGGGATAAGTTGGGGAGTTACGACCATCAACTAATGGACGCATAGGTGGTTGTTCTAAACGTTTATGTAGTTTAGGGATGCCAGACATGTATGGATAACAAGGATATGATACAGAAAGGTAGTTAAAGGTTTTCTGGTCAATCCTGCCATCTATAAATAGATCTTTGATACTCATATTGATCAACTGGTAAGCCCCATTCACCTCAGAACGTGAACTTGCCTGTTAAGCTGGAGTGTTAAGTAACTCCTCCATGCATGAGACATAATCACTAGTGTCAAATATAGCTAATCCACCACCTTTGTCGGGTTTACATACCCTTATTTTCTGAGATTTTATAAAATCCAGAATGTCCCTTTCATCACTAGTAATATTACATTTGACAGTATGTTTCCTGTTAAACCGAGAAATCTGTCTAATATCCAATTCACAGATTTGCTCAAACAAATGCAATAGTGGATTTAAAGGCGGGTTGAATGTACTTGAGACAAAGGGATGGTCTACGTTACGACACATATTATTTGAAGATTTTCCCATCAACAAAAAGAGGTTCAACTTCCTCACATGAAGTTTAATGTCAATAATTGTTTTGACCAAGTCCAATTTCTGTGTAGGGACAAAGGTATACCCTTTTGCCAGCAAGTCAGCCATGTCCGTGGTGATAGTGGAAGCAGAGTAATTATAAATCTTGAAATCACCCTTTCGGTTTGAAATTATTATTGGGAGACATAAATTATCTCTAACTAATCCTTGCCCATTTGTATCAGATTTAGGCAAGACACCCACATCACTGACAAGTGAATCCCAATCAGGAACAAGGTTAATGTAATTCACATTATGAACATGTGTGGCACCCGTACCACTAACCTGACTGTCTTCGTCGAAATCGAAACTATTTGGAGCCACGACAAAGCTAGTGATTTTCCCCGAAACTAATTCCTCCACTTCTTGTTCCTGTTGTTCCGTCTGTTGTTCGAGGTATACGTTCTTTGTTTCAGTCTTATTCCAGTTCAGGTACTCTCTTGAAAATCCCGATTTTGACTGTGTCCTCCTTGAGACTGTGGATCACTGGTATTTTTAGAAGCTTTACATAATCTTTCACTTCACCTAACACCACTCTCTTCATCCAAATTACCCTGACTCAAACTGTCTCTATGTTCATCCTCGATGAATGACGTTTCGGCACTCGATACCTCGTGGTTGGAATTGGAATTCCCGGTACCAATTACAGGACCATCACTACCAACGACGGCGACTAAAAGACCCAGCTTAGGTGGAAATAACAGGACTGAGGAGTTAAACAACGCCAGTCCTCTACAGCCATCTTTGGATTCCTGGTTGGCTAAAAGAATCTCTTTTTCTGGTGGTCTCAGTGCGAGGCCACTGTTTATTTCAACAGAAGGAGGTAACAATGTTTCTTCTACTATTGTATCTGACTTAAAAGTGTTTGACTCTCTTTTAGTTAAAGTGAAGAAACTACAGTTGGAAGTTGCATACTTCCAACAATGTTTGAAATTAAAAGTGGTACCCAAGGGTCTAAGGTGCCACCATTTCCCAACAGGGCTGGAAGAAGGTTCAGCTTTTCATGTAGACTTGGTGAATTTGTTTGACCGCCAGGGTTTGGAACTCCTGGAGGTCATTATTAAACACCATAACTTGTGGTTGGACAATTTGATAAAGTCTGTAACAGAGCTTGATGCTAAAATTAAAAGCGACCTCAACTTTGATCGATATAAATTTGAATATGATTGTATTTTTCTAGCATAAACGACCATATGGCAAAATTGAAATCTATTAAAATAAAAAAATTGGGTAGAGATTTAAAAGCATATGAGCAAGGTCTAGCTTACCCTAAACCAGCTCCGGCTCAGGTATGGTTGAAATCTAACTACAGCAACAAGGGCGGAGTACCGGGTAGTGATGGTCCTGTAATTAGTACCGGGAATTCCAATTCCAACCACGAGGTATCGAGTGCCGAAACGTCATTCATCGAGGATGAACATAGAGACAGTTTGGGTCAGGGTGATTTGGATGAAGAGAGTGGTGTTAGGCGAAGTGAAAGATTACGTAAAGCTTCTAAAAATACCAGTGATCCACAGTCTCAAGGGAGACACAGTCAAAATCGGGATTTTCAAGAGAGTACCTGAACTGGAACAAGACCGAAACAAAGAACTTATACCTCAAACACTAGACGGAACAACAGGAACAAGAAGTGGAGGAATTCGTTTTGGGGAAAATCACTAGCTTTGTCGTGGCTCCAAATAGTTTCGATTTCGACCAAGACAGTCTGGTTAGTGGTATGGGTGCCACACATGTTCATAATGTGAATGACATTAACCTTGTTCCTGATTGGGATTCACTTGTCAGTGATGTGGGTGTCTTGCCTAAATCTGATACAAATGGGCAAGGATTAGTTAGCGATAATTTATGTCTCTCAATAATAATTTCAAACCGAAAGGGTGATTTCAAGATTTATAATTACTCTGCTTCCACTATCACCACGGACATGGCTGACTTGCTGGCAAAAGGATATACCTTTGTCCCTACACAGAAATTGGACTTGGTCAAAACAATTATTGACATTAAACTTTACGTGAGGAAGTTGAACCTCTTTTTGTTGATGGGTAAATCTTCAAACAATACGTGTCATAACGTAGACCACCCCTTTGTCTCAAGTACATTCAACCCTCCTTTAAATCCACCATTGCATTTGTCTGAGCAAATCTGTGAATTGGATATTAGACAGATTTCTCGGTTTAACAGGAAACATACTGTCAAATATAATATCACTAGCGATGAAAGGGTCATTCTGGATTTTATAAAATCTCAGAAAATAAGGGTATGTAAACCTGACAAAGGTGGTGGATTAGCTATATTCGACACTAGTGATTATGTCTCATGCAGGGAGGAGTTACTTAACACTCCAGCTTACCAGGCAAGTTCACGTTCTGAGGTGAATGGGGCTTACCACTTGATCAATATGAGTATCAAAGATCTATTTATAGATGGCAGAATCGACCAGAAAACCTTCAACTACCTTTCTGTATCGTATCCATATTATCCATACATGTTTGGCATCCCTAAACTACATAAAAGTTTAGAACAACCACCTATGCGTCCTTTAGTTGATGGTTGAAACTCCCCAACTTACCCCATAGCGAAATTTGTTGATGGCTTGTTAAAAAAGTACTTATCAACGGAGGTCCAGGTGTGTAAGGATTCTTGGTCCTTCTTGGAGGAATTAAATAAGCTTGATTACAGTGACGAATACAACTTTCTGACTATAGATGTTAAGGACCTCTACACCTGTATACCTCATTCAGTAGGCATGGCTTGGGCAGCCATTAAATTGAAACAGAATGGAGCAATAAATAGTGAAATCAGTCTAATCATTGAATTATTGGACTTGGTTTTGACAAAAAACTTCTTCATATTCGGGGAATCCTTTTAGTTACAAAAATCTGGTGTCGCTATGGGTTCTCCTTGTGGGGGGAGTTTCACCAATATTGTCATGGCACAATGGGAAAGTGAGTTTATTTTCAAAAACTCTAGCATAGCTAATAAAATAATATACTATACTAGGTACCTGAACGATATTTTTATTTTGTTTAAAGGTTCAGACCAGGAAGGTACCGATCTAGTTCATTACTTGAATGGTACCACTGATTTTCTTAAGTTTACTTTCTCATTTGACACGGAGGTGATACCTTATTTAGACCTGTTACTAGTAAAAAACGGTATTGAAGGTTGTTTCCAGGCAAGTATATATAGGAAGGCAATGTATTCAAATGATTTTTTGCACTTTTCTAGTTGCCACCCGTTCTACCAGAAGCGTTCAGTTGTGAAAGGCCAACTTGTCAGGGCAGCTCGTATCAATACACAACCAAGTGACTTTTTTGCTGAATGCGAACATCTTAAGTCCATGTTTTTGGGGCGTGGATACCCGAAAGACCTGATTGACAGGTTGACAGCTGAGGTTTCAGCTAAAAGGATTAATGGGGTTTATCCACCAATATTAATGGTTAAATCCCAGTGTGATGTAAATAGCGTCACTTCAAGTGGGTCAACTGATACAATAGTCTCGGCACACAGAAACGTCAGTAAGTTCCCAGGGATGGATTGTGATCCATGTTTGAAGTTTATCACTACATTTAATTGTGATAGTTATGTAGTAATAGACATTATAAAGAAAAACTGGGAGTTATTTAGAACAGCCCCTGTGGTATTAGATAAACTAGGTCATATACCCCACACGACTTTTAGTAGGGGTAAGAATTTAAAAAATATTTTAGAATCAGTGAAGCCTTTTCCCACAGGGTTAACCGGTATGTTTAAATGCGAGGTATGTAATTACTGCAAGTACATGGAATCAGCTAGTACATTTGTTGTTGTTGTCAACAGTATACAATACAAGGTGAGATTTAAACTCAATTGTCAGTCTAAGTTTATAGTCTACCTTGCCAAATGTAAACAGTGCTTTGCCTTTTACATCGAGAAAACCGAACGGAAACTTCGTGAGAGGGTTTATGAGCACCAATATGCAATCAGTAAAGGAAAGTTAGAAAATGCCTTGGCAAAGCATGTACAGTCTTTCCCTAGTCATCACTTTTCTTACATGGCAATGGACCAGATTGTTCCATCTATAAGAGGTGGCCCGATGCCAATCCTTTTGGAAGAACTGGAATTGGCGTGGCAGATTAGGCTTGATGCATATAGACCCCCCCCCGGGTTAAATGATATGTGTTCTATAAGTTGTATTTTAAAAAACAAAAACACATGCAAATAGTCATACCATCTTTTATAAGATGGGCCCATGTGGTAGTGAGATGTTGCAGCTTATGTAGTTTCTGCACTTTATATACACACTTTTATATACAATATATATTTACACAACAAGTTGTCTGTACATTGGTCTTGAATTTCAGTAGGGACGACTGTGTAAATTACCCATGTAGACCGAGTCATTAGTATTTACTTAGTATTTAATTTTAAGGTTGGTTAAAGAACTTGATTTTATTTTGTTACTTGACTTTTTACAATGTGTCTTTTGTAAGTGCCTTTTGCATATGATTTTATAAAACAGAGTTAAGCACAATAACTTTATGGCAACCCCACTGCTGTTTTGATGTATTTAACGGATGGCTTTCAGAACCTACAACTTTAAGTTGTTTATTGATGTACAGGAAATGTGCTTGTGACGTCAGTCATTTTACAATTTAAATTGTGTTGTTTCTAATTACAAGTACTTCTGAAGAAGTTTGCTTTAGTGCAAACGAAAAGCGCTTTAAGTTTAGTTTTATCTTTTAATTATCTAGTAAATGTTTGGGAACTACCTGCTCGCGAGCTGTATTTTTTGTTTCAACAGGTTTTAGTTTTGTTGGTGTATTAATGGACAGTTAGTCAGTGCTTCTAGCGGTTTGGGTAGGTTACTGTGTGTACATGTGTTTCTTAGGGCTGTAGTGTGTGTAGGTGTGTGTTCTGTGTGTGGTGTGTGTTCTTGGGGGACTGTAATGTGTGGTTGTGGGTTAGCTTTGTGCATCTGTTTGCGCGACCTAGGATGTAGAATATTAAAGTAGGGGGTGGAGACACCTACATGGGAGGTGTAGGGGGGCTTGGCCACCTTCTCATACGTAGTGTAGAATGGCTTGTTTGGATGTGTTGGGTAGCAGTGTGTCTGTGTGTGCATGTGTGTGTTCCATGTTCGTATTACCTTCGCGACTTACTCTCGATGTCGGTAATGTGGGGTATGGGTGTCTGGTCCCGGTACTGTGTGCATCAGAACACTGTGGTTTTGGGATTCCGTAGGTCTCCCGTATACAGTGGCTGAAGTGTTCACATATGTGTATAACATAGACCATAGCAATCACACATTTCGCCACTACCAACCTTTATGAAAAAACGATATGGAGAGTATATGCCTATACACCATTACAAATATGTGCTATGGACATGAGCCAATGATAGTGTTACCACCTGTCCCACTTTGTGAGGGACACTCCCTCTTTGGCGGTTGTGTCCTGACCAAATATATTAAACGTGGCAAATGTCTTGGGATTATAGGACATGATTATGTCCCATATGTACTGTAAAAGTTGCATACAATAGTTATTTCTGTATCTAAAATACCTACATGGTACAGGAAACAGGATAAGCAACTAAACTGCTACAAGAATAAGCTTATAATTAGGCAAGAAAGGAAAGTTCTATCCTTTGTACTGACTGTGGGTTTTTGTCGGCCTGTAAAATCAGATGTGTATCCCGAAAAGGACCCACTATGGACAAATGAAAAGGTAGCAACCCTAGCCAAAGAGGGTCAGTCACCAACACAACTACGTTGACTGTAAATACCTATGACAGAAATACACAGCTATCATGTAGCAACACATTATTACATTCAGATGTATTACCGAAGGGATTCAAGGACTAACATCACCTGCATGCTATACAGGAACCACATAACAGTGCTTTAATGAATCAGCCTGCAATTACCATTGTATTAGTCCACAAAAGGATAGGTGTTCAAATAGGGAAGGAACCCTCACGCACATAGTGATTATGTATAAAAGCAGTTCCTACACACTTGCATCTGCTAAGCACACCCACCAACATCACCCCCACACCCAAACATATTACAATACAAACTGTGATAACATCACAAATCATTCACACACTGTACGACATCTGCAGAAGCCTTAACATACCTTGTCAGAGACACACTAACATGGCCCTATGTGAAATAGCTGCTGTTATACAATGGAACAGCTGCAGATGTAATAGGGTTTGTTTGCACTAATCCCATTTCAGAGGGTTGTACGTACACCGGGATGTGTTAGCAATTAGTGAGTAACAGCACAGTATGCTACACTTGTACACCAAATCAAGGATGTCTGGTGAGCACACTGTACACCACATAACAGTTCATGCATAGCCATATGGTCTTGAGCTGGCCAAACATCCTTGCCAGACTTAAACATCTGCATAAGTATCAGGTACAAACAAACCTTGCATAAGTAGCACTGTTCCAGAATATAACAGCTGTACTCACATGTAGAACTAAATCATCTAGCCATTACACACAGTCCACGGGAGTCATGAAGCTAATATATCTCTGTGTGTCTCCATATAACTGATGAAATATATTGCAATAACACATCTAGGCCGTCTCCCTCGAAAGTAAGGCAAACAGACAACGCCCAAAAGGAGTTCTCACTTATACACCACTGTTGCCATGGTATCGGCTAATGGAGTAGCTGCACAGCTGATGTGCATCCAATTCACTACTTTGGAACAGCAATTGGTGGACAGGATACCACATGTTACCGATGTGTAACTAGAAAAGGATGTGTTATCACACATTCAAACCATCTGTATATACCAGTGGGACGAACATTGAAACACAAACCGAAAAGGACTGAATCAACAGTTAATGACACCTTGAGTTACTAATAAGGTATGTAGAACAGTCAGTATGTCTGTGTATGTAGTACTGTTCTGTAGTATTTAAAGTACACGCAATCCATACAGTGGAAACAGTTATCTTGTAGTGATGTATTGTTGAGCATAGTAACGCTTATAGTATTTGTGTGTACTGCTGTAGGTCAAAAGGCAAACACCGCATACACCACAAGGGATGCTATATAAGGGCTTTGAACAGAAATACTCCTCACCAGCCGACATCAGTGGCAGGGCTGGTCCAACAAGTATGTGCTATAACAGGGGATAGTATATGCTGATATACTTTAACTGCAGCCATATGTATGGGTGTATTACAGAGAATAACATGTGGAAGGTTGGGCCACTGTGTAAGTATGTTTTGCATTGTGGGATATTGTGCCAATAACTGTGTAATGTACAGTATTGTAGGCAGATATGTATTACAAGCTACATAGCATTACTGTAATGTTAGGCAAACATTAGTTATGTCAATTGGCATTTACAATACACAATAACAGGATACATATGTCTTTTAGTGAACCGACAGTTTATCAGCATGATAGCAAAGTAAAATGGAAGAGCTATTTAACTATCCATGCACATAAGACATGTAATATGTGCAAAGGTAGGTACTAAGCTGTCTTACCAAGGGTATCTGTAAGCCTAGCTAGCGTGTGTTGGCTTTCGCCACCCCCATAGGTTGGTTCCCTGTGCCTTTGAACAGCAGAGCCAATAGTTCCCTGTGCCTCTGTTCAGCAGAGCCACTGCAGTGATCCCCGGGGTACATGTCTATCTCCCATCCACACGTCAAGGTTTCCCTTGAAGAGTGCTCGTGAGGGGCCCTGCCTGATATACATTGGAATCACGTTCCAAAGCATAGGGAGTGTCCGGGTCACAAATCTATCCATCCAGCACGTCCTACTCATCATTGTGGTTAGGTGTATATCCCTAGAGCATGTGGCTCTCAGGGGCTTCTGTTTAGGTGGAGCATATCCAGCAATACAGGGTTGGACATGGGCCTTGTATATTAAGCAGAGATCACCTGAGAGTATGCGGTATGCAACTGAGTACAGCTGGAGTTTCATAGGTTGGGCTGCATAGGTCATCTGTTTGAGGTCAGTAATCCTCTTGGTGTGGTACTGGTGTGGTCTTCCAAGCTGTTGCAGTTGTCTTGTAAGGTATATCCCAAATGGGGTGTTATATCCTTTAATGCGTCTAATATGACATGTGTAGAGTCACAATGGCCCCTCTGATCTGGATGCGAACCCATTACAGATTAGGGGGGCCATGTAGAAGGATATTCTAACCACCTTGTTATTATGGGTATCAAAGGAGAGATTGCTATCTACTGGGGTTTCTGGATCCCGTATTACCTTTTCTGTGTGTAGGGGACTAGCACCTATGTGGTAGTCCACAGGTAATTAGTTATATCCAAAGGGGATGACTATGCACTTTTAGGCATTCAGCTTGACACCATGATATTAACACCAGGTATCCGTCTCAGTGCGACCCTTCCAGAAGGTGTCTGTAACAGCTGGGGAAACAATTATGTCCCCTAGTTTGCAGGCGTCTGCAAACCTTTTCAGCCAAAGCCCTCCTGTGCTTGTCTGTACATCAGAGAAGTATATACCGAACATGAGGGGTCCTAGGACTGAGCCCTGGGGGACACCAGTTGTAAATGGTATACAGTCGGACCTAGGGTATGCAACTCCCACTGTGTGGGTTCTGTCCGTGAGCCACTTTGCAAACCATCACATGACGTAGGGGTTAATGTTCAGGCGGATGGCTATGTTGACAATACCAGAAGGAGGAATGGTGTTGAAAGCCTATGAGAGATCTAGGTAGGCTGTGTGGACCTCATTATCCTCATCTAATGCCTTGGTAACTGTCTCTAAGAAGTCCACCAGGTTTAGGAGGCATGGTCCGGCCTTAACAATGCCAAACAGGGAGGGGTCAAAGGTTGGGAGGTACCCAATGTCTCTGTGACAGTGATCCATGATGTGCACCATATCCTTGCAGACCAGGCTAGTCAGGCCTATAGAGAAATAGGTCCTGTGGTGCATTGTGGCACCACCTTTGTGGAGTGGGATAACTGTTGCTGTGCGCCATTCAGGGGGCACTATGCCCGATGTGAGGCTATTATTGAACATTGTGCGTAGGTGAGGAGACAGTACGATCTGAAGTTCATGTAAAACGCAGCCTGGGATGTTGTCCGGTCCCATGGATGCTGTGATATTGCCTTTAGAGTGTGCAGCTTTGAGAGGGATCTGCCAGGATGTTGCCAATATCAATTGTTTCTGTAATGTTTGTGCCTTTGTGCTGTAACTCAGAGCAGATCTGGTTGTTGAAATTGAGATATGTGACATAGCTATAGAATGCTTTGTGGTTGTTGTTGGTATTAGTTGCGTTATAGTTTTCGTAGCTAGCTTTGGAGGATCTTATAAGGGATCTCACCTTCTTACTGAGGCTGGCCAGGGATCTCCTCCATGCATGGTATTGTACTCTCGTTTGCAACAGTGTCTTCCTCCTGTAATACAATATGTTTATGGCAGGGAACCACCAAATTGGTTTAGTTAATTAGGAGTATAGCGTCTTGGTTCTGTTTGGGATAGCACAAGCCATGCACTCCGGTAAGTGCTTATAGAGTGCATTTGTGTAAGATTCAGCAGTTGTAACAGTACTGTCCATCTGCATGGGTGTCATGACGTCCACCACGTCTGTCTTAAGAAGCATTTAGTTGGCCTTGTAGACATATTATACTGTGGTTCCCTTAATGGGGGGTAGATGCGGTTCATGGATATCAACGGTGTTCAGCACATGGTCTGATCGGACCAACGAGGAGTTGGCTTCACGTGTGGAGCACCAGTCACTCATGCTGGTAATGACTAGGTTAAGGATACTGTTGCCCCTGGTGGGTGTGTGGATATGTTGAGTCAAGGCATTGGTGTTTATGAATTCCAGAAACCGTTGAGCTAATGTGTTGGTACACGAGTAGTTTTCCCAGTTAATGGTGGGGTAGATTCAGTGAGACTTATGTAATGAGTGTGGTGTTGTGTGACTGTGTAACTTCTCCACATGACAGTCAGGGGCAGGCTTGGTTGGAGAGACCTTTACCTCCAGTTTGGCTAGATGAGTGCATCTCTCACAGGTTGTAGTGTTGGATGGTAGGTGGAGAGGCTTGTCTGTGTACATGAGGCAATGTGTACATTGCCTCAAGATGTCCAGATTCATCAGATAGACACGTGAGAACACTGGCAGCTGACTTTTGGACATGCATGAATATAGAACTACATTCACCTATATAAGTGAGGAGAGTGAGTACAAGAGCTACATTACTCTATGCAAGTGAGAAAAGTATGTATAAAACATGTTCACCCTTACCTGTAGGTGATGTGGAAGATTGAGTGCTATAGTAATTATTAGCTTATGTAGTGTTTACAAGTCCTGAACAAGTGCTTAGCATGAATAAGCAATCCAGATAGGGTCTTGGATAATATAAACACACGTCCCCCTCCCCCCAACAGGTACACAATCATATATCCATGTACACCACAGAGCCCCTGTACCCACAACTATGCAGGTACAAGCTGTACTCAGTCTGAATGGGACCTGCCCACATCACAGGTTGTATCATACACATATGCTCTCCATGTACACATCATGTAAAACATAGCTCCATGTCAGGTTGTGTACACACTGAATGGTGCACACCAACAGGTATCACAATCCACAAAGGGGGAGACACCACTAATAATGGGAAGTACTGCACTACTACCCTGCTGAGTCTGGTCTGGAAGGCCATGAACCTTGGTCAGCAGTACAGATGTAGATGACAGTATGGTTGATGTCACACTGCATATCATAACCTTGCCAGGTCATAGGACATCATCACCCATACTGTGTACGACCTACACTCGGTATACTAGATGTACATCCCTATGTCACAGGAGTGTTTTGCAACAGGACTGCTGGCAGAACAAACACTACAGAAGGTGTCTGAATAATACGTGATCATCACACCAGTGGCAGCTACAGTATGTCAGGGTTAATGAATTATATTCCCCCTCATTGTAGTCCATACCTCACAAACAGAAGGCATCTGCCTATTGAAGTATGCGAATGACTATGACCTAGGAGCAATAGCTAACTCGCATTGTCACCCCTATGTTAATAGCCCTGTGCCCATGAACTACCACCTAGGCAGCAGTCAACATAATGGACACTTGTGTGTGAGGGATGCAGCTGGGCAGTTGTCTTTCCTGTGATAGCTATGTCACCACACCTTTCAGGGAGTCATATGTGGCAACCCTAACAATGACAGGGTGCCATTCAAGAATACAGAGATCATTGTCCAGCCATACAGAACACTCATGTGACCCATATCAGATCACATATTTCCTTTAAGGGATATTGGCCATGTGTAGATGGACTACACCAGCCTTCCCATTCCCCAGCTCCACTATGTAGCATGATGCATACCCTGAATAAATCCATGTCCAACCCAGTGATGTCGGACATGCTACACGTACTCATCCTGATCTCGAACACATACTTCATGGACATCCACCTACCACATGCTGGACAGATCCTTATCCCAGACACTTGACATAGTCCTGCCATACTATGCAGTCCTGTCTGTCAAAGCTGCACATTGCTCCCCTCTCAGACATGGTGTGATGACCGCATGGTAATGCATGGTATATGTACTATTAACCCTGTGGATCAGTAATGTGGCACTGCTCCACCTAGCCCCACAGACCCGCCTGTCGGCTACTGCCAGGTAACCTTTCATCCTAGATGCATACATAGCCCATGGCATATAGCCCACTAGTTAACTTTGACTGTACATGCTATAGTTGATATCCATCCCTGCAAATACCATCTGGCTAGCCAGTGTCCCATGTGTATCACATGTGCAACACAGGTGATACATGGCAGGATGTTAAATCACTGTACAGTGCCGTGTAGATGTATATGGCAGAACACATACATGTAAACACTTATGTGAGCATGTCTGCAGGGTCACAGGTCATGTCTGTTAAGGCAGTGTAAGTCCTTATATGTGACATATACACTGCATCAAGGTCGACTGCATTAATGTGGACACATCCAGTCATGTGCTGATAGGTAGGAACACCAGTACAGGTAAACAGACATGCCCACATCAAGACAGCAACCACATGGAGTATGAGCAATGTAATCAGGTGACACACACACATATATGGTGATAATATCCACTCAACATTGAGTGTTGTGTGTGTGACACAAACAAGTCAGTGTCATGTAGGTTTGCAAATACAAATATTTAAACTGAATTAATGCGATACACATGTATGTTCAGCTGTAGCTCTGTATGTCTCTGAGGTACTGTGACCTGTCTCCATTATTATGTCTTCCAGGTATGCCGCGTGCAAGGCTTCCCCCTTTTACATGCGTGGAGGATGAGGTCCTCATCCCATACCTACTCGACAATCACGATATCCTGTTCAGCCATGTGCCACAGGATGCACAGCAGCGGGATGCTCTGTGGATGGAACTTCACAGGAGGGTTAATAATGTGGGTGGCTACAACTGCACATACCAGCAGGTGCGCAGACACTGTACAGCCCTCATTAGATGGGCAAAACAGCGTGCAAATGTAATCGCCAGGGAACAAGGTGCAACAGGTGGTGGACCACCAACCCAGCCCCCACTCACACATACCAAGGAGCTACTGGCCAACCTGGGGACACCTGCAGAACCACATCCACAAGCCTTAGCCGATATTGTGGAGGTGGTTGTCTCTCAACCACTGAGCCTGGAGTTGCCTGGTAAGTCAGTACTGCACCTATAACAACTATATTCCATATAGCTGCATGTGTCACTGTACAATATGTAATGTAATATCATATGCAAGGCATGAATACACACATGCCGCATACTATAGTATGCTACTCTGTGTATGTACACATGTGCATACACCATAGTATAGTCTAATATACTGGTGTATGCGTTATGCACATTGCTCCCTGTAGCCTTTATACAGGGGCGGATTATGCTCATACTGCTATGTTACTCCTATTTAGGTACCTCTGGCATTCCCCTGTGACAGCAGCCTGTTGCAGGTGAGAGTGTTATTATTTATCAGGAACCATAATGCACAAATCTATCTGCCATGTGGCCATTCACAACATGCACACATAATGTATGGTCCTGTCACAATATACAGGTCGGACCTGCAATGCATCACAATGACTACCCATGTGCAACACTTGCAAACTATGTGAATCATCTCACAAACATGAATCCTCACAAACTTTATTGCCAGATGTGTTGACAGCTGTGCATACAATGGTGGAGGTGTTGTTCACTTTAGGAAAGTACAACAAATCTGATCTACACATGTGGTGAATACAAACAGTACTACACAGTGGGCTGGAGTATGGCCAGCACACAGGTTTCACCGGTGTGGATCATAGCCCTGCTTTGAATGTCACACAATGTGATGTGCTATCTTGACATGTCCATGACATCTTTTGGCCTGGCTGCTACACTGCCTAGCTAACTTGAAAACATATCCCACATGCCACCCTTTATCTGCATAACCCTGTTGTCAGTGGAGCCTATATGTCATATGGGACAACACAGACATGTGAAATAGATGCACATCACAATAATTTGGACAACACATGTACACACATGGCCATGGAGGATGGCCAGAGACATGGAGCAACACACACATAGACATGTTGTGCTTGTGTGTACACCCTGTAGTACAATGGCTACACATGGTTCAGCCATGGCCTTTGTATAATGATCATAATGTAGATGTGGAACACTAGACATCCTACAGGCCTGTGCACATCTTGTGTAGGCGTAACATCAATCCACCACATAAGATGTGTTGAACATCTTGAGGGTGTTGCAACATGACAGCAGTCACCTGTACAGTATCCACATCAGACCACAGATACAGTACATTCCTGTTGCTGGTGATGGTCATTAAAGCCATACTAGCTCCTCGTGTGTGTGTGTGTGTGTGTGTGTGTGTGTGTGTGTGTGTGTGTGTGTGTGTGTGTGTGTGGTACACAAATGTCATGTGGGACATGGTGTACCAACGTGTTCGCCATGTCTGGCCATAGTTGCCAGGCTGCAGCAATATGGTTGTAGATGTGCAGGGGTGTCATACATATACCCATCAGTGACCTGTGTCACAACTTCCACATCATGGTTTAGTGTGTATTCACCTCAGTGACGTGGGTCACATTCCACAGTATATATGTATTGTATCTGAACACAGTCACGGCTATGAACCCTGTCTGTAACTCACATTGTATAGCACTAGAGAAGCCTCATGATTCCCTGCAATGGCCATGCACATCAGCTAAATTTGCAGTATATCTGTAGGGTGGACAGACAACACTGAATTGGTACTCCATTGCTCCACTGTATATTTGACAGGACACCATTGTGTTAAACATGTATGCATGGCAGATCACATGTCATACTACATGTGATTATCAAGGTCATATGCCACACATCAGGCAGGTGTGCTGTTAACCTGTGCTGGTCCACATGATGTAACACAGGGATGAATGCTAACCACTACTATGATTGTGTAATTTGCATGCCATCTGCTATGACATATGCATGCTGTTGTGTGCAACCTACGTATGATAACTACCACTATTATTGTCTGTGCTGCATGCCGTCTGCCATATCACATGCATGTTGCATGCCTTCTGTCATATCACGTGTGTGTGTGTGTGTGTGTGTGTGTGTGTGTGTGTGTGTGTGTGTGTGTGTCTATTGTATAGATTGTAATGTACAGTTCTTGTCTGCCCTCACAGGTGATGTAGGTGCATTGCCCTCCTGCGGTACATCAGATGTTAGTGCCCCCACAGACTCTAGCAGTGATGATGAACGTATGATTGGGACACAAGCAGAGTTGTCAGGGCCTGAAACTGTGCCATTGGTTGCCATTCCATCTATATCCACCTCATCCCCCCACACAGATCCCATACCTGCACATACCCCATCACCAGTGGTCATAGCGGAAGGACAGTTGGTGCATGATAGCTTGGAACAGGAAAGTGTGGGGGCTATGGAAGGTGTGCCTGCACACCATGGTGTCAGCCAAACTACTTGTGGTGCCCCACACAGGCAAGTAGCCAGTGCTGCTCGTAGGAGAACCTCTGGCCAACATGCTCCTGCACGACAGAGCACAGCAGCTGGTGTCACCAGACGCATGTTTCAGGCTGTAATGGAGGCACAGGCACGTGCTGAATGGCGCAACAGAGAAGATCAGAGGCTACAGAGGGCTGCTGTCCATTCCGTTCTTTAAACAACAGCATCCAGGCAATGGTAAATGCTCAACAGCAAACTGCTGATGCTTTGGATAGACGGTTGGGTGATATGTTCAGAGTCCTTGACCGTGGCATGACAATCCGCGAGCGTGAGCTGCCTGTGTTGGAACATCTGGTAGAAGTGAGGCGTCGGGCACATGGACGTAGGCCTGCTACATCACCTGTGTCAGGTCTACGTGTACAAGCTACCTCACATGCCCGCTCCCATAGTGGAGGTAGCAGCAGCAGTGCATCTGGTGCTGTGCTGTCCCCATCATGACACAGCAGGCCATGTGCACGTGGCCCAGGACTGTCCCAACAGGGACACGGTTCCAGTGGACTAGTGACATCAGACAGTACCCAATCTGCACCTCTGTCTGGTAGTGCCCGTGCAACCCCTGGCAGGCACAGGTCACGTCCGTGGCCTGACACCGTGAACTGTAAAACCTAGCCTGTACAGTCTGCAGATGTCAATAATACCCTTGTGTAGACCAGACACATGGGAGAACTGTGTGCAGACATACACGCACACACTGGACACATATGTAGGGCACCACAACACACACATGCATAACATCCACACACGCCCAATTAGATCAAAGGCCCAAACCCACACACATGCTGTCATCCAATGGTGCAGCCTAGGCCTCTGGCAAACATTAACACCCTGTGCATATGATGATGCCTGTGCCGCATCCCTGACATCTTAAACACAGTTGGCCAGCAGTGAAATGACTCGGAATATTAAAAAGAGTAAAAGACACCCATACCGAGTGTAAAAAGAAACTTTAATATACACAGACTGGTTTCGGCACACCAGTGCCTTCTTCAGTGTGGGAAAAGATAAACATACAAAAGCCTGTGAAGCATCATTATTTAAATACAACCACCACCAATAGGAACCATGATATGTTCCCATAAACCAATACATAAACATAAGATAATGAATAATGTAAAATACAAATGATGATAATATATTAACTACAATTTAAGATAAAGAACAGGGAAATATAATATTACCTGAAGACCCTATGCTATGCAAACTTGGACAAATTATAAAAACAGAACACAAAAGATTGAATTAACCCCATAGGTCCCAGAAAACTGAATACATAAAAATAGTATTCAAATATATATTATAGTGAATAGTTATTTATACATACAAAAACACAATTAAGAATCAAATTCAAAAATCATGAGGCAGAACTAGACCTTTAGGAGCATCATAACATGCCCATGTTACAAAAGGTGTATTTATATTCATAAATGGTCATTCAGACCCGGTGGGAATAACGCACCCAATGTAATGATCCAATACTTCTCCTTATGATTTAATATGGTGTGCCATCCTTGGGAATGGCTTCTATCTCCAATTATCCTGTCAATGACCATAAATGAAAACACTGCCTGCTGATGTTTGAGTACATGACGATAAAGAGCATTAGTTTCTTTTCTATTTTTGATATCACTTCGATGTTCATTAATCCGAGTTCTGAGTGGCCTCGAAGTTTGGCCTACATAAAAAGCTGAACAATGACAACTAGCCAAATAAACCACCCAGTTACTGCTGCAATTGCAAAGATTTTACAGTCAAATACTTTACTAGTGTTACGACTGGAAAATTGTTTAGATTTGTTAATTTGTTTACATGAACCACAATGGCCACAGGGAAACGTACCCAATAATTCATCCCCTGAAATAGTTAACTGTTTATAGATTGCTCCCCCACTTTCAATATGTTTGAAATGAGAGAACAACGACCCAAGGGTTTTACTCTACGATAGGAGAACTGACAGGCTGGACCCAAGATGGTTCTTAAATAATCATAAGCCAAAAGGATGTTTCAATGTCTATTTATGGTATCCCTAATGGCATTAAAGTTCCTCCCATAAGAGGTGACAAACCTAATCACTTGCTCAGAACCATCCCCAACTCATGTCCTATATTGTAATAAAGTATTCCTGTCCATGTTGTTGGACCAGTTCCATACCCTTGAAATATCCTGTTGTCTGTAACCTCTCTGTACAAACCTCTGAAATAAATCTGAACTAGCCCTGTCATAATCCGGTTGGGTGGAGCTGAGGCATTTGATATGCATGAATTGGGACTTAGGAATATTTTTGATGGTGTGGCGTGGATGCATACTGGAAGCATGTAGTAACGTATTATATTGGGGATATTTGCAAAAGACCCTGGTACTTAGGGTGTGATCCCTGTTTCGCGAAACAGTGACATCCAAAAAATTAATAGATTCTAAATCAAAGGTTACTGTAAACTGAATACCCCAAATGTTATGATTAAGATAATCTAAAAACTCCTGTAGGTATCCAGCATCTGCACGCCACACCATCCAACAATCATCTAAGTATCTGCGCCATATGTCAATCTCAATTAAATAAATGTTATGTGACTGGTCATAGATCATATATTCCTCAAAATATGCCATGAATAAATCGGCATAAATGGGAGCAAAGGATGCTCCCATGGCCGTACCCTGGAGCTGCCAGTAACATTGTCCCTGGAAATAGAAAACATTCTTCATCAAAACATGCTCCGTCATACAAATAAGCAACGTATTGAATCCTGGCAAATATAAATCTGCTCTATCAAGCCAATACTGTAGTGCTTGTAATCCCGCCCAATGCGGGATGCTAGTATACAATGCTTTGATATCCAGGGAACACATGTACCAGCCAGGCTCCAGTTGAGCATCCTGAATAATATTGAGGAATTGTGTGGTGTCTTGTAGTCTTGCCCTGACAAATGTCAGAAGTGGTTTGAGGTATTGAGTCAAAAATGCAGATAAAGGTTCCATTAATGAACCTATTCCAGATTTGGCCTACCAGGAGAGTTATGTAAAGATTTGTGGATTTTTGGCAACAAATATAAGATTTGTTTACGAGGGTCCTTAACTGTAAGTTGTAAAACACAGTTCCTAGTGATAATCCCTTCCTCCAAAGCTAGATGCAAAAAAGAATCAATTTCCTTTTTAAAGTGTGGAGTGGGATCAATGGCCTTGTACATATAACATTTGGTGTCTGACAACTGAGACTGACCTTCATTAAGATATTGACTCATGTTCAAAACTACCATAGCTCCACCCTTATCAGCGGGTAAAATCGTAATATCATGATTATTACGTAATTGTTCTAGGGCCATAGTTTCCTGTGAAGAGAGGTTATGCCCCAACATAATATAATCAGTATGTTGAAAATGTAAATCTCTAAGTACTGATTGCATAAATATCAAAACATGTTTATTCATGGGGGGCTGAAAATCCGATTTATAAAATCTAAATTCATTAGATCTTTGAGTTTCCTGTCAGCGAAAAACAATTTCAAGTTCAGATTACGACAAAAAGTTGGAACATCCATGACAATATGATATTCATTAGAAAAAAAGCCAGGGACATAGCTAAGCCCTTTATTCAAAAGTTGTTCTTGTTCAGAAGACAATGTTACATTCGACAAGTTTAAAACATTCAGGCATTCATTATCATCTATGTTAGAAAGTTCTGGATTAATCCCTCCAGTGAATTGTGTCTTGTGTCTATTCCTGTGCTTGCGTCCACCACGACACCTGGGACCATTTCTAAATGGATATTCTTATCGGATTTCTTTCTATGAGGAGATTCCTTATGATCAGTACTTTCATTCTCAGTAAAAAAAGAATCCTCTCCTGACATGCTAGTATTGGACGTCTCTCTGTTCTTTAGGATAGACCGTGGTCTTTTTTTGGATCGAACCGATGATGATCCCTCACTGGCATCCACAAATCTGACTGTCTTGTTGGACTCAAAGGGGCGACCCCTCTGATAGTCCATAGAATCCCTATGAAATTTTTTGATCTTTCGTTCTTTAGTGATTTTCTCATGGTTGGAAAGTTCATGGGATACTCAACTGGACCCTGGCTGGTATATGTGTTCCCTGGATGTCAAAGCATTGTATACTAGCATCCCGCATTGGGCGGGATTACAAGCACTACAGTATTGGCTTGATAGAGCAGATTTATATTTGCCAGGATTCAATACATTGCTTATTTGTATGACGGAGCATGTTTTGATGAAGAATGTTTTCTATTTCCAGGGACAATGTCACTGGCAGCTCCAGGGTACGGCCATGGGAGCATCCTTTGCTCCCATTTATGCCGAATTATTCATGGCATATTTTGAGGAATATATGATCTATGACCAGTCACATAACATTTATTTAATTGAGATTGACATATGGCGCAGATACTTAGATGATTGTTGGATGATGTGGCCTGCAGATGCTGGATACCTACAGGAGTTTGTAGATTATCTTAATCATAACATTTGGGGTATTCAGTTTACAGTAACCTTTGATTTAGAATCTATTAATTTTTTGGATGTCACTGCTTAGCGAAACAGGGATCACACCCCAAGTACCAGGGTCTTTCACAAATATCCCCAGTATAATATGTTACTACATGCTTCCAGTATGCATCCACGCCACACCATCAAAAATATTCCTAAATCCCAATTCATGCGTATCAAACGCCTCAGCTCCACCCAACCGGATTATGACAGGGCTAGTTCAGATTTATTTCAGAGGTTTGTACAGAGAGGTTACAGACAACAGGATATTTCAAGGGTATGGAACTGGTCCAACAACATGGACAGGAATACTTTATTACAATATAGGACACGAGTTGGGGATGGTTCTGAGCAAGTGATTAGGTTTGTCACCTCTTATGGGAGGAACTTTAATGCCATT
Organism: Protopterus annectens; assembly: GCF_019279795.1. Taxonomy (NCBI): domain Eukaryota; kingdom Metazoa; phylum Chordata; order Ceratodontiformes; family Protopteridae; genus Protopterus; species Protopterus annectens. The sequence continues at coordinate 405,264,730 of NC_056731.1, read as the reverse complement.
AGAGGTACCATAAATAGACATTGGAACATCCTTTTGGCTAATGATTATTTAAGAACCATCTTGGGTCCAGCCTGTCAGTTCTCCTATCGTAGAGGTAAAACCCTTGGGTCGTTGTTCTCTCATTTCAAACATATTGAAAGTGGGGGAGCAATCTATAAACAGTTAACTATTTCAGGGGATGAATTATTGGGTACGTTTCCCTGTGGCCATTGTGGTTCATGTAAACAGATTAACAAATCGAAACAATTTTCCAGTCATAACACTAGTAAAGTATTTGACTGTAAAATCTTTGCAATTGCAGCAGTAATTGGGTGGTTTATTTGGCTAGTTGTCATTGTTCAGCTTTTTATGTAGGCCAAACTTCGAGGCCACTCAGAACTCGGATTAATGAACATCGAAGTGATATCAAAAATAGAAAAGAAACTAATGCTCTTTATCGTCATGTACTCAAACATCAGCAGGCAGTGTTTTCATTTATGGTCATTGACAGGATAATTGGAGATAGAAGCCATTCCCAAGGATGGCACACCATATTAAATCATAAGGAGAAGTATTGGATCATTACGTTGGGTGTGTTATTCCCACCGGGTCTGAATGACCATTTATGAATATAAATACACCTTTTGTAACATAGGCATGTTATGATGCTCCTAAAGGTCTAGTTCTGCCTCATGATTTTTGAATTTGATTCATAATTGTGTTTTTGTATGTATAAATAACTATTCACTATAATATATATATTTGAATACTATTTTTATGTATTCAGTTTTCTGGGACCTATGGGGTTAATTCAATCTTTTGTGTTCTATTTTCATAATTTGTCCAAGTTTGCATAGCATAGGGTCTTCAGGTAATATTATATTTCCCTGTTCTTTATCTTAAATTGTAGTTAATATATTATCATCATTTGTATTTTACATTATTCATTATCTTATGTTTATGTATTGGTTTATGGGAACATATCATGGTTCCTATTGGTGGTGGTTGTATTTAAATAATGATGCTTCACAGGCTTTTGTATGTTTATTTTTTCCCACACTGAAGAAGGCACTGGTGTGCTGAAACCGGTCTGTGTATATTAAAGTTTCTTTTTACACTCGGTATGGGTGTCTTTTACTCTTTTTAATATTCCGAGTCATTTCACTGCTGGCCAACTGTGTTTAATATGTGAGTTCTCCCGGCCATGCAGAACCCACGTGCATAGCAGTTTTGTTTGACTGCATCCCTGACATCCACACCATCTGTGCACGGACATGCTCATATGGTCTGATGCACAGGGTGAACAGACTAGGATGATATGTGTAGTTTACAAATGTTGAGGACTGTTGACAGGCAGCAGATATACCATGTAGTACAGGTGTACAATACTGTTAACAGTATGTGTCTTGTGTAACAACAGTGCAGCCTAGGTCTCCGGCAAACATTAAAACCCTGTGCATATGATTATGCCTGTGCTGCATCTCTGACATCCACACCATCAGTGCAGGGACATGCTCATATGGTCTGATGCACAGGGTGAACAGACTAGGATGATATGTGTAATTTACACACACACTCAGGTATTGACACACATGTATTCAGTGACACTGTAACACACACACACGGCTTCACAGACACAGTAACACACACTCGCATACAGTTGCTACTGGTGGGATGAGGACCCCTGTCTATGTCCAAATCATCATTACAGTACTGTGCACCTACATAACGCGCCACAGAGAATACACATGTACAGGTAGTCAGTATGGCCTAAGATCGGGGACATCAACACGGATAGTTTAATGCATCGCCTGGATGGTGGGAGGGGTCTTATCAGTTCAGTATGGTAACATACATCCTCACCCCAGGGACCAGACAGCCCTACATACACATACTGTGGCATTCAGTAATTAATACACATATGTCATACACATACAGATACCTCACATGTGTGAGATACACGCCCCTGCCTACATCCTGCTTTCTACACTGCAATCTGTAGAGATGTGTACACTAGTGTACAGGAGAGTGAGTAACAACTGAGATTATTACCCACAATACATGACATATATGGACACACATGCAACCACACATGCCAGCACTGTGAATCTCAGACCTGCCTAGCTCATGTTATGTATGTCAGATGTACAGCAGTATTGCATGCGTTACAAACTGTACTGACGCTTCCTGTGCCAAATGTGCTGATATATGCACTAGGAACGTCATATCTATTAACAGGTGTCAAGTGATTTACCTTCGCTGTCACCCTGACCGCTGTCTAAGTTGTGTGTTATGTCCTTCAATTAACGAAACCATTGCTTACCAGTTACACAGGGTATTGTAGGACTGCTTGTGACACACCTGTGAGCTGTCCACAGCAAACATCTGTCTGCAAAGATGCCCGACCACTTAATTATTTCAACACATCTGTCCATACCTGTGGTATATTTTTCTGTACATTCAGCATATCACCATATACAGTTGGCAATGTTGAGGCTGCATTGCAGCTGTATGATGTACTAGGATACACGCCACCTGCATACATCAGCAACCGCACACGCATGTTATATGAATGCACAACACTACGTGTACAGGTGTGTAGGTCCTACAATCCTGACATTTGGTCATGTTTGTAGGCACTGTAATTGGTGGATATGTGTAATGACATACATGACACATGGACTGTTGTATGATATGATGGGTGACCAATACAGAGGGGATGTTACCTCTGTCAACACTGATATCACACCTTATGTACTGTTAGCATTCAGCAGCCATGGACCTACATTCCATGTGCATGTGTGTAATGGCTGTAGCCACCTGTTTGCACAAAGGACTACAACAGCTATGCTATTTACAGATATGTTGTGTGTGTGGCATGTACATACCCAGGGCAGGTACATGTATGTCATATCCATACATGAGGGTGTGTACTGGTGTACAGCAACAGACATCTGCTAATGGTGGAAAGTACCGAGGGCACTTGGTATGTATACAGCTGACCTGGTCACAGACAGTGGTATCATTGCATTGCATAACCCATGATGCAACTGTGTCAGTACATGTGTACTGTCTACAGTTGATGTAGACCTTAGTACAGTACACAGGTCAAGGGTCACATGGTGGTGTACTCGTCTGTCATACAACATGTATGGTTGCGTGTTGGTGGTCCGAGGGCATGGTGGTGCCTGCAGTTTACATCCTAGAATGCAGCATGTGACACTGCATCCTGCACATGGCTCATCTGTGATGACGTTTTGTGGGGGAACCGGTCAGTACATGTGAGTGGCCTTTATGTATGTGGGTTCACCACCTGGAGTGGTCCGTACCTGTGTTATGGCCCACATGTCTGATTCTGAGGTATATGCTGGTAGTGCTAGGTTCTGAGGTATATGGTGGTGGTGCTACTGTGCACTACAGAGACATCAGCCAGGTGTTCCTCACTGCACAGATGTCAGTACTCCCCATTGTTGGATCTGCAGTGGCCAGCTGTGAATATGGATGCTACACATCTAGGGGTTGGGAGGGTGGCCTAATGGTTAAGGTGTTTGCCTTACAAACACAAGGTGCAGGGTTTGAGTCTCACAAGGGATAACTGGCTAGGCTTAAAATGGCTCACAAGGGCATTTAGCTTAGTACTAATCTATGAACCTATGAACCTATAAGAAAACAATGCAGTTGTCCTGTAGGTATATGGGAGTTAACCTGTGTTTAGGACGTTAGCTTGGAATGGCACTGTGTGGGCGGATGCAACTTGGGTAATATCTGCACTCCCTTGTATCTTGGATGCATGTGATATGTGACAAAGGCCTGCCTACTGTCAGCCATGTCATCCCAGAATGACAGCTGATGTTGTGTAAAAGATTGGTGTCAAATATATGTAGAGCAGCGTTCCCGCTAACAATGACAACTACTAACACCAGAGCCCATTACAATGTGTTCTTTATGTCTACCTGTAATAGCATGGCCACTGTGGCCCTCCGTGTTTAGCATCAGACTGCATCCCAGTCAGCCCTGTGCTACTAGGAGTATGACCATGCCCAGTATATCCTTGTGTAGATGGACACATAGTAGTGTATTCCGACCAGCCCTGTCCTACTAAGTGTGTGAGCATGCCCCCTGTGCTACTAAGTGTATGAGCATGCCCAGTATATCCTTGTGTAGATAAACACATAGTGCATTCCGAACAGCCTTGTGCTACTGTGTGAGCATGCCCAGTGACACCTTTTGTCGGTTATGTGCCTCTGTGTATGGGCATGTCCATTGTAACCCTGTATAGTGGTAGTAGTCATCCATTCTACAGATGGGCATACTCCAGGTCAGGATGGATTCCTACTTTAAACACACAAGTTCACAGGTTTGTACATCTTAACTGCCAGCATCCCTGTTGATGTCCGCATTCCCAGATGGTCATAATGACAGCCTTGACATGTGTAGTCTGTGTGGTGCAATTCGTAAGTATGTAGCATTGTAATAGTAATCTGTAAATAGGCAGGTGTTCCGTACCTGACACTGGCGTGTGTGTGTATGTCTGTCCCCGTTTGCCGGTGGACTCTAAATTGCTTTTAGACTGCCAACACTCCATACATTTCTTATACCCACTGTTAGCAAGACCAATGATGTCATCCATCTACAAATACACCTCTGGGAGGGCTGTGACCTAGTAATCTCGGTAGTGCATTCTGTAAATGCGTAATGCTGTAGTGTAATAAAGTAGTTAGGTCGGTGTTCTAGTCCCACACTTGCCATGTGTGTGTGTTTCCCCATTTGCCTGAGGACTGAGTGATACCTTTATACTGCTCACACTCCATACATTTCTTATACCCACCGTTAGCAAGGCCGATGATGTCACCCATCTACAAATACACCTCTGGGAGTGCTGTGTCCCAGTAATCTCGGTAGCGCGTTCTGTAACTGCATAATGCTGTAGTGTAATAAAGTAGTTAGGTCGGTGTTCTAGTCCCACACTTGCCGTGTGTGTGTCCCTGAGGACTGAGTAATGCTTTTATACTGCTCACACTGCATACATTTCTTATACCCATCGTTAGCAAGGCTGATGATGTCACCCATCTACAAATACACCTCTGGGAGTACTGTGTCCCAGTAATCTCGGTAGCACATTCTGTAACTGCGTAATGCTGTAGTGTAATAAAGTAGTTAGGTTGGTGTTCTAGTCCCACACTTGCCATGTGTGTGTGTATGTCCCCGTTTGCCTGAGGCCTGAGTAATGCTTTTATACTGGTCACGCTCCATACATTTATTATACCCACCGTAATCAAGGCCGATGATGTCACCCATCTACAAATACACCTTTGGGAGTGCTGTGTCCCAGTAATCTTGGTAGCGCATTCTGTAACTGCGTAATGCTGTAGTGTAGTAAAGTAGATAGGTCGGTGTTCTAATCCCAGACATGCCAAGTGTGTGTGTCTGCCTGCATAAGACAAGTACAGTGCTTTGTAGAATTCACTGTAGCGCTTGCCCTAAATGCGTGTTGCTGCAGTGTGATACGGTAGGGGTTTGTATGGCAAGTGTGTGTTTGTCTGTCAGAGCCTGTGTAGAGGTGGCCATGATTATCTTACCATTGGATATGTTTGGGAGCAGGTTTTGTAGTTTTCCTATATAGTATCCGTCTTATGACACATTGGTTACCTCACGAGGAGTACAGCTATCAGTCAGCCACGGCACTGTGTTGGCAAGCCATACCGATACATCTGGCAAAAGGGCTGGTGAACTAAGTATGCAGCCCTACTAGTACCTGGTATATGTCCTGCACCCATGTACCATGCACATACAACCTTGCCTAGGATACACCACTATGTTGTTAGTAACATGCACATTGAGGACAGATAGTAGGCATGGTGTGACCGCAGTAGCCTTCAGAGGACATGGCACCCTGTACAGTGTACAATAGGCACATATATGCAGACATTGTGCCTTCATTATGTTCCACACTGAGTGGCTGCAACATATATGGTGCCATCATATGTGATCCACTAAGGCCAGACAATGCTGTACACATGTGCCCTGTATGGACCCATGCCACTGACACCACTGAATACCTGTCCATTCTATCCATGCAGGTGCAGGGCCGACCTGCTCACTATAAGCAGGTTTCGCCACACCAGGCCAGTATTGGCATATCGGGGTATAACAGGCTATGTACACTACATGTGTCTGCCAAACCAGGTACACCTGTACATGTCACTCTACAGTATTGTGGGACATGCACATCCCAGGCAATGTCCATGTGAAGGACTATCAAACACAGACATGGCATGCATTGCAAAGCTATGGCCCTACACATTGGTAACCAGGATGTCAGGCCAGATAATGCAGTACCCATCGTGTGGAACATTGCAGACATTACACCCCTGCACTGCACACCACTGTCGGATGATGCAATGGCAAGGATTACCCCTCACCCAGCCTTGTACAGCCATCTTGCACAGCCAAACACTACACATCCATGGAGCAATGCATACCTGCATGACAGTACTGGCACCCTGTGTCTGCGTGTGGGTTGTGATGCTCCCAACCACAATCACTCCCAGTATAAACCTTGTTGACATGCCAACAGTTGTCATGCACTTTCACATGGCCTAGCCCATAGAACCTCCAGATATCTCCTGTGGTGCATGTGGTCCTGTGCATTACTGCGGTGTGGCAAACTAAGTAGTTACATTGAGTATTTACCACCCTGGCAAAGGTGTCAATTCATGTCCATTAGAGTGTGGTTGTGGTGACAATGGCATCCGTTCACATGGACTGACGTGTGCCACACCTAATGTATGTCTACTATATCTGTTGCAAATGGCACTCACTCACCTACACACATGTTCTTACAGCACTGCAACATGCCGCCTCTGTGGCACATGTAGTAACGTCATGCACATGTAATAGTAATGAGTAGTCAGGGGTTTGCCCCTGTACTATTCAGCATGTGACAGATTATGGTTAAGTCTCCAAGCCCTTCCCTGGTGTACATTACCTGTCCCACACACACACTCTCTGGTGGATGTGAAGGTGTACACCTGCACAGCAGTAGCATGTGTATTGTAACAGATGGAAATGGTCAGGTGATAGCCTCTGCACCTATTGCAGTCCTCCTCTAGCTGACTGCATGTGGTACAGCTGTGATGGTGATCCCATTCCCATCCACATGATAAACACAGTACACTATCTAGGGAAACATGTTATTATCTGGCCATGACAGTCGCTGTGAGTGGTACCTGGATGTGGTGTTCTGACACGGCATCGCAGATGATATCTGGATGTACCTCAATCATTTTCAACAGTGGGAAATAGCCTAATGACAAGAGGGTGACGTGCCACACAACTACAGCATGTAAGTGTAGCTATGCTGCATTGAGACTACTGCCTGTTTAATATGTGTGCGGTAATGGCTATTCTGCATGTTAAACTACAGACATGACAGTACTCTGTTCATGACAGAACTCCATCTGTAGGGCCATCTGTGAACAGGTCAGTGTTTGCAACCATTTGTTTCCTGTGTTACACAATGAACACACTTCTGTACACAGCAGAAGCATGGTGTGGGGATCGTAGACAGCACATGATGATAGGGCTGTGTTACTGCCATCGCATCCCTGACTGGACATGTGTCACATGAGACAGTGGTATGACTGACACTGTGTGGGATTCCCAGTGACAAGCCAATGATGGGCAACTGTTCATAGCTGCTGTCACATGTCTACTACACATTGTACAGTTGCCATGCGGTATATATGCATGTGTTGTGCTCCCTCTGCAAATGTATACCTTCTGTTGTGTTGGGTTGCTGGTGATATCTATACATACTGTCATAGGTAATCCTGTATGCTGTTGTCTATCACTAAGCCATATGTGGGTTTAAAACACAACACCATAGGCTGAATGGGTTGTTATGTCCCGGCAGATCCTCCTGTCCCACTTCAGCTGACCACGGCACCGGGCACTAGCACATTTGGGTCTCAGCCATTAACATCAACCTCTGTTGGCTCTGCACCACCTTCTGGTGGTACCACCACTGAGAATGGAGCATGTTCCCCTTGGAAGTGGGACCAGACAGGTACATATCTGCCGTCGTGCGGTCCCGGACATGTTGTGTAGGCGGCTCCCTAAGGGGTTAAGAAGCCGGATACGCCAGTTCAAGGGTGGAGTGTCACATTTACAGGGTAATGCTGCCCCTCCTGGACAGCCCCCAGCACTGCCTCCTTTGCAGCTGTGTAGGTGCAGTAGCAGTTGCCCATGGCTGGAGACCTCCGTCCCACTGTTCCCATGGGCTTTTGAATGCCGAAGACCCATCCCCATCCAGGGTGTATCCCCCCCCCACATGTGTCATATACCAACCCTGTATGCTGTCATTTCTGTGCTCCTACCTATCCTCCACGACCATACCTACACTCATTCCAAACATCTGACCCTCACCTACGGACACATAAGGCCAACTGGCTCCTAGGACATCATCTGCACTATACATAGCTGTCCATTACACACACGTGCCCACTGGACACATGAAAACCTTGTAATATGCATCGTAACATACTGTTATCCTCATCACTGTCCCTCAGGCGCACGGTCCTGGTATGCACATCACTTCTACATGGTCCAGGTACACGTGAGGAGGATGACCCCATTGTACACAAAACACTACCGGTCCCTCTATGGTTACCCCATTTACCTTTATCATGATGATGATGTTGCACACAGCACATTGCATGAGTACTGTTCACACATAATGATTGGACAGGTACTGTTGTGTTAATGTACATTACATGCACAGAGTGATGTATATGGCCAATGTACAACTATTGTCTGTCTGAGGGAGTCTTGTGATCACATAGAGCAACACCACTACATAATACAGGCATCACTTGTGTTTCCCGTTTCATTAGTTTGTAATGCTTTGTTGCCACACAGTATGTCGCTGATACATTTCTATATATGTATGCACCTATATGCTGGACATAAATACTCACATGTACATCTACATGATGGGATACATTCCTATACTGTTGAATGACTGCGCTGTATGATATCCTCTGGTTACAGCCTCTTATGCTTGATTAGCCTCTACATTGCTTAACCAATGCAATACTTGCATACTGGTAGCCAAACATGCTTATACCCGCTTGATCCCGCACTTGCTAATGCACCGGCATTGCTGCTTGCATCTGTCACTCACACCCCTGGGTGTGAGCGAGGACCAAAATATTACCTTGTGATGCCTATTACATCGTACTACATGACTCCAGTATCGGGATTGGCCACCCATTAGGCGATGGCATTGCGTTCGACTGTACGGAATCAGTGGCCTGTCCAGTGACACAATCATATTTGTGTGTACCTCATACAATGTGTTCCCACCTTGTGATGCCTATTACACCGGAATACATGAATACAGCATCAGAAACGGCTGCCTATTAGGCGACGGCATGGCGTTTGACTGTACGGAATCAGCGGCCTGTCCAGAGAATCATTCATATTCATGTGTTCCTCTTAGGCATACCTTGTGATGCCCATCACATCGGACTACATGACTACAGTCATAGCCGGCCTTAGGCATACGCTAACTAAGCGGCCACCTAGGGCACCGCTTTAGTGGGTGCACTTTACCAGTATTTATTTGGTGTAGGTAGACCAGGATGGGGGCACTGGGTGGTGTAGTGGGGGGTGCCGTTGTGCCCTCTGCCTAGGGCACCAGTTGACCTAAGGCCACTCCTGACTACAGTATCGGGAATGGCTGCCCATTAGGCGACTGCATGGCATTCAACTGTACGGAATCAGTGGCCTGTCCGGTGAATCATTCATAATTGTGTGTTCCTCTTACAACTTGCTCCCACCTTGTAATGCCTATCACATCAGACTACATGACTACAGTATCGGGAATGGCTGCCCATTAGGCAACGGCATGGCATTCAACTGTACGGAATCAGCGGCCTGTCCATTGAATTAATCATATTTCTGTGTTTCGCATACACTCTGCTCCTGTCTGGCTGATACATGGGAACTAAGACCCTGCATTAAAAACGAGTAGTTGGGTTGTGGTAGCCACATCCGTCGGATGGGTCATGCTACCGCATACCTATTACAGGTTTGCCACCTTCTCAATTGGCCAAGGTAGGACTTTAGGGTTACCACCTGTCCCACTTTGCGAGGGACAGTGCGAAAATAATCAAAACATAGCACATGTCCAAATTACAGGACATTATTATTTTCTATGTTTCATTAATAATTGCATACAACAGTTATTTTATATATGACACTTCTATATGTTATGTGAAGTAGCATAAGCAATTCAAATGCAACTAGATTAAGCTTTTACTTGTGCAAATAAGTGTAATCCTGTACTATGCACGGCTGTAGGTATGTTTAGTCCTGGAATGTCTGACATTTCTACAGAACATGTCCCACTCTGGCCATTTGGAAAGGTGGCAACCCTATAGGACCTGTATGTAGAGATGTCAGACTTTGCAGGGCAACACACCCACAGCCAGTAGAAAGGGGTGCACTTCACTGTTTCACCTAAATAAAAGGTTACTCTTGTAGCATTACAGTTGCTTATACTGTTACCTATAACATTTAGGTGTTTCAGAGGAGCATAATTGTTTTATGCTACTACTACAGACAATATAGGTAGTCTTTGCCCTAAATCACAGGACATTTGCCTTAATTACAGTTATTATGCAACACAACTGCCCACAGGGGAGTGTCCCTCGCAATTATTTTATTCTATCAACTTTCTAAGGTAGTCTGCGGAACATGCACTTTCTCTCACTATCAGACCTCTCATGCAAATGGGGAAGAATAAACACTGAATCAGGGACACTGCATAACGACCTCAGGGACATATTTAGAAGGTTGGTGCTATTAACCTGACACATTGATGGACACAGAGCACATATGTATTCATACACATTGTCTGAGGTGCATGCAGTTTATGACTCTTACATGTTGTCATTATTCATTACGTGTATTCCGCCACCTTTCCTCCTAATATCACTAGTTCTAGGATGGTTTAGTTGAGACTGTGTTAAGATTCTGATTCGTAATCATGGACGTCCCTGGTAATCAGGGACAGTTCAATGATATGGTCCCTATGTATTCCCCCAATGGTTTACGGACTGTCCAGTAGATGTGCTCTTATAGTTTGGGAAGTATGGGCGTCTGCTATACCCACATCGGAATATTACATACACCCACGGGGTGGTCCTAATACGTGTCTGCCAGCCAACACCTGCACGCCTAGCCCCATAATCGCATACCCATAGTTCCCCCACCTGCCACTACTCTACAGCACTCATCCTTAATGTGGACGCAGGTGGGATATGAACACACCCCTACACACTGCCCACTCTCCCCGTGTTGGGACACATGTCATACGTTGTGTCAATCCATGTGTTATCAGGCTTGCACAACCTACTGTTCTGTGTACAGCTACATCCTGGTCATAACTGTGTTACTCCCACTGGCTGAAGTCACCAAATTGTTGGTGTCCCGCAAGGGACGTCACTGTCCATGTTTAAAGTGTAGACCTTGTACATCTCTCCCACTGGTAGTTTCCTGCCGGTGGTCTGGGAACCAGTGTTGTATTTACTTTTATTGCGTGTCTGTATGTCTCACCGGCCTAGCTGGGGGGGGGTGGTGGTAAGTAGACGTTTGTTGAGTGGACCTCCAACCAACATATGCCCGGTCTAAACATGTTACCAGTAACTGCTGTAATCTAACCTATGTATATACATGTGTATTTCACTGTAGCATATATATATATATATATATATATATATATATATATATATATATATATATATATATATATATTTACATTAATATATACAGACATATCTGCATATGTATTCATACATGTATATTCATATCTTACTGTTTTATATATATATATATATATATATATATATATATATATGTGTGTGTGTGTGTGTGTGTGTGCATATGTATATATATATATATATATATATATATATATATATATATATATATATATATCATTATATATATATATATATATATATATATATATGTACATCAGTGTGTCAATACATTCCTCGCTCATAGGCACTTACACATGGTGTTTATAAGCTTCACCAGCATACTAGTGCCTTATTCATTATAACACTGACACACTCCAGTTATCTTGTAATCGGTATGTAGCACGTTATGCAGCGGACAGATGTCGCTATATGCTCATGCACGGATTACCAATGGTAACTGGAATGTGATAGTGTGATTCGACCCATCCCTCTTCTGCACAGCCTATTATTCCATGTACTGTTGATGTTTGTATGGGTACATTCCTATTATTTATGTCAACAAATGGAATGCATGTGTTACAGAATTTGTACGTCAACATATATTGTTGTCTGCATGTGAGTATGCATATATACCTATTACGACCTAGATGACCTCCACGGGGCAGTCCATTAGAACCGGCCCATCCAATCCTGGCACGCCTGGATCCATAATTGCATAACCACAGTTCCTCCACCCCACCTGTGTTAAATTTACACATGTAACATCCATTATCCACTTGTTATCGCAGCCATGACACACCTTTACACATTTCCCTCTCCAGAGCTTTTGGGGCCCTACACATATTCTGTCCCACCTCGTGTATTCACAGGGTCTCTTGTCATGTATATTTGCACATACCTGGGATTATGGAATACAGCCATTTGCGATTTCCAATTTTTGGAGGTCCCAGCATGGGACTACATTCCGTCTGTGTGTAAAGTAGAACTAGCATTTCAATGATGCTACTCCCACTGGTAATACTCTGCCTGTGGTGTGAGTAGCGGTGCTCTGCTCACTCCTGGGCAGCTTTTTATGACATACACCAAAAGCACTTTATAATGCCAACATTGCTCTTGATTCCCGTCACATCCCTTGTGTATGCTTTACTGTTACAATGTCCATTCTTTATGTATATATATATCTATATCTATCTATATATATATATATATATATATATATATATATATATATATTTCTCATGTATGTAGATATATAGCTATACACACATATATGTGTGTGTGTGTATATATATATATATATATATATATGTGTGTGTGTGTGTGTGTGTGTATATATTACATCTGTAAATACAAACATACATTTCCTATGCTGGGAGCTGCTTACACCTGCGCAGGCACACTCGCCTATGCTTACTGTGCATTACATATGTTTACTGTCGCTTATTTATGCTTATTTGTGCCTTATACATTATGGCAATACCACTTTGATTGAAAGGATCTGGTTAATAGTCCCATGCGATACACACGTTCACCTTTACATGTTTAAATGGCAGCTTTATAGGAGAGCAACATTCATTCCACATGGAAAATGATATGTGCTATTGTCGACCTTGAACCGTGAATGCCTTTTCATTAGGTGGATGCTCTAACCACGACACTATTGGTGTTCTGCCTCATTTATATGTATACCCATGGTGCATAGTTACCTGAACACACGCCTCATCACTTCACTTACACAGCAGGCATCCATTTACTTGTTGGGAAAAATGCACTACTACACATGCGCTATTCCCTTTTCCCTACTGCTCTGGACTCGTGCCGCATGTTGACTCACTCCGAGGATATTCAGACCTCTACAGTCTATAGTTGTGGCACATACGTGTGTTCGATTGTCATGGTGTTCATATGGTCTTCCGGGTTTAAACTTGTCCGACTGGGGACAAGGACTGCCCTGTACCTAGTTGAAAGTCAGACTTAGCAAGGGGAGATCATTTGTTCCACTTTTAGTGACCTACCTGTGGTTGGGGATGCAGAGGTGTGCTCACCTATGGCCATCCTGATATATAACTGCACTATTACGGGGATTTCCTATATTGTGACCATGTTCATTCTTCATATATATATATATATATATATATATGTGTGTGTATGTGTGTGTATCGGTCTGTATATACACCTACATGCTCATTTACATTTCCCGTACCGTTGACTTTACAGGCCAACACTTACCCACGGTCAGTACAAAGGTTAGAACTTTACTTATTTGCCTAAATGAACGCTTATTCTTGTAGCGGTTTGTTTGCTTCATCTGTTTCTTGTAACTTTGAGTATTTTACATAAATAACTGTTTTATGCAACTGTTACATGAAATATGGGACATATTTCCTACAGTCACAGGACATTTGCCATTGCATTATATTTGGTCTGGACACAACTACCCAAAAAAAGGCCTGTCCCTCACAAGGTGGGACAGGTGGTAACCCTACTTACATCTGATTTACAGTGCCTTAAGCACCCTATATCCGACTGCCACTATGCGAATGTGTAAGGTATATATTCCCGATAATGCACGTGGGGAGATGTGCATCACGGTCAGGTTTTTAATCCCTCACAAGGTGGGGCAGGTGGTAACTCTACTTACATCTGCTTTAAAGTGCCTTAAGCACCCTATATCCGACTGCCACTATGCGAATGTGTAAGGTATATATTCCTGATAATGCACGTGGGGAGACGTGCATCATGGTCAGGTGTTTAATCCCGGGTCGTAGGTTCTGCAGGACCGGCTGGAGGCTGAGCAGTCTTGTGGACAACTACTGCTCATACAACTTGTGTTCAGATGTATACAGAACTGGACATCGTGTCGTGACACCAAGTCTAATGTTTAAAAGAGATACATATCCCATGAGGGATATCCAAAAATTGTGGGGACCAATGACCATCTTTGCTTTACGGCTGTAAGGTAGGGTTTTACATGCAAGGGATACATAGTCTGCAATCCTGAGAATGCCTAGGGTGAGACTGCCTACTAGCCGCCCAAGTACAGCTGGTTTTGGTGGATGTTCAGGAAGGTGGGGGGTATGCTGTGAAGAGGATGATGGGTATTCAATTATGTATCCAGGTGTGTTGGGGTTGGATGGCTCAGTTCAGGCCAGACCATTATGTGGGTATATGCCGGTAACGTTTCTGTACATGTGTATTGCACATTTTAATGTTCACATGTTTGTGGGATTGTATTGTGGATGTGTATATTTGTTCTTTGGTTATCTTCCTGATTCACCCACCACTCCCTCGTAGACCTCCAGTTCACCTATTGTGCATCCAACCCAGTCTCCCCTTGGTGAATTATTACATTGCCCGTCACCCCATATTCCACAAACAACATTCATCCCTTCTCTAGTTGATGGCTCATGGCACATTCAACAGAACACACTGCGTACACTACATATCTCTGGGACCAATATGTTTGTGAGGTCTACACTAACATTTCAGATCATCCAGATGCTGTACTTCACGCACATAGGTACTCGCAAATACTTATCTTTCATGACATGGTAGGTAGACCCAGGTAATACCCGTTCATCTATGGGCCATCCTGGCAAGGACGACTTGGACCGTGAATGGGCAGATATTGGGCGAATGTTCTGACCATTGGTAGGGTTGCCACCTTTTCATATGACCTGGATGGGACATTTTCGTGGCACACATCTATGTTTACAGGCCAACACATACCCATGGTCATTACAAAGGATAGTACTTTAGTTTCTTGCCTACATATAAGCTTTTATTGTTTTAGCGGTGTAGTTGCTTATTCTGTTTCGTTTACTTGCTTATTCTGTTTCTTGTAACATATAGGTATTTTATATATGGACATACGTGCTGTATGGGGCTATTACATACCATATGGGACATAATTATGTCCTACTATCGCAGGACATTTCACATTTATTATGATTTTGGTATGGACACACCTACCTAGAGGGGGACTGTCCCTCACAATTTGGGACAGGTGGTAACCCAAACCATTAGGCTAGGCTTGGCAATTGGCGGCGCGCTAACACGATGCATTTCGCTTCCACTTGGTATAACTAGTGACACTACAATGGAATACGGGCATGGGGTTTTAAATATCTTTGTTCAAGGGACGGGGATTCAATATTCAGCTACGTGCCTTTGTGTTTACTTCTTATTGTGGTGTTCGCAATGATGTCTTGTATGCTTTGCATACATTTCAGTATCCACGGACACTGACAGGAGTGAATACTATTACAGGCAGGCTGTACTAGTCAGCATTTTAGGTTGCGCGTATGCAGCTGTCATGTTCATGCCTCCGTGCAGCACTTGGACACGCCCCCTGCACGCGTACACATTTCCTGTGCACGTGGCCATTACGGCAGTGCACCTTCATTAATATGCATGTGGTGCTGCTGCGCCATCTCTACGCCGCACTGTCGGCGCAAGGTTAATGACATCCTTGTGCCGAGCTTCATGAATCCCAGGGAAAGTTTGTTAAGCACTTGGAGACGACCACTGATTTTTTACAGTTTACAGTAAAACGTGATTTTAAATCTATAGACTTTTTGGATGTAAGAATAACCAAAGATGTAGGGACTAGTATGTCAACCTCTCTATACAAGAAATATTTTTGGGAGCAATCACTATTTGGAATTTTCAAGTATGCACCCTAGACGTACTTTTAAGAACATAGTAATGGGATAGGGTTTATGTACATCAAGATTACGTACAGAAGAAGCTAACTTTGAAAAAGAACTGGAGAGTTTACAGAACCATATGGTAAAAAGGGGTTATACAAACAACTTGATGCGAGAGGGTTTAGAACTAGTGAAGAGAGATGGAAAGGGAAAGGCTAGACCATGGCTGAAAGCCAATGAGACACAAAGCCATGAGAACAACACAATGAAACAAAAATGTAATAAACACAGGCTTATGCTACAATACAGCAACAATACCAATGGGGTTTGTGAAATAATTAAACAAAGCTGAAAATTTCTGTTAAGTGAGGATAGACTCAAAAATATTGTGGATAAAGAACCAAGCTTTGGTTTTAGATGCAACAGCAATTTGAAAGACATGTTGTGTAAAAAACTAGGAATGAGACGTAAAACTAGGTTAACATCAGATAGAACAGGTACTTTTCCTTGAAGGCAGTGTAAGACTTGCTTCATGATTAGTGATAAAAATAGCTTTGTTTGCCCCATAAATAAAAAGGAATGTATATTTAAACTACATGCAGACTGCCACATGGAAAATGTGGTATATTTAGCAATGTGTCAGTTATGCCCCATTTATTATGTAGGGAAAACCAACTGTAAACTGAAAATTAGAATACATCACCTGTACAGTATTAGACAGAAAGATGAACGTAATTCTCTGTATGTGCATAATTCTAAGAATCCAATACACACCTTTAAATTTATGGTTATACAGGTTACTCATATGAGTAAAGGGGGGGGGGGCATAGTGAATGTCACTGAGTGTAATGAACTACACTGGATTATACAGCTAGCAGCAAATGATCCACCAGGGTTGAATACATGTATACCTTTAAGACCAACCCTTAAGAAAAGGAGGACAGTGAGATGATTTGTGGTTGTGTTTTTAAATGTATTTAAATAGACTTCATGAATGCTGTTTCACTGTCTGATGAAGGGTTATCCTGAAAGTGCTCACAATTTTATCACCATTTTACCTGTTTTTATGGAATAAAAGTTAGCACAGCTTGCTTGGACTCGACTGTTTTCTTGGATTTACATCCTTTATGAATATGGAGACACCACCACCTTTGGAGCTTCGGTACATGTTTCGGGGCCGAAGGGTGTGGAATAAGTTATAGCCTGGTAGCGCAAAGGTGCTTTCTGCCACTTTAAACCAGGTCTCCGTTACAGGACAAATGTTGATGTTCTCCAATTTGAGGAGTGCTTCGAGCGAGTGCATCTTGAGATTTAGACTTCTAGCATTGAGCAGCATGACCCACAGATTGCATTTATTTATAGCTGTTATGGTGGTAATTTGGTCTTTGGAACTCCACCTAAAAAGGCACTATAGGGGTGGCAAGAGCCTTAGGCAGTACCCGGAAACCCGGGGGTGACAGACGCAGGCCATCTCTGGCAAAGCATTGAGGTCTGTCAATTATGTCATCCCAAGCAGACAGATACTGGACCCCCTTAGAATGACACCAGAAACTTAGCCAATTGTTGAAGTCAATCATTTTTTGTCTGTACTGCAGTATCATTCTGGGTGACGGTAGGATACTGCTCAGGGCTAGTGTCATATCTGCCTGGATCACATAATCTAAGAGCTCCACCATGTATCTTTTCATTTAGTCCAGGGAGGTGCATCTCATGTCATTCACACCCACGTGGACAATGACAGACTCGTACTTGTACTTGTTGTAGAGTGACCCGAGTGTGTGTGTTACGTATCGGATTCTGGCACCTGATAGACAGCTGACTGTTACCTTCTCCTTATTCAACCTAGTGAGTGGGACATCTGTGTGCCTCACTATTGAGTCACCTATGATTAGTGTATTGGGCAAGGTGTTTTGCCTTAGGAGCGTAGGTTGAGCGGCAGACTGTGGAGGTGAGCTATGTGTCCTGTGGTTTGTGCTGCGTTGTGGTGGTCGGGTGTGTTTCTATCTTGGAAGTCTCTGCTGTTTGGGTAAATTTTTATTGAGTGTCTCCACAAAGGTGGGTGTGTGGTTTGTGTTTTTATGTGAGAGCTGTGATAGTGGGTGTTCTGGAGGGCTATGTGTTCCATGTGGTGTGATGCAGGTGTTGACTTTCTCCTCTTGATCAGCTAGTCCAGTCTTTGCTGGAGAGCGCATAGCTTCCAATTTGGTGATATAAGTGCATCTCTCACAAGTCTAAGTGTTGGGAGGTAAGAGGAGAGGGTTGTCTGTGTACATGAGGCAGTTGCTACACTGCCTCAGAATGCTCTAGTGCACCAGGTTAATAGGAGAAAGCACAGAGAACTGCCCTTTAATCATGCCAGGAGGGGTGGTCATAACTACTAAGTACTGGAGCTATTTCCATGAAGAATGACTAGTACTGATGGCTCTTAGGTGTGCTATAATAACTGCTACAAAAACCTGTTGAAGTGCAAAGTGATTAGGCTATCTGAAGTGCAGGAGAGAAAGAACTAGCAAGATCTAAGGGAAAAACTGAAGAGCAGACTTTCTGACACCAGTAATAGTTTACCTCAGCTCGGCCCTGCTGAGCAGAGCTTAAACAAGCGCAAACCCCTGCAAATATGGGCTTTCAAACCAGAAAGTTGCAAGGGATGGAAAATCTGCCCAAATGGCCAATAAACTACAACTTCTGGGCCAGAAACTACTCATCTTGCGGTAGATAGGCTACCTAGTGCTTACCACTACCACTGATAAGCTAGAAAACCTCCCTCCAACACAGAAAGGCTTGGGGGGCTCAGAAGCTTACAAACAGTCCTGGATACAGCAAATCTGTATCTGGACTAGAATAGGTACAGGAAAAGTGGGAAATAAGCTTAGAACTTTTTTAGTATAATACAATATAATATAATATAGATTCAATTTAACGGACAGCTCAGTGGTGCAATGATTACGTTGTCGCCTCACAGCAAGAGGTTCTCTGGTTTGATTCTTGGCTGGGGTGCCTTCTGTGCGGAGCCTGCATGTCCTCCCTGCATTCGCATGGGTTTCCTCTGGGTACTGCAGTTTCCTCCCGCATCACAAACACATGTCTGAAGCGTTTCTCCCCAGGCCTCTGTTGAAAATTGGGTTTGTTCCAAGTCAGAATTTCCCAGTAAACAAATGTTAAATAAAAATAATAAATAAATAATATCCACACACTGAATCCCAATATGTATTGTGGTGATCCCACCAATAAATATGTGATGTAGATATCCCACCACTGCTCACCAAATGATATGTGACGACCCTCCACTGGACCAGTAATCAAGAAGCCTCAATTCTCACCACTGGCAACAGTGGGGACGTTCACTGAGAGGATGACAAATACACACACAGTATTACCAGATGCAGCTCTCTGCATCAAGTGCAATTTCCCTTAAGAGCACAAAGAGATCACAGTCAGTCTGGGGCTGGTTCTCCTTTCCCCAGATCCCCAGTAAGACTCCCCACTGGCACAGCTATAGAGTTGAGATCTCAGCTCAGTGACCAGCGCCCTCTCTGTCCAACCAGTGATCTGTGTCCTGCCCAAGTAGCTGACATACACACACACCTGGGAAAGGCTGGCACAGGTTTACTAGCTCTGCCCCCTTCTGCCCAAACTATAAAGTAGTTAGCGCTGCCACCACTCCACCAGTCACTCCTTATCAGCTACTTTAGGGCTCTTCCAAGGGTACCCAATATACATACAGAGTGATATTAATATTAATACAAATGGTAATTTGAGCAAGAGCAAGGCTATTAGGAGTGGCCCACTCAGTGTCACCAAACAAATATGCAAGTACTCTCACAACTTAAAATATCTCTACACACATCAGACACAATGAAAGGATAGATTGCAGAATGACATAATTTCTGGTAATTTGACTTCTAGTTCCCAGGCCAAAACCCCCACTGCTAGAAGCTGGCAGCATTTAGCAACTACCTGTAAAATATACAGATAAGGGCTTTTGCTCATCTTTGGTAGATGCTGGAAGTCATAAAACAATTGCATTCCTTCATGTTTCAAAAGTAGCAATTAGTTCACTTCAATGACAATACAGAAAGCTTCCTAGTACAGACTTTGTGTCTCTAGCTGCATTGAAAACATGGAAGATAGCCTCTTTGTTGCATAGCCTATAAAGTAATTTAATTTCAGATATTGTTCTAAAGTTTGCTGTACTGAGATAAACCCTCCTGTTTCCTCTGTTAAGCATATACATTTAAACAGTAACAATAGTGCAGGTCTTCAAGTAGGGCACACTGTGGTTACATTTCAAATGCAGCACTCTACAAATACCTTATCAGCACACACATCTGTATGAGCAGTTTGATATAAACATGGCATAAAGTTCTAATACATTTGTAACACAAGCATCTTGTATGAATCATCTCAATATTCACCAATGACATATAATTATTTACAAAATTCCAGCTAGCTGTGCTGGCAGTATCTCTTTTTGTCACAAAGGTATTAATATCCTGGCTTCTCCTGATGAGGATCCATTGAGGGTGTTCCAACTGTTGCAAGTGCCTGGCTAGGTACATGCCAAATGGGGTACTGTATAGGTTCATGCCAATTTACCTAAGGTCTGTCCTGACTACAAGAAGTTTAAGGTATTACACAGTGGAGATTTTAAGCCAAAAAAAAATCCCAATTTTTTTTTCTAATGTTGTAAAAACAATCATGTCTTTGAAACAGCTTAATAGCGGGTGGTGCAGTGGTTAGCACTGTTGCCTCACAGGAAGAGGTTCTCCGGTCCAATTCTCAGCTGGGGTGCCTTCTGTGCAGCAAAGTCTGCATATGCTCCCTGCAATTGCGTATGTTTTGTCCAGGTGTTCCGGTTTCCTCCCATATTCCAAAGATATGTGTCTGCAGTGTTTCTCCTAAGGTCATCACTGAAAATATGCTCTGTCCCAGTCAGGACTTTCCTGGTAAATAAATTGTATGAAACAATACAACCCATTCAAATTTATTTAAGAGTGATCTTTTATTTATTGAAAAAAATGAAGTCCAGACATTTGCAGATTGAGTGCTGTTTGCCCTGCAAGATCTTATGTTTCTTTAAAAAGATATCCTATGTCAAGCATTTGAAAAGGTGGCTGTCCAAGACACAAGATATTTAAAAACAACCTTTTTTGTAGTGACTTCATGCACATTTTGAATAAGAATCAGGAAAGGTGGTGAAAAGCAGCTTATTTATTGGACAAGATGTAAAGTTTTTATGACTGCAGCACTGCACACAATTTACCATCTGATTATGTACATAGTAGTCTGTTTCATACCTTTCAATCTCTTAGCACAAGAAATCTGGACAAAACCAAAAATAAGGAGACAAAGGTCCCAAAACAGGAACAGATTTTACATATTGCTCTTACAGACTTAAAATGTTGCTAGCATATGAGCTTTTGCATTAACATGCATTTGTCTGAAAGATATGAAGTCTGAAACTCAAATGCCTGCCATTATTTAGTGACTTCAGTCCTCATTATGTGCTAAAAATAAGGGTGTATCTAAGCATACTCCTATACTCTAATGATTACAGTTTTCTAGACATTACTTACAGAAATCATGGCTTTGTTAGGCTGTATCATGTCCACAAATATCTAAATTAATGCCTCCAAAAACAGTTACATAGGTTCATAGGTTCATACTAGGCTATCTGCCCTAGGGCATTTATAAGCCTAGCCAGAATGTGTTTGGCTTTCACCACCCATTTTAAATTTATTTTGCTATGCCCTTTTTCGAGGTTAGTATACTGTGCCTCTGTCTAACAGTGACACAGAAGTGATACCCTGGGTAAACCTACGATCTCCCATCCACTCATCAAGATTCCTCTTGAAGAGAGTCAATGAGGGACTCTGCCTAACCTGGACTGGGATTTTATTCCAGAGTGAAAGGAGCCTCTGGGTTATAAATCTGCCCCTATAGCATGTCCTATTTATTTCAGTGCTGAGGTTCAAGTCTCTCGAGCGCGTAGCTCGATGGGATTTGGATTTTCTGAGGTGCAGCATGTCCATTAATTCCGGGTTGGACATGGCTTTATACGTCAGGCACAGATCGCCGCTGAACAGGCGGTATACCACTGAGTAGAGCTGGAGTTTCTTTAACCGGGCAGCATATGGCATCTGTTTGAGCCCTTTGATCCTCTTGGTGAGGTACTTTTGGGGTCTTTCCAGTTGCTGCAGGTGTCTGGTAAGGTACTTCCCAAAAGGGGCATTGTACTCAATTATGGGCCTGATGAGAGATGACTAAAGAGGCACGATGACCTCCCCTGATCTAGATGTGAATCCCTTCATGATTAGGTGGGCTATATAAAATGTTTTTCTAACCACTTTGGCCACGTAGTTGTCAAATGAGAGATTGCTATCAACTTGGGTCCCCAGGTCCCTAATTACTTCTTCTGTACTTAATGGATTACCACCCATGTGGTAATTTGTGGGCACTTTGTTTTTGCCAAAGGGGATGACTATACACTTTTTGGCATTTAGCTTGAGGCCATGGCTCTGGCACAATTGTCTGTTTCTATGAGGCCCTTTTGGAGGATGCTTGTGTCGGCTGAAGAGTCGATTATGGTGCCCAGTTTGCAGTCATCTGCGAACTTGGTCAGCCACAGTCCTTCCGTGTTGGCCTGTACCTCCGAGAAATATATACCGAACAAGAGATGTCCCAGGACTGAGCCTTGTGGGACACCACTTGTAACTGGTTTGGAGTCTGACATGACTCCAGCAATTCTAACCATGTGGGTTCTGTCCTTGAGCCAGTTTGCAATCCATCTAGTGACATACGGGTTTATATTTAAGCTGGTGAGCTTATCTATAATGCCCGAGTGGGGTATTGTATCGAAGGCTTTTGCGAGGTCCAGGTAGGCTGTGTGGACCACCTTCCCCTCGTCAATGGCCTTGGTGACTGTTTCAAAGAAATCAACCAGGTTTAAGAGGCAGGATCTACCCTTAACAAAGACTGACTGGGTAGGATCCAGTGTCTGTAGGTCCCCAATATCTTTATTTATGAGGTCCATGATGATCCTTTCCATAGCTTTGCAGACCAAGCTAGTCAGGCTTATGGGGCGATAGTTTCCAGGATCTGTTGAGGCACCACCTTTATGGAGAGGGACCACTGTTGCTGTACGCCACTCTTTGGGCACATATCCTGTAGTAAGGCTGAGATTGAACAGTAGTTTTATGTTTGGGTTTAGCTCTTCTTGGAGTTCATGTAGGATGCAGCCGGGACACCGTCTGGTCCCACTGATGCTGTGTTTTTTGCTTTGGAGAGGGCGGCTCTTACCTGATCATCTGAGATGTCAGGGGGGCAGCACTCTGCTGGGATAGATATTTGCCCTTTTGGTGGGGGGGGGGGAGTTTGCGCTGAACCTGTCAGCTAGGTTGTTGGCAATGTCTGTGGGTTCGGTGTATTTTTTGTCATTTTGGACTAATTCTGAGCATATCTGGGAATTACCACCCAGGTTCCTAACATAACTAAAGAAAGCCTTGTGATTATCCTTAGTGTCTTGTGCAATTTTTCTCTCGAAGCTGGCCTTAGACAATTTTATGAGTGCCCGTAGTTTTTTGCTAATACTGATCAGTGATGCCTTCCCTTTTTGGGATTTTGCTCTATCATTTAGTAGCTTCCTCCTTCTATTGTATAGTTTGTTTATGGCTGGGGTCCACCAGACAAGACGTCTGCCTTTGGAGGATTGGGTCTTGGTTTTATTTGGGATCGCATGACCCATGCATTCCTGAAGGTGTTCATAGAATGCGTTTATAAAGGATTCTGCGGTCTGGGCCGTATTTTCCACAGGCCCGGGGGCTTTGAAGGATTCCACCTCGGTTTTGAGAGGTGTGAAATTTGCTTTAGAGATTTGAAAAGATACATATTTAATGGTTTTAGACGGAAAGTGATGCAAACATTTAAGTGCAGGTGTGGGGGCATACCTCTCAAGTGTACATCATTGTAGTTACTAAGTTAATGGCCCTGGGGCCCTTACAACCTAGCCAAGAGTTTATTCCCAAAAAGAAACCTCATTACAGGAATGTTCCTCATTTGGGATCTTAAAACATTCATGCTCCTTGAAATTCCACATTGAAAAGATCTATCACACATTTAGTGTTAGCAATTTTTAACTAAAATTCATGGTAAATAGAACTAAATCATATTAAATCATTAAAACAATTATGTAATTAATATCACATTTTAACCATCCTGAGCTTACTAGATTAACGTGTTAGTAAGTTGTTAGTGACTGTTCCACATTTTAAAGGGTAGTGTTCTTCATTTTGGAGATGGAAGATTGAGAGCTATTGGGGTGTCAAATTTTTAACTGTCAGGTAGGTTGGGACAGTAATAACAGCACAGAAGTACAAAATTAAATCATCCGACTACACCTCTGCCCGAAAAACACAAATTTTAAGATGTACAGACCAAAACAACATGAGTCAAAAATCTGGGATAGTTGAGGGCTACACACATCTCAATCTTTCTGAGCAAAATCTGAACAAAAGCCTAACGTAACGGAGGACAAATGCTATTTGCGCAAATACCCTGTCTTTGTTCTTTGTCAGTACTTGCATACTGTATTACTTCACGATTATAAAGAACATATGGTAGACTGAAGTCAAAATCAGCTGGGCTCCTCCCATTGACTTTCCTGCATCATAAAGCATGTACTTAAGTAATCCGGTGCATGGGAAAATGCTTACATCTCACTTTTCGTCAAGGGCAAAACATTGTGCAACTGTTGCATAAAAATACCAAACCATTCTGCTTTCTATCAAACCGCCAACCTTTCTTACCGGTCCATTCTTTCTATCAAATCGCCACCCCTTCCTAAAAGGCAGTTAAAAATCATCTTTATCACACAGCCAGGGAGTACCAGCAAATCACGAACAGAAAAACAATCAAAACATACACGTGCTACCAGGTTTGACGTCATGTAAACAGAGCACTGTAGCAGATGTAAGAGAGGCTCTTCTGAAGGATATTGGGATTGTAGTCCTCTTCTTAAACACAGCCTGCCTTGCTGAGGGTTAACAGATTACAGCACTACTAGTTCCGGGAAGCCACTGTGGCTGTAACGCACGCGTAGTCATAATTTCTTGTTTCTAAGTGGCATTTGATGGGGAAAAGCTAGACACTGCTGCATGTATGTGTAAGATGACTGCGGAATCAGGACAGTCGTATTAGCTTGTTCAATGTCTTCACTGTCGCAGTACGATGTCATTATTTTATTTCTGTCTCTGTTCAGATAAAAGATTGCCCAAACGCTTAGGCTTGAAGTGGGATTGTTGGGAAAATAGAAGGTCTGGATCATTTCAGTGGTTGAAAGAAAACCGAAATATTGAGATTCGTAATTTGTCTTAATTAGGCATATGGCAAGTTATGCTGTAATCGTCCTTGGGGCAGAGACTGGATCTTTTGTTTATTGTAGAACCCGTCCATGGGGTTTTTGTTCCTAGGTGGCTGATCGGAGCCGTAGTTGCAACATCGAGCAAGTATGTGGCAAAGTGTTGGCTTAACCTTGCTAGTTACTGTGTCCACTTTAATATGTGTCTTGCTGTTTATGGTGTGCGGTGAGTACCGATTTTGCACTTCAGATGTAATTTATACAGAACATTTTTGAACTTCTTTCATTAATGTGCTCATTCATGTTTCAGTTTTATTTATTATAACATTACAGAAAACTTCGATAATTTTAGGGTCCATGGTAAGCTGTCCCGGTTTTTGAGTATTTATTTTATTATTTCGGGCAGTCATAAGGAGTAGCAGCAGGGGGGACGCAAGTGTTGGTGACATATGAAAATCATGGTACAAAGTCCTCTGCATTTTTGTACTTAATTTGCAAGTTAGTACCTCTAGGACATTTGCGGATTTGCAGCTTCAGATACAGTAATAAGCACTTATCACAGTTCCTCGGGCTTGTGGACCAGTAGTGTACAAGCTGTTGCGGAACAGAAGTATTATTTTCGCAGTCCCCTGTTCCAAGGTTATTACTATTAAAATGTAGCTTGCACCCTTTTCAGGCTTCCACGTTTGCTAACGTAATTGTCATTTTCAAAAGCATTTCCTTTCTGTTGATGCCTTTCTGGTTGCTTCCTTACCAGTTCTTGAGACTACTGTGTGCTGAATTCCACAAAACATATAATACGAAGGATGAAGTGTTCATTCAAATTAATCATCAAGTTAAGACATCTATCTGTCTGTCTGGGTAATCATATGGTATAGTCTGTTGACATGGCTTTGACAAAGAAATGGGTGGCTGTGTATTTTATTGCCTCAGCCTTCCCACCACCAGTCCTATTAGGCAATACAGAACGCAAGTACTCCTGTTTTGTACAGTACTGTAAATATTTAATATTGATGCAGACATCATGTTTTAATATGTAAAAAATTGCAGAAGTCTGAAAAAAATTGTATTATATGGTATAACAAAATGTTGCCAGCAGTAGCTGTTCCTGATTACCATAACATCATATTCTGAAATTTGTTTCAGTCTTTATATGTGTGTAATACAGTACATGACACTAAAGTACTGGAGTAAAAAAAATGCAGTATTTTATTTGCAAACATTGGTAGCAAAAATTGTGTTGCCGTTAGAGGGTTATCAAGTTATTTGCTATGTTTGTAAAAGTTTAGTACTTTTCCGTTAAACCCCTACCACGCATTTTAGGAACTGTATTGGTGGCTTTTGGCTTATTTCTTCCCCGATACTATATGTTCTGTTTCCCAAACTGTTTACTGTTATCTTCTCTCAAGTGTTGTCCCCCTTGCAGTAAATCTCTGTTGGTGATGACTCCCGCTTACAGTTATTAAGAGAGGCTGTCACCCAGTCCCCATGGATATGACGGTTACAATCGCGGCTGCTTTCGGCGTAAAGTGTAGGTAACCTGCAAATCGGACAGATGACACAGCTTTCAGGTCGTGCATTAGGTAGTACTGAACCTTGGCAATGACAGCCTACCCTTATATGCAGGTGCCAGGTCGACATTTCCTGCCATATTTCTTTTCCCGAGCTGCAGTCCCACTGCATCGTCCGGATGACCATTAACCCAGGTCAGATTCAACAGCTAATCACCTCAGCTGAACACGTGTTCTGCCTATGACCACTCAAGACTGTTTATGACAGATGAATGGCCACTGCTGTGTGTCCCCCCCTGGAGTTTGGAGTCATCAGTAGCATGCCTCTGGACCCTTCTCCCGCTTCCTAGTCAGGCACCCCACTAAAGGTGTGTGGCGGCTATCACTGAAAAGGCAAACATAGATATGACCCAAGAAGGCAGGCAACACAGAGAAAAAGGGAGTACTCATCAATTGTGTACGACGGAGTAGGAAGACGATCAAGAAGTAAGCTGGAATCAGGCAATACAGTTTCTAAAATGTGTGGTAGGGGTTTAACGGAAAAGTACCTGAAGTTTAATTCTGGGGCATCTGCCAGTCACAACCACACTAACTTATTAAACACCTACCACTTCATAAAACACTTCAAAATCCCTTTGACTTTGTTTCATGACCCTTTACTCCATCTTATGCACTACTGTTCACTTTAAAACAGTTCCTTCTCTCCTCTCTCAGCTATTCCCAGCTATTTATTCCTTTTGCTTCTAATTACAGCAGTTTCTACTCACTACCTGCTGTTCCATATTACTTAATCAAGTCTTCCTCCACAATCCTCTTTCGCCTTCTTTCCTCCTGACTGCCTTCTGTCCCACATCCTACTGTCTTGCAAGTTTCATTCAGTCCTGTATAGTTGATATTCAGTCATGCCTCTTAAAACCAACTATTTTAGCTGCAATGTCTCTTGATTTCACTCCGTCTCTTTCATCGTATAATGCTCCTTTTACCACTACTGCTGTCTTCATACAGTCACTTAGTGTACTGTTATATGTACTGTAGAAATGGGTTTATATGTACTGTAGAAATGGGTGCGCCTAAGTGGCTATCTGAACTAAAATATGCTAGTATTTATACATTGTAGTTGTGTGGTTTAAATGGGTTTGTGGCTATGCCACATAATTTATTTTTGTAAGATGACAGGTTATTTATTAAAGAATACCAAACACGGTATAACTCTATGGTTAAAGAAGGTAGTAGTCCCTTATAAATAACATGTCGCATTGAACAAAGTAGGTTACAAAATAGTAAGCTCCCTTCAAGTAAAATAAGAGAAGTGAGACTCAAATTCATTTTTGTAAACATCCCCAATTTTAAATCTTGTAATGCTGTTGAAGTAACTCTGAAAATAATGTCACTTAATATTTGTACTGTCGGGGAGAGAGTTTAAGATATGTGATCTCACTTAGACCTATGGGCTCAATAAGAGAAAAAAAGTGAATGTGTTTAGTAGTAATGGTAAATAGGATTGTGAGGTTTGTGCTGAAAAATGATTAATGATGCTGCATTAAAATAGTTCTCATTTAGATGCAGTGGTAGGAGGATCATAAAAGTTTTCATGTAAATGGTATAGTTTGGGCATGTTTACTTCTAATGGATGGAGACTTGTTGGGTCTGAAGAGTGCTGCACAGTTGGTGTTTGGCTTTTACATGTAGGGTTGCAGTTTTGGGGTTAGGGCTAGGGTTAGAGTTTTGGATTAAAGTTATGTTTTTAAGGTTAGGATTACAGTTTTAGATGTAAGAGTTTTAAGACTGGGCAATGGTTAGGCTTAGGGTTCCTAAGTCAACTGGATAACTGCTCCACTAAATAAACTTTGAAACATGTTTTTCTGATTTAATTTAGTAGGCATAGCTCATTTCTGTCTTTCTGAAAAAGTACACACACAAATAATTAAGTGCTCATCCAGTAAGAGTATCCAGTGCTGCACGATTTGCGGAATGTATGACACTTATGCAGTGTGCCTTGCAGCAAACCTGAAATATTTGATGCTTTGACAGAATTGTAAAAAGCCAAGGAAATGCAACAATATGGCTGCAATGTTTTCTGGATTTAATATGCATTTCATTTGTAATTGTTGGAAGTTACAGGTTACCAAAATTTTTGTGTGATGCCAGTGGAGCTAATAATCTACAACATTTCCAAAATGTAATACAACACTTAAAAATTAAAACATTTCTGTGTTTGGAAATACAACTTGTTCATTTCAAACAATTTAGTATATCGAAAGTTGTACATTGTAAAATTTACAACTATACTTTTATTTATAGGTTCATTGATAATTACTAGACCAGCTGGCCCTGTGGGCCATTTTAAGCCTGCCAGTTTCCTTTTTTTTCTCAAAATAACCTATCCTGTTTGGTCTTACCCATCTTATGGCCAATGATTATATTACCCCATTTGCACTAATGAGCATAACTGGGATCATACCATAGATAATTTGACAGGACCCAGTGCATGGGATAAAGCATTTTGGAACTGCCTCTGTCCATTAGTAGTACAGGGGGCAGTCCAAGGATACATTTTCTGTCTCCCATCCATAGATTTAAGTTACACTTGAAAGTGGACTGGATGGCGAGTCTGTTCCACAGCAGTGGTATCCTTTGTGAGATATAACTGCCCTCCAAACCATTTTGTTGATGTTGCAGAAGAGTATCCCTGGACTAAATATTTCTGATGCCGTTTGACTTGCTGATGTGCAGTAAATTTTTGTTGATGTTGCAGAAGAGTATCCCTGGACTAAATATTTCTGATGCCGTTTGACTTGCTGATGTGCAGTAAATACATCGGTAATGGGTCGAAGGATGCCTTGTATGCCAGACGCAGGTCACCTGTTAACAGTCCGTAGGATACAGAGTATAGTGACAGGGCTTTGAGTTGATCCATGTAGGACATGTTGTTTAGGCCTTGAATTTTTCATTTTACTAAAGTATCTCTGTGGATGTTCCAGTTGTATGTGTTTGGACAGTTACATGTGAAAGAGGACGTTGTATTCAATGAGGGCTGAGTAAAGGGGGACAGTGACATCCCTAGTTCTAGACTCGATCCCTTTATTTATAATGTATGCATAGAAGACAATAGACACAAGTTTGTCAAAAGTTAGGTCCCTGCCCACATAAGTTCCCAAATACTTTACAGTGGTCAGCTCTTAGGGGTGTAAATGTCAATGCAGTTCCCTGGACTAGTAGATATCCCAAAGGATACAGTAATGCATTTTTTGGCTTTTAGCTTCAGTCCATGATTTTAGAACCAGTGATTTATTTAATTGTGACAAACCTAAGTCATTTAGGGATTCAGTGACTACTCCTAGCATGTCTGCAAACTTAGTCAGATGGAGGATTTTAGTATTGACTTTTACTTCATAAAAGTAGTTGCCAAACAGAGAAGCCCCGGCACAGACGTCTGTGGGACTCCACTGGTGACTGATCTCGTCGTGGAGGTAACTTCCCCTGTTCTGATTGTCTGCGTCCTGTCTGTAAGCCAGCTGGCAATCCAGTGGGTGACATAAGGGTTTATTCTCTGTTTATTTAGCTTTTCTAGTGTGCCCGAGTGGGGAATTGCGTAAAAAGATTTGGCCAAGTTGCGGTATGTCGTTTGTAACACTTTACCTTCATCCATTGCTTTGGTGACATTTATTTAAAAAAAAAACAGGTTGAATAAACATGAAATGCCCTTAATGAATCCAAACTGAGACAGGTCCAGCGTTTGGAGGTTCCCTATGTCCTGAATGATTTGAGAGTAGAATGCATAAACCAAAAAAAAAAAAAAAAAAGAAAACAACCAAGCAATGAAGGAATTAACTAGCAGTAAACTGTTTAAAATGTAGTATGGATTGAAAATGTAACCGTGTGCAGCAGTGCACCCTATTAAAGAAGTGAAACCCAAGGGGACCTCATCCTAATGGAAGTATTTGTTCCGCATATTTAAATCGGGTGTAGTAGTAAAAGGACCTGCACAAAACAAGAAATGGAAATCCCTTCGGATGTTTCTAGCCTGGTTCTCTGAACAGCCAGCAGCTCTTGCCACCGACAACCTTAGCTGTCTCACAGGGATGTAGGGCCTCAGCAGGTATAAGTCCTGCATCCGTTAGATTTAATAATTTTGGAACTGTTATCTTGAATTTCACTAATTATGTAATGGTCTGTTCTTTCCACATGAGTTAGCAAATCTTCCCTAATAGCATAAAACACATCAGTATGCCTGTTTTTGCAACTTTGTTGTAAAAATCAGTCCATGTTCAGCAGTTCTTCAGTTTAGACCTTTTCTCATAAAAGAAAAAGAAAAAATCCCATTGTGTATAAATACTTGTTTATTTAGAAATGCATCACTACAACATGTGAAGCATTAACACACCATCATAGAATGTGTACTTTTAACTATCAAAGTTGAATGTTCATGGAGGCAGAGCCTAGATGGTCAACTGAGAGCAGTGAATTTTGGGAGCTCCATAAACTAGTATAATAATAGATGAAAATGTTATTATTTTCAAGTTTAAAACGTCCAAAATTTATAGATAAACTACATAAATATCAATTTGGTGGAGATGCACAACAATTTTCCTGTCAAGTAACTTGGAGATATACTGAGTCGCTGAATATGAACAACTCAAAGAATTCCCATCCAGATGCTGCTTTGAAAAAAGAACTGCAGTTGATGACATCTACCTTACAGGAACTATCTTTAAAATGGGTGGCTTTAAAAATGATGTGGAAAACCTCAAATTCTCAAAAACAGACTGATACTCTTAAGGAACTATTACAGCAACACCATACAAAAATAACAAATATAGAGACTTCTATAAATTACATTGAAAGGAGAATCAAAGAGGAAGAATTCCAAAAATAATTTCTGCTTAAACAGAGTACATGGCTGCTTAACAAAATAGGTGACTTAGAAAACAGGAAAAGGAGAAACAACATAAGGATCTTTGGTCTGCCTGAAAACATTGAAGGAGAAGACATTATTTCATTCTTAAAGGACAACAACGGGATATTAAAGCAGATTGCTCAACCTGCTGTCTCTTTTAGTCCCTGTTCGTTGATACAGCCTCAAAAAATCACCCATGCAGCTTTAAAAACTAATCCACTCAACTGTTTTCCCTGTTAGGCTTCCTACCTTTTTGTACTGTTTTACTTTCACTTTGAAAACCAAGTTGAAAAACCTCTAGCTGGCTCTGAAATGATGATGTCACATCTGCCAGAGCTCTTGCTGTAGCTACCGGGACGTTTCCTCCCCCAAAGTGATGTAATCCCTGCCTGATTTGCATGCTGTATAGAAGAGCCAGTGGACCTCCCACATTGTGATGTCAGAGCTGCCTTGCCCAGCCCACTCTTAACCTAGCAAAAATGTCAAACTATAATCTCACTTTTCTGAAGAGTCCTACCGATATGTGACAAAGTACAGGCAGAAGCACAGTAACAGCTTCAAAAACTAAGAGCATAAATTTGCAATGACCATGCGTAGACATGAATTGCATGTTTTTACATAAGAAGCAGGTGTCTGTCACAGTTAATCGACAACACTACATCAGATTACAAGAAGTGTGCAATACCGTAATTTTCTTAAATTACCACTTAAAAAAGCATGTGGGTGCTGTCATGCAAGTTTGTGAAATATTGTGTGTTTATAGTGCATCATTTGTTAGCTATTTAACCAGACAGGAAGGAAAATAAGTGGGAGTTTGATGCTTTGAAAAACAGTGATTATTCCCAGTGCTATGGAGCTTGGTTCTAAATTTAACAGGAGGAGTGCAACAAAAAAAATAATCTTCCACTGTAAGGAAGGAGAGGCTGACAAGAAAACAGTACATTAATCTGATCACCTGCTGTGAGCTGTCCATCACATGCAGATAATGGGTCAAATTACCCTTAGCTCTTTGACAGCTAGGGAAGGTAGGTGTGAAGGGGGGAAATGAAGAACTAGACTTTTTTGGAGACAAACAGTGCATTCTGGGATACTTAGAGGCAGACTAAACAGTCAGAATTATTTCAAGATGCCAGACCCCATGTGGTCAGGGTCAGAAATTGTGTATAAAAATATCTAAAAAGCTCTAAATAGTTCCAGAGTGGTGGTAAAATGCAGGAAACACCAAACCATGATGAAATAAACATGTTTTTTAGTTTGTGGGTGCATATTGCCATTTATCAACCTGGATTCCTGAATTTTTAGACTTGAAAGAGGGACTTTCATTTTTTGTTTGAAAGGGCACATAGAGCACTGAGGAAACCTGTTTCTAACTGAACAGATACTCCACCTAGCTCCTAGTTATAAAATTTCTTTCATTTCTGGGCAAGGAACTGATATTAAAATCTGCTTGGAGAAAATCACCCTTAAAATACAATCAAAGCCTGATAAGGTTTGACAATGATTATTCTTCCAGAATACTAGAACAAAGGAAAAAAAAATCTGGCCAAACTGTTGAAACAAAACAACATTAAAGCACAGCTGACCTTTCCAGCCAAGATAAAAAATACTTTTTTGCCAATGAGATGAGAACCTTTAATGACTTAGATGAAGCTACTACATTTGTCAAAAACAACAACTATCCCAGAAGTGGAATGGATGGCTCCTACTCTTAAAAGAAAGAAATTCTTGGACTGATGCTAGAAAGAAGAAGAAACAAAAAACTGATTCCAAGGTAGCTGTCCCAAAAAAATAACTCTTACAACTACATCTCTCAAAGTATCAACTGATATGGTACATCACTTGTCACCTGTTTTTATTTAAAAAAAAAAAAGAGGGTTTCTTAAACAACTGAGAAACAGTAATGATTTAAATGTTCAAAGAGTCCAGTAATTCTTCACAAACAAAGGTAGGTCAAGATGGGTTACTATTTACATGATATATATATATATATATATATATATATATATATATATATATATATATATATATATATATAAAGCCAAACAAAGCAACATATAATATAAACAAAGTTTCTATTCCCCTACTTGAACTCATTGAATGCTTATCTTGTTCATTTTTCATTGTTTTGCTTATAATAATTTAAGTAATTAACTAATTCAACAAGGTACCATTCATCAGAATTCAGACTCAAATGTAACAAATTAACATCATATATAATAGCAGTAACAGTAGAATGTTTTGAAAAAAAAATGTTGTCATGGAGACCTTCAGTTAAAGTATGATTTAGAAATGTCATGTAGATTCTGGTTGAATAATAGTAGCAAGATCTTGGTACAAATGTCATCATTATTCTGTCTAAATATAGATAATATCAATTATGGCAGGTGTCACACTAATGAGTGCTGTTTGATCAATCCTGATACGGTGTGCGTGGATTCAGCCGTGTCTGGCAGCTAGTACAAATGTCATTATTATTCTGTCTAAACATAGTTAATATAAATTTTGGCAGGTATCATAGCTTCGAGTGCTGTTTGATTAAGCCTGACATGGTGTGTGTGGATGCAACTGTTGTATGTTGCCTTTTTCGTCTACGGGAAGCTATGAGTTGTGGCTTGTGATCGAGGTTTACTGATGCTTGTGTATTAGGAAGAGACATTTGGTGTTTTGCCTGGATCCAGGGGAAGGGGTGGATAAAACTGTGATTTGGTGTATTATGGCAGAGAATAGTTTATTTATACATCTGCTGAGTGAGAGGTGGGAAGGCTGGAAGAATGTGTTATCCCTTGTTGTGAGTTTTTTTTGTTTTTATCTGTTTGCTCTCCGTTCTTTTCCTGGCTGCTGCCTCGCTGAAAGGAAGGGAATTTTTGAAGTTGCAGTGATGTAAAGCTTTGCTTCAGGTGCATCACGAGACTCTGGTATGCAGTACACAGACACACTAACAGAAACAGACGTTCCCAGGTTGCTATGGCAATGGAGACAGAGTGACGATAATGCTTAATGGCTCTGAGGACCCTCCAAGATGATTCTCGGCAATATTTTTGGTTTAAAAACATATATATATATATATATATATATATATATATATATATGTATGTGTGTATATGTATGTATGTGTATAATATATATATATATATATATATATATATATATATATATATATATATATATATATACATATCTATATAAAATGACTGTTTTAAACCACATGTACACATATTGATGGTCTCCCAACACTTCGTTTAACTCATTAAGTTGATTCTTGATTAAAAAAAAAAAAGCGCAATTTTATATTTAAAATGTATTTTGGTCCAAACACATTAAGGACTTATATAAGAGTAGAAGTCTGAGTTACTGTGAATGACTAAGAGCACTTGGTCTTGTGCAGAACCCTTTGCAGTGGTCTGGGAGGTGAGCTTGCTCGGATATGTTGAGCATATGGAGACAGCTGATTCTAGGGGTGTTTGAGGTTGCCGGGAAGTGCTAGAGAGGCATTAAATTTCCTTCATGGAAATATCTGTAGGAATGGAAGGTGTGTTGAGTGGTTCACTGGCAGAGTGGCCACTGCATGGAACAGGCTGGTAAAATGGAACAGGACGGGATATTTTAAGAACAGCCTGGAAACACACCGCATGAACTAGTGAATGGCATTCTGGCAAAACTGGATGGGTATTGTTGCCCATGCTTGAAGTACTGATGTGTGTATTAAGGATAGAAATATAACAAATAAGAAACTAGAAGGGTCTCTTAATTTAAAGTCTATGGACTATATAAACATGCTTGGAAGGAGCTAATAATAAGAATAAGCATTACAGCTTGTGGTCTCTTGACAGCCAAAAAAAAAAAAAACACACAATAATTATGTAATGTATGATTTTAGTAAATTTAGACATAAAATATATAAGATGAAGCAGTCTACTGAATTTAGATATTAGGATTTAATAACATGGGCTTGTGTATAATGACACTACTGTCTTAACTTGTCATAAATGACGTACACTATATTGAACATCAAGGGGAAGCATGATGATTTTCTTATATAAGTAAACGTGCATAACAAGTCATATAATTGCTTTAACTTGAATAGTTGTTCAAGGGAAACAATAGAAGCCTGAATTAGGAATGTCATAGAATGTAACCTTCACATTCTGAACAAATAGTATTAAATTGATAAGTTTAACCTTTGCTGGTTATGCAAAATAGAATGTTGCCGTTTAAATCTAAAAACTTTCCGTATATGCCATAAAATAGCAATTTATGAATATGGAAAGGGAACTTGTAATCATTAATCACAATAAGTGAATTTGTTGTTTTTATTCTATAAGTTCACTCATTTTATAATATGAAGTGACAGATCTGAAAATCCTTATGTGTAGGAAATGGGAAGAGGGATGCACTGATAATTAAAATGCACTAACTTTCATCAGTGTTCTCATAAAACAAACCTGATGCTTTAAGTAAGTTAGCAACAAAGTGATTATTTAAATGCTGGCAAACAATGAAATATAACTTCTGATATATCCAGTAAAATACATTGTATTATAAACATTAGGTATAAGTAGACATTTGTATTGTATTAAGAATTCTGTCTAATCTACAATAGTATTATATCTGTTCAAAACAATATAAATATTGTTTATTCCTATTACAGATATTCTCCATATGATAATTCAATTTATGTAGCTCAGATGTTCTGGATTGTCAATGTATGAGTGATAATCTGCTGGACTTAGTTTTATCCATCAGATTTGGAATGATTTTCATTCCATGGCTAGTGAGGATCTTAGTTTTGTTAACATTTATTAATTTAAGTTTGTTATTTCACAAAAACATTTTTAGTATGCCTGACCAAAACATTACTTTATTGGTAAACACTCAAAGTATAAAACTGATAATTTCCATTAAAAGCTCAAACATTTACTTTATAGTTATCAGAGGAAAATGTTTAATAGTGACAATAAAACAAAAAATAGATAGTCTAAATAACCTAAGATGGATTCAACTTTATCTTTAAATACCAATGTCTTAAACAATCCTAGCAAGCGATAAATCTATTGAAATGTTTAGAATTGAACAAAGCACAACTTGTCTTCCTTCAAGAAACTAATTTCAAAACAAATGGCAGTTACAAATGGAATCCTAAGGAATATATGATACAGACACAATCCACCTATAAGACAAAGACAAAAGGGGTAATAATTTTATGGAAAACAAATGTGATTATACGGGCACAATCCACCTATAAGACAAAGACAAAAGGGGTAATAATTTTATGGAAAACAAATGTGATTAACCCAGAAATCATTTATAAGTATGAAGATAAAGAAGACCTTATGGCATTAGTAATAGATGTAATGCGATCCTATCTCGCCTACATTCGTAACAGATGGGCTCGGAGCCGAGAAACGGCTCCGACTCGGCCGATACACTAGTACTAAGTCTCTGATTGGCTGGGCCAACCCCTCTATCCCAGTATGCACCACACCTAAGCCCCCAGATCTCGTTTGCAGCTTCTAAAGATAAGATGTGGTCTCGAGTTGGCTGTGGCTAAGTACCCTATTTTTTAGTCAAATTTTTGGCTTTTTGTGGGTTTTTTTCTTAAGAGTTGACCAAAAACAGCTATTTTCATAGCTATCTTGTTGTCTGACTGTGTATTGGTCATTTTAGGATAAAAATTGTTTTCTGTGGTAAATTTCAGGTGTTTGGTGAGCTAGGCCCATTTTAACTTAGAGGGCCTTAGCCCTACCTTTAGAGTGTTTAAGTTAGAACTCTACCCCCTTTCCGTTCCTAAGTATATCTGGGAAAGAGCATAAGCCTTCTGGCTTTAAGAAATGTACCAAATGTGGATACAAAATGTCTATCACAGATGGCCATGACATCTGTGTTTACTGTTTAGGGGCAAAGCACTTGCAAGAGTCCTGCAGTGTTTGCCATGCCTTCTTCTCGAGGGTCCTCCAGGAGAGAAAAAAATAAACTGATTTTAAAAGGGCTACTCAGACCTTCCTTTGAAGAGGCTATTCTACCTTCAGAGCCTTGTGCTAAGAAGAAGAGGTCGATGGCTCCGACCAGTCTGTCAAATCCGCCGGCCAAAAGAGGAAAATCTATGTCTTCATCTTCGGCACCATTGCCCTCGGAGCCGACAGATGAGAGACCGAGTTCTGCTTCCCCTTCCTCGGTTCCACGGGCTTCGGAGCCGATGGAAAGGGGTTCGAAATTGGGATCTCCTCCCTCGGCTCCGATGGCTTCGGAGCCGATTGAGAGAGGGTGGGCTCCGAGATTGTTTTCTTCGGTTCCTACTTCATCGGCTCCAGGGGAGGCTTCGGTGTTTCTTGAGTCTGCCTCGGCTCTGATGTTGTTGGAGCCGATTCGGAGCCGAACACCTACGGTGATTTTGGAGCCCATGGAGACAGTTTGTCGAGCCCCCTCTGTTTCCTCCAAATCCTCTAGGCTCTCTGATTCGGATCTGGACAGGGTTGTCCAGAGGCTCTTACAGTCACCTGTCTTTTCCAAATTGCTGTCGGCTCCAGCCCAGTCGGCTCCGGAGCCAGCCTTGCCTGTATCATTGCTTCCTCCTTCAACAACCTTAGGGTCAACGGAGCCAGAGTTTACAGGACCTGGGGAAGTTGTCGGGTCGGTTCCGAGACCCACTGCTAGTCCGTCGGCACCGACTTCTGCTCAGACCTTCTCGATACTTTCGACAGGCCCTGGTACTCATGGCTCTTCGGTCGGGCCTGATGCGGAGTCATTGGGGCCTCTGGTCTCGGCTCCGAGTCTCCCTCTTGGTGCTTCGGCGGGAGGAGCCCTGACTCTGGTCAGGGCCTCGGAGGTGGGTCTTTCAGCAGAATCTGGTGGACCCTCCTTCGAGACTAGGGGGAGTGCGCTGACCAAGTCCCTAGTTACTTCTCCGGAATCTGTAGCTCCTTCCCTGGACACGGTGACTGGAGCCTCTGTTGCACCCCTGTCCTCGGACAGCGGGGCTCCCAGGCCTGAGGATACCCCCTTCTGTGGTCCCCTAGTTTCCGAAGGGCCTTCAGAGTCCTTGCCTGAAGAGACCCCTAGGAAAAAGAGGTGTAAGAGGAAGCACGTGGACTCCACAGACGAGTCCGTCACCTCAGACACTGATCTGGATGATGCTGAAGGGTCCTCAAAGTCGTCCTCTGATGATGTCTCGTTCTCGGATATACTAGAGATCTTGAGACAAAGGGGCGACTGGCCTTCTAAGACCCCTTCCGTGGAAGAGTCGGTGTTCCTCGAGGGATTCGGAGCCCAGCCCTCAGCTTCCTGGGTATCCCCACCCTTCGAGTTACTGGTCATTATTTGTCGAAGGGTGTGGGAACATCCTGGTTCTGTGGAGCCTGTCCCCACTCGCCCCAATAAATTTTTGTCTGCACCCCCCTGATAAGCAATTTCTCACTAAAGGAGTTCCGGTAGATGCTATGGTGGTGGCGTCAGCCACTCAACAGGATGTGGCGGAAGCTTCGACGTCTATCCATCCACCTAACAAGGAATCTAGGAGCATGGATAGGTACGGGAAGCATACCCTATCTTCAGCGACCTTTACTCTGCGGTCACTGAATTGTTTGTGCCATTTCACAAGACTACAAAGGGATCTCGTGAGGGAGTTGGGAGATACCCTTCCGGGTAATGTGCCAGAGGTGTTCCGGTAGATGCTATGGTGGTGGCATCGGCCACTCAACAGGATGTGGCGGAAGCTTCGACGTCTATCCATCCACCTAACAAGGAATCTAGGAGCATGGATAGGTACGGGAAGCATACCCTATCTTCAGCGTCCTTTACTCTGCGGTCACTGAATTATTTGTGCCATTTCACAAGACTACAAAGGGATCTCGTGAGGGAGTTGGGAGATACCCTTTCGGGTAATGTGCCAGAGGTGTTGGCTCAGTCTGTCAACGCCCAGCTGTCAACCCTGTCGTCCGTCATCAACTCGTCCATGAGGCTCATTTCATATGCGGCCAAGGGGGCGGGTAGAGCAGCGAGTTCGGGCATAGCCCTAAGAAGGCAGGCTTGGATGCGCTTGTGTCACTTTGCGGAGGCTTTCAAGTCTTCATTCACAGACGCTCCCTTTGATGGGTCCTCCCTCTTTGGACCCAAGGTGAAGGACACCCTCACTAGATGCAAGCAGGAGGGCAAGACCTTGTCTGCCGTCGGGGCCCATTTTTCGCTTCCCACGAGACCTTATCCCAAGACTCAGAGGGGAGGAAAGATGTGGTTCAAGAAATCGCAAAGGTCTTTCCCTGCTCATCAAGGTGAACCCCCCTCCAGAGGCAGGGGAGGGGGGAATTATTCTGGAAGACGTCGCCCTAGAGGTGGCGGAGGCCCCTGCAATACAGGAGACCGCGAATCCTTTCGCGGTTCATCCTTCCAACATCCCTGAGGGACTGCCCGACTGTGCGTCTCCGGAGCCAGTCGGGGGTCGATTTTTGGAGCACCTGAAAGCCTGGGAGTCAATCACTCAGGATCAGTAGGTGCTCCGGATCATTGCCGGAGGTTACACCATCCCTTTTATTCATCCTCCTCCCCCTCCCAGGAAAATCCCGGACGTTCCACCCAGTCAAAGGGTTCAAGCAGCCGAAAAAGGAGTCATCCAGCCAGTCCCCGAGGGCCAGGCCGGATTAGAGACCTACTCAAGATTATTTTTGGTGCCAAAAAGAACAGGGGACTTGAGACCTATTCTGGATCTCAGCCATCTCAACCGCTTTGTAAAGAAGTCCAAGTTCTGGATGGTCACGCTACAATCCATCTTCCCTTTGCTGGAAGAGGGAGTCTGGATGTGCTCCATCCATCTCAAGGACGCCTATTATCACATCAAGATAGACAAGGCGTCCAGGATTCATTTACACTTCCGCCTGGGAACCAGTCACTACCAGTTTTGAGCCCTGCCCTTTGGTCTCACCACAGCCCCCAGGGTGTTTACCAAGTGCCTGGCAGTGGTAATGGCTCACCTGAGGTGTCTTGGATTCCAGGTGTTTCCGTATCTAGACGACTGGCTCCTC
This sequence comes from Protopterus annectens, assembly GCF_019279795.1. NCBI lineage: Eukaryota > Metazoa > Chordata > Ceratodontiformes > Protopteridae > Protopterus > Protopterus annectens. The sequence goes on along the minus strand of NC_056731.1, from coordinate 405,223,560 downwards.
ACTGCTCCCACCAAACATCTGCTCGCTCAGGCTGTGACTACTACCATCGAATTGCGTCAATTGCTAGGCATAACATTCAACTGGGAAAAGTCTGTATTGCTGCCATCACAGCGTGTTGCCTTTATAGGCGCAGAGCTAGACTCTATAGAAATGCGAGCCTACCTCCCAACAGAAAGGATAAGGATTTTACAGAACCAAGTCAAGGACCTATTGCCCCGTCGGAAAGCTCCAGCCAGGTTAGTCCTGCAACTCTTAGGATCCATGGCGGCCTCCATTCTATTAGTTCCGCTGGCAAGACTTCACATGCGGATTCTACAGTGGCTCCTATCGAGCCAATGGTCCTTCCAGGAACTCCCGTTGTCTCACCCGATTATTATCACGGACACGTGTCGCCGGGATCTGCACTGGTGGCTTCTCTCCTCCAACCTGAATGTGGGCAAATCCTTCTACCCTCCCTCTCCCGTTGCCACAGTGACCACGGATGCCTCCCAGATAGGGTGGGGGGGCATTATCTGGGCAGGACTGTCCAAGGCACTTGGCAAGATCACAAGACTCGCCTACATATCAATGTTCTGGAAATGAGAGCGGTGCTTCTAGCGTTGCAGGCACTACACGTCTCTCTCCCGTTGGGGACGATTGCGATTCTGTCAGACAATATGTCAGTGGTTTGGTACCTCAACAAACAGGGAGGAACCAGGTCTTACCCCCTTTGCAGAGAAGCCATGAGAGTGTGGGAATGGGCGATTGCTTCCCAGAGGTTTCTAGTGGCAATGCACATTCCCGGGAAATCCAATGTTATAGCAGACAGGCTGAGCAGGGACATCCTGATGCCCCACGAATGGTCCCTGAACGATCAAGTGGCGGATCGGATCTTCGCCCGGTGGGGGTTGCCTTGCTGCGACCTTTTCGCCAGTCCCCTGAATGCGAAGTACAACAACTACTTCTCCTTGATCCCTGCTCAAGGGGAAGAACCCAGGGATGCGCTGGTTCACAAATGGCCCTCCGGTCTGCTTTACGCCTTCCCTCCACTTCCTCTACTGCCCATACTGATTCAGAAGGTGGTCCGTCTGGGGAGCACCATAATCTTGATAGCCCCATTCTGGCCCCATCAAGTGTGGTTTCCATTCCTGCGGAAGTATGCGCTGGACAGTCCCTGGATCCTGGATCCGATTCTGGACCTCCAGACTCATCAGTCGGGGCAGACCCATCCGTCCTTACGAACTCTCAAGCTGGCGGCTTGGCTGCTCCGCTTCCAACCTTAGTCAGGCAACATGCTTTTTCACCTGAGGTGGTTCGAATATTGTCCTCTTTGCATAAGCCCTCTACCAAGACTATTTATTTTAGCAAATGGAAGAGATTTGCTCTTTGGGCCCAGAGGCATAACCTTGATCCCCTGACAGCCCCTGTTTCCTCAGTTCTGGACTTTTTGGCTTTTCTTTTTACCCAAGGTTCTTCCGTTTCTACGCTGAAGGTACATTTAGCAGCAATTTCCAATTACCATGTTGACTTTGACCCTTCACTCATGAGTCACAAATTGTGTAAGGCCTTTCTTAAAGGAGCGTGGTTGCTTCGTCCCCCTATATCGCATCCGGTTTTGCCATGGGATTTGAATGTGGTCCTTGGTGCCTTGACATCCCCTCCATTCGAACCAGCAACAACTTGTGAGAAAAAATTCTTGTCATGGAAGACCGCATTTTTTGGTAGCTATTACTTCGGCCAGAAGGGTTTCAGAACTTCAAGCCCTTTCTGCCAAGCCTCCTTATCTCATTTTCCATAAGGACAGAGTATCCCTGAGATTAAATCCATCTTTTCTTCCTAAGGTTTCTTCTGCTCTTTACCTTCAACAATCGATTGAGCTTCCAGTCTTCTTTCCCGATTTTTCCAACGATGCAGAATACAGATTTCACCAGTTGGATGTGCATAGACAATAACGTTTCTATCCAGATAGGACGCAGCAGGACAGAAAATCAGATCAACTATTTGTTGCCTTTGCAGATAACAAAATTGGCAAACCAGTCACTAAGGCCACGATCGCCAGATGGATCAGGAATTGTGTGTCCTTCATTTATTCATCAACAGGAAGGTCCCTTCCATTCCCAGTTAGAGCTCATTCTACTAGGGCCATGGCAACTTCAACAGCTTTCCACGCCAGACTGTCTGTGGATGAAATTTGTGCTGCTACCACTTGGTCTTCTCCATAAACCTTTGTTTCTCATTACAAATTAGACTTGGCGTCCAGAGGTCGGGCGTCTTTTGGTTCCACAGTGCTCAGGAGTGTGTTCCAGTGAGCCTCCCAGGACTTAGATGCTAGGGTCGCGGTCCCATCTGTTACAAATGTAGGCGAGATAGGATCGCACTACATCTTTTAGTTATGTACTTACCATAATGATAGATGTATGCGATCCATCTCACCTACATTCGTATATACACCCCCTCCTGCCCCCTACCTGCAGGATTTGGAGGAAACGCTTTGTGGGGTTTCCACTGAAGGTCTTATTTCTTCTCTCTGGATCTCGTATCTCTGTGAGTTGGGTGCATGTGAGGGAGAGTTTGTGTAGGGCAAACAAGATCTGAGGGCTTAGGTGTGGTGCATCCTGGGATAGAGGGATTGGCCCAGCCAATCAGAGACTTAGTACTAGTGTATCGGCCGTTTCTCGGCTCCGAGCCCATCTGTTACGAATGTAGGCGAAATGGATCGCATACATCTATCGTTATGTAAGTACATAACTAAAAGTTAAATATAATAACAGAATATGGAGCCTAGACAATCTATACAGGTTCCCAAGCATTGGAACAGGAACTGTTAAAAAACACTTGGATTTCATTTCCAATAAGTATAAAGGCAACTTAATATTAGGAGGAAATTTTAACTGTGTATTTGATATTTTGAAACTACAAATAAAAGACCACTGCATACATCTGCTATATCAAAAGCTTTAAACAAGTGGGTAGACTAATTTCATCTTGTAGATACTTTCACATTTAAAGAAGATAAATCTTTGTTGTTTTCCCATCAAGATCACAGATTTGGTACCCAAACTAGAATAGATAAAATATTTGCTGCCCATGACTTACACTGTAAAATCATTAATTGCTCAATCACTCCATGCCCCTTTTCAGACCACAATTTATTGATACTAAAACTTCAAAATGGGTACAAACCATTAATCTTAACTCCAGAATTCCAGCATATATAACTAAAATTAAAGAGTTCAAACACTGGTTATTATCTGAATTACAGTTCTTCTTAGATATTGATTACACCACAGAGATAAAATAATGATATGGGACTCATTAAAAGCTTACTTATATGGTAGAACCCTAACTTAGTATAAAAAAAAATCAGAGAATGGGATTCTAGATTATTAGATCTACAATCCAAACTTTCAAAATCTTTTGTAGATGAAAAAGAAAGTAGAAGTATTAAACAATAAATGCAACAAAATTCTAACACATAAAACTAGTTTAGCTTTAGAAAAACTAAAAATTAATACCTTGGCCACTTCTTCCAAATATCTTCATAATTGGTCCACAAGAATCAAAATACAATCAAAAGCTAATAGCATTAAAAGTACCTTCCATGAAATGAAAGGGAAAAATGTCTTGGATACAGGCAACATTCTTGATGACTATAGAAATCACTATATGGAACACTTCCAAAAAGAAAATATACATATTGATCAATTAACTCTAGATGAAAAATGTTCTAATATAAAAAAAAAAATACCAGAAAAATTAAACCTAGATCTGCAAGCACCCATATCCTACAAAGAAATTACAGATACAATAAAAGAGGGTAAACATAATAAAGCTCCAGGTATCGATGGCATAATTATGGAAATATATAAACTTTTTCCTTCAAAGATAATATCCTTCTTCCAAAAACTGTTTAGAAATTCAGTCACATGCTTTAATACCACCATCTTGGAGATCTTCCTTAATCACACCAATCCTAAAGGAAAACAAATCCCCAGACCTCTGTATGTCATGTAGACCTATATCATTATTAAATGATGACTATAAGATATTTATGACAGTATTAACTAACAGAATGACAATACCACTATCCAAAACAATAAATAATGATCAAACATCATAGACACAGACACAACACTATTAAAAGGGTAATTTCTCTTATAGATTATGTTAATAAAGAAAATAAAGAAACACTCATAATTGGCTTAGATATAAGACAGAATATGTGTGTGAGAATGAGAGGGAGGATAGAGGAATGGTGAGGATGCAGGGAGTAGAGGTGGCGAAGGTGGATGAGTTTAAATACTTGGGATCAGCAGTTCAGAGTAATGGTGATTGTGGAATTGAGGTAAAGAAGAGAGTACAGGCAGGATGGATTGGGTGGAGAAGAGTGTCCAGGAGTGATTTGTGACAGATGAGTACCAGTAATAGTGAAAGGGAAGGTCTACAAGTGGGTAGTGAGACCAGCTATGTTATATGGGTTGGAGACCGTGGCATTTACAAAAAGGCAGGAGTCTGAGCTGGACGTGGCAAAGTTAAAGATGTTAAGATTTGCACTGGTTGTGACGAGGATGGACAGGATTAGGAATAAGTATATTAGAGGATCAGCCCAGGTTGGAAGGTTTGGAGACAAAGCCAGAGAGGCAAGATTACGTTGGTTTGGACATGTGCTGAGGAGGGATGCAGAGTATATTGGGAAAAAGATGCTAAGGATGAAGCTGCCAGGTAACAGGAAAAGAAGAAGGCCTAAGATGAGGTTTATGGATGTGGTAAGAGAGGACATGCAGGTGGTTGGTGTGACAGAGCAAGATGCAGAGGACAGGAAGAACTGGAAACAGATGAAACGCTGTGGCGACCCCTGATGGGAGCAGCCGAAAGAAGAAGATAGAGAAAGCCTTTGATTCCCTAAATTGGGACTATTTATTCAAAATCCTAATGCTATTTGAATTTCCTGCATCCTTTGTTCATCTCCTAAAGAATATATACACAAATAATTTAGCATATGTCAAGTTAGGCAATTCTACCTCTGAATCTGTACATATAACAAAAGGCACTAAACAAGGATGTCCCATGCCACTGATTATATTTGCTCTGGCTATTGAAATATTGGCAGATTCAATTCATAACAATATAAAAATCAAATGAATAGATGTTTATGAACAATACAATTCTAAAGTAATGCTATTTGCTGATGACATATTACTAACATTATTTAATACAAAAGAGACATTACAAGAATTAGATATATTAATTGACAAATTTCACATGACTTCAGGACTCCATTTCAATAAATCCTAAATCAAAATTCTTATTTTTAAATAAAAACAAAAGAACTGCAGACTAAGGGGTATCACATCATAGGGAAACAAGAATCTACCGTAAAATATCTAGGAATTGAGTTATGTAAAGATAATAATGAATTAGTCTAAAAAAAACTACAATAATTTCATCAGTATAATTAAAATCTCTGTGGAAAAATGGAACAAAATAATATTAACATTTGAAGATAGACTACAGTTAATAAAAATGGGTTTACTGCCCAAGATCCTGTATATAGCCTTGGCAATACAACTGTTACCAGAAAGGAATATACTTAAAGAAATAAATTCATGCCTAATACATTTTTTATGGTTTCCCAAAAGAAACAGAATAGCTTTAATACATCATATCAGACCATGGAAACAAGAAGGATTAAACTTTCCAGATATAGAAACATATATAAAAGCATCAATATCTAAAACAGTCTCAGACTGGATAAGTCCAAATTACTTTGCAAATTAAGAATTACTAGCTGTAATATCAGTAAATGAATTTGATTTACAAATTTGCCATGGCACATATTCTGTATTAGTATGCAATATAACATAACTAAACCCACTAAAACATGTATGATTAATTATTACATTGACTCACTAAGGAAAATTATTAATGCAATTATAGGTTTAAAAATCTGTTGATCTTTTAACACCATGTATAGTCACAAAGAACATTCCACATAAAATATATAGAGAAATTATTAATTCCTGGGAACAGAAAGGATTTGTTTGTTGGCTCCAATGTATCAAAGAACTAAAAATTTTAGATATGCAAGTAATAAAAACAGACAAAATTCCACAACAGGACTGGCTAACTTTACAGACTATTCTGTCAGGGTCTGTGTTATATATTTAAAGCTTCAAAATTACGAACCTCGTATGTTTGACAACATATGAGGGAAAAGGGAAACCTTGAATATATAATAAAAAAGTAAAAAAAAAAATAAAAACTTACCCTAATGCTCTTAGCAGGGGGCCAAGACCCCTGCACCCCCCCCCCCACACCCCATACTTAAATATACCAACTCTGAGAATGCACTTCAGTGCAGAAAATGGAAATTTTCACATTCTGCGCATATGGAGCCCTCGCCTTTCACCTTTGAACTTTTCAAAGTTCGATCATGTAGTGTCGACCATATGACACTTGAACTTTGAAAAGTTTGCCAATTTAATTGGGAACCACAAAATCACCTCACTTCCTCAACACAACTCGTAGTAAAGTGTAACAAGCCCGCTAGCTACACACAATGAAGGGTATCCTCCGTAGTACACCACATAAACCCACTTCCAACTTCTCAATTGTAAATTGCCTGGAATAAAGTAGTCGGACCACGAATCCACAAAAAGAATTTAATAGAACTATACAGCAAACAAGCAAGATTGAGCGCGCTTTCGTCAAATAGACTTCATCAGAATCACATGATAACCAGTATAACTTCCTGTTATATAGTATCACATCGCATTCAATTAGTGTTAAATAGGAGTTAATTAAGAATTAAGAATTAATTGCACCATGACTATTCCCTAAAATAGACTTTTCTAAAATGTTCACAACTTACAAAACGTAAAACTTTTTGTTGTGTAAACAAATTTAATTGGGACCCTTCTGTCATATTCGCAAGATTTAAGTAGAATAATTAACGATTCTTCATTTAAAGAAATACCTAAATTTACAAAATACATATATGAAAACATGTATAATGACTTTAACATGCAATATTTCAAAAGTTTACAAAATATTGATAAAATATAAAAAACATCAAAAACCTCATATTGGAAATATATAACAAAGGGACAGTTAATACAGTTAACTGAAGATATTAAAACAAATATCTTATTATTGATAAAATATACATCCTTTACACAATACTGGAAAGTTTTTAATTGGAAATACTTGCACAGTGCATTCTTAACCGCAGATAGAATCAGTAAAATTAGTTCTTCTATAAAAGGAATATGTATGAGATGTGAGCAAGTACACAGTGCAGATTGGAACCACATTTTCTTTGATTGTGTTAAAATTAAGCCATTTTGGAATGGTATTAATAACTTTCTACAAACTTTATTTAATGAATCATTTTATTTAACTAAAGCACTTGTATTATTAAATGTGAACGAAGGTCCTCATATGACTAGGTCAAATATATATCTAGTATGGACTGTACTTGCAATTTCAAGGAAGTGTATAACAAGAAGATGGAGTACAAACACAATACCAACTTTGGAAGACTTCTACAGCCTGCTGAAGACCACAGCATTATTGGAAATTTAAAATTAAAGAACTAATAATTTATCCAAAGCCATTTATCAACAAACCTTTGGGAAAAGTCTTATTGTTGATTGACACTATACAATAATTGATCAGACACTCTGATAATGGATTGGACATACTTATAAAGTAACTGTATACATTAAGATCTGTTATAGTGATAGGCTCATGCAAATAGTGTATATAGTTATTTAAGATGTTATGTATAAATACTATGGAATTCATTCAAATGTATTTGAAAAATAAAAAAAAATTTGAGAAAAAAAAGTTGAATGTTCGTGTTTTAATTGATCATTTATTTTCAATAATGATATTTATCTTTGTATTTAGCATAACTGCTTGGACTGAACCAGCACATGTACATTTGTAATATTTTAATTCAAATCTCCACCTTTTATTTACTTCTGCTTGATAACTGGGTAGGTAAACCGAAGACCCATTTTAACCATGACACAGGCCCAGGAGGGTAGTCAAGAGAAAAATACATTGAAAATAAATGCACTAGAAATATATACTCTTTTATGCGGGTGCGTGCATTTGCGTTTGTGTATGTATGTAAGTATGTGTGTGTGTATTTTCACTTTTAATTTCTCCATATCTTTTGGGATTCTAATACCATGACAGGAGTGGAACCCATTCCTAAGTAAGGGTGTAATTAAAGTTCCACCTTAGTCTACACTGCCTCACCAACGTGTTTAAATGAAACTTCCAATGCAGAGGATAGAAAATAAAAACATGAGCAACTCTCTTTATAAACACAGACTGACATGTCCTGGGCAGGTTAAGTTTAAGTTTGGGATTTTAGAAATCGTTGCTAAGGATCCCCAGGGAGGTGATTGGGGTAATAGGATTAGCAGCAGTGAAGTTAAATGGCAACTGAGGTTGGGAGCCACTTATTCACCAGGTATCAATGAACATGTTTCCCTGGTTTCAGTTGTGAAAGAGGCAGCCTCAAATTTAAGTAAAAATTTTAAACACCTGATATGACAGTTTATTGCCCAGTGTTTTATTCAATTACCTTTTACAGGTATAATGCAACACTGTATTTTTAAAAATGTTTTATTTTTTATAGGTGTAACTTTTACATGTAATTCAGGGGTTAAAAATTGTTTTTGCAACGTTAATTGAGTGATTACCAATTGAGTTAGTTGTGTGATGAAAGCACTTACCACTTTGATTACTGCAATTGGGAGATTGGATTATTGTGTTTTTACTGGCTTTTACATTTTATTTCATTGGTTTTCTGGATAAAATAAACACTTTGTCTGTTATCCTCTGCATTGGAAGTCTCATTTAAACAAGTTGGTGAGGCAGTGTGGACTAAGGTGGAATTGTTTTTTATTGTGTCTGTTTTTTCCACTGGAGCGCTCCATCATGCTTTGTATAATTAAAGTTCGTGAAATTAGTATTGATTCAGTCTTTGATGATAGCTTAAAGTGCTCATCCCAGCACCTGCAATGTGCCCAGAACTGACTCCTGCAGTTCGTAAAGAGTTACATGTATTGATAGCATACCTAGATACAACTGATGAGTCTTTTTTAGACACATTGCTCCTACTATTATTGGAACTGTTTGAGTATCTTCCTTCCACATTGCTCTCATTTCTGCCCGCTCATCTTGATACTTTATGACTTTGTGTCCCTCTGCACATGAGACAGTAATTACTAGGTGTAACAATTTCAGTGATCAATGCTACTTTTTTCTTTTTTCATGGACTGCTGTATCTGTTTTCTCTCGCATAGATTTTTTTTAATTGTTGATAATAGGTCATCCCATGAGTTCTACACTTCATCTTTCTCTATAACGCTTTGTGATTCTGATGCTTCTCAACTACTTCTTTATTGTAGTGTTTGCACAATCCCCAGTGCAACAATCTTGCCACATTATTTTGCCTTTCAGTGTGTAGTCCGTCTGCCAAGACTGTCACACCCAGCAATAAGGTGTGTGACTGTTTCCAATTGTTTTTGCAGAAGCTTCATCTATCTATTTCTCCCACATGTTCAGTGGACATTGTGTACGTAGTCCACTGTCCTGTGCTGTAATTATTAACTTTCCATCCTTTGGTTCACCTCACCTCACCTCTCCTGAACCATTCTTCCATCAAATTCTGGTCAGTACGAGATTGTTCTAGGTCTAGTAGATCTCTATATTGCCACTATATTTATGACTTTTCCACATTTCTTTCCTTCTTATCTGATCTGTCTCCTTATATTCTTTCTTTTGTTGGCACAATAAGTTGCTGTCCAATTTTGGTCTACTTCTTGTTTGATTTCTATTCCCACTTGAATGATTCTGCTAAACTAAGAGTAGATGTCCTGTTAGACTTCCTCTCCGGTTGTGAAACATTCACTATGCTTGGATCTAATGAGGTATGCAGTCCCATTATTGCGGATCTATACATGTAATTAGTTTTGAGGAGGCCCATACCTCCTTCAGAATGTATAATATGGGTACACTTTATATATCATTTGATAAGGGAGAAGCATTTTCCTTTTTTTATCCAAATGATCCCCATACCTATTGGGGCCAGTCAATCACACCAAAACTGTAAGTTAAAACAGGAATAAAAAAATGATTTATAGCTTGCACTTTACTGCTAGATGTCATTCTATTTTCAGTATTAGTTGTAGTCTTCTGAAGTATTCATTGCTGAGTTGTATTCATGTTTGTTCATGTTTTATTGCCAATCCTACATCCGTTCCCAAATATTTATACACTCCTTTCTACTCAAGTTTCTTTATATCACATTCCTGTCCTAGTTTGATATTTTCTTGGTACTACAATTGTGTTGCTTTTACACATTTATCAAAACCGAATGTTATTCTTATATCATCTGAGAAAGTTTCAACCACTTGAAGTTTTGCTTTCAACTCCTCATGTGATTAGCTTTACAGTTTTATATCATCCAGAAAAACTGTATAATACACACACACACACACACATATATATATATATATATGTGTGTGTGTGTGTATTTACATACTAATATGTACAGTAGGTACTAGTTTGTAATACACGGAGGTAAGTTAAGACAAGGACGACTACAATACATGGTGGTAATTATGACAAACTGTACAGATTTGATGAGGCAGGCCAACCACATGAATTCAGTAGCAGAATTTGCTAACCTGTATTTGTAAAGCATTTACTTTACATGTGGAATCATTATAGAGTTGCTCAGACAGAGCTTTTTTTAGAATTTGCAAGTTTCTTTGCACCTTAAGTCAAGGGACAAATGGTTCCATAGGGCAGGTCCAGGGCTTGAAAAGGGAAGGTTTGTACAAGGAGAATTTCTTAGAGAGTAGGTTTGTTCTCTGATAGGGAGAAGTTTTCCTATTGGGGAGCCAATATATTTTTAAATATTAGGGAGCTAAGTAAATATGTGGGCCTTTCATCCACAGGGAGCCAGTATTGATGAGTACAGGAGTGAGCAAAAGGGAGAATCTACAGGTTTTGTTTTCACTAGTTTGAAGTTTATGTTGCAGGAGGAAAGGAAATCTAGGAAAGGTGGGCCGTATTCAAGTTTAGGGAGCAGAATATGTTTAGCCAGTGGGATAGCCTAGCAGTAGAGGCTAGAAGGTTAGAAATTCTGTAGCATAGTTTCAGTTGCAAAGGGACCACATTTACAGTATTCTCTATATGGGTGGAGAAGAGTCAGGGATAAGAAGAAGCAGGTATTTGTATTCAGAATCAGTGGGTATGATGCTGTCAGGATTATGTGATATAGTAAATGTGAGTAACTGAAGGTATTTTCTGAGGGGATGTGAATAGCATTACTTTATATATGTATGCATTTATTAATTATGGTTATTAACAGTCTGTTGGTTGAGGCCCATTGGCATAGTTGGGAGAAGTGGAGTTGTAGCTGTGTTTACAGGAGAGACTGGACATTTTTGAGTTTGAAGAAGGAGTATACCAGCAGCATACAGAATAATGTTGATGATCATTAGGTAGGTCATTTAAATAAGGGGAAAAGTTGGGAGGGCTTTAAACTGAGCCTTGTGCTATGCCGCTGTTAAGAACATCAATTGTCGACATATAGTTGTTAGAATGAACCTGAAATGCTCTAGTCTTTAGATATCTTTGAAACCATTTAGTGGTTTTTGCCCAAAGTTAAGTTTACTAACAGAGCAACAAATTGTGATCCAGTGTCTTAAATGTCCTTTGTCATACCAGCAAAGATACCAGCTGTAGTGAGACCCCCCCCACTGATATTACAATAGATTGAGCAGAATGTAGAGCAGTCTGGTGCTGAATGTACTCTTGAATTCATGCTGTTTGACAGAGAAAAATTTGTAATATTTGCAGCACGGGAGAGCATTATCAGTTCACCACATTCCCCTTGTTCAGCCTTTTCCAGGACAAAGGTTATTCAAATATTTTCGTACCTAGGCAATTGCCTTACCCTAGCAGAGTCCTGCCAGTGTGCTTTGGGTGCCATGACTTTTCACTGTAATGTGCTTCAATGAAACAGGGTAAGCCTGTTAAACAATTCCATGTGACTTGGGTATTGTATTACCTTTTGTTAGCAATATGCAGGCCATGTTAGAGTACATCCATTTAGAGCTACAGCTTGCCACCACAACCTTCCTTCTAGTCTCCATCCAGACCATCCCAAAACACCTACTTGTTCTCTCTCTGTACACACCATTTCAAAACATTATAACTTGTGGGCTGCATGTAGATCAGGATTTGATTGTACTATCCTGCAAGGTCTGTTTTTCCAGTAGTTGATCCTGCTCAGTTTTCACTACTGTGAGAATTATTTCAAGAATGAAGACTGCACCAGGGAATACTAAGCTGAACATCTTGCAGTTATGTTAGGAACTTAAAGGGACAGTCCCAGGATTTTTTGTTTTGATTCAGCCTTTGTTTACATTTCAGGTTTACCTTTCTGAGCATGCTCACCTTTGGCTGAGGTGGTTGGGGGAAGAGTACCTGAAGGAAGTTTCAAAGGTGTTAGCCAAATTCCATCTCAAATTGCAGTTGTACTGACAACAGCTCTCCCTGTGAACCATTCATTAGTTTAATCTGTGCATTTTATCCATTAAGAAAAGTAGCCTTTCAGGCATTTTATGACCTGACTGCTGCTGCTACTGTTGAAAGCACATATGTAATGCAAGGCTTTTAAAACACTAGTAAACAGAGTTTTTTGTTTCTTTCATTTCATATTTTATTCTGTGGTGATTGTGAATCTTGGCCATCTACAACAACTTTATGATATGGCTTCTACCTATAGAAAACATGAGGCAAACAGTAGTAGAAATCACATTTCTCTTTCTTTCATGTTTTACTGGATTCTGATTTTTGAATACTAGCCTGGTATAGTGACTTTCTGACCTGCTAGTAATTCCATAGAAAGCAAGTGGGTGACAGAAGGTTGGAGTATTAGTAGACACACTTTTGTTCCTTTTTCAGCCTCAAGTTTGATACATGCTGATTTTTGAATGCTACTAGACAAATTTTTTTTATCAGCGGATTGCTTGTACATCTGTAGAAGCATGAGTGATGCAAAATTTAAAAATGAGTATACACTGATGTCCCTTTTTTCCTGACACAACTTTCTTTATTTTAAATATGAGCCAGGAGCTGGGGACATAGTTTCCCAATCCAGTGTAAGTCGGAGAGAAACACAAATCCGTAGATTAGTTTATCCTGGGAGCTGAAACAAGACTGGAACTGTGGATTTACAGGATATTTAAAAGAAAAATGACACTGTGGGTGGGAATGAAAGTGACATGTCGAAGTGGGCGTGACTTCTCTCAGCTCTCAAACCCTAATTTTAAACAATTGAATTGTCGTTTAAACATTAATGCAGATGCTCAAGTTGTTTCATTGTTGCAGTCCAAGCCTGCTTTCCCAGATATTCCGTAGGGTTTGGATGCCATTCTTATCTTACCCCCCCCCACACACTTTTTGTTGCCTCCTAGGCCCTCATACTTTATTTTATTAATCTTCGATGGCCTAGGCCAGTATTGTTGAGTTCATCTGGTCTGCCATGCTCAGGGGCCTATGTTATCTCTCTGTTCTGCCAGGACAAAAGAACCAAAGTGGCACTAGTTAACTCCCTTTTTATGCTGCCAGTATCATCATGCTCGAAGGAGAATGTTGGTTGTTTCTGGGAGAGGGAGAGGCTCTGGGAGTCTGTGGGCTAATGGCAGGTGGGATATCTGGAGAATGAGGACTGCAAACATCTACATTTTATGGCAGGTTTATAGGACAACTGTACTTTTTTTCTTTTGGGGATGTGGTAAAGGGAAATGGTCTGTAATAAAATTTTTATACATTGAAAATAGCATTGCTTTTAGCCAATGGGCAGTATATTTAATTGAAAAGCATTTTACTTAGGTTATAAACTTGTATGTTTAGGACAGGATACTGTGCTTGTGGGGAATTGTCAGTGGTTTAATTACCTTGCAACCACTTGTTCTTTACCTTATGGTTTACTGACTCATCCAGGCTCTATTCTCCACTTTCGAAGTCTCTTCCTTGACTTAGCAATGGAGCACTCTCCAGTCTTCATGGTAGTACTTTCCCTTGCACAAAAGAAGAAAGATTTAAATCATGTTTCATGCCAGCTTGTATTCTGCCTCAGCAGCTAGTGGGTGACTCTGCTGTGGCCGCTTCTTGTTCTTCAGACCGCCTGTCTCCCCCCCCCCCCCCCCGTTATCTTGTTGTAGTTCTTTCTGCCTTTAAAGACTGGGAGCTAACTATGTCCTCTGAGGCTATAGGGATGCCCTTTGCAGACAAGAAGAGACATTTTTGTCTGACAGTGGAAAGTGCAGATAAAGAATCTTTACTTGGCCAGGGAGGGCAGGTGAAAGTTGTGACCATTGTGCTTAATATGAGTCCGTCTGTTTACAGGGAGAGTGTACCTAGTGAGGAAAAACTTTCTGTTTTTACTTCTGTGGACAGGGCAGGGTCAAGGAACTTATTAATTGCTTTTCCTTTGCCCTCTCATTCTTCAGGCAAGAAAAAGAAGAGAGTTTCTTCCCTTTCTGACAGGGAATTTCAGTCAGAAAAGCTGACATTGCAGGGGAATGGTTGTACTTCAGAAAATTCTTCTCAGAGTACCTTGATTGTGAGAAAAGTGTTTCATGAGATGGCCTTGCTGAAGTGATTTCTTTTTCTGACACTTTGTCTAAGATGAAAGAGGTTTTTCAGTGGGACCAGAATGAAGTTCTCTGGCACAAATAATATATTGTAAATTATTACATTTAGAAATTTCAAAAGATGCAGCTATCCCAAGGCATGTCTTTTTTCAGCCCTCCTTTTTTAGAACAAGTAGTAAATTTCCCCATCTGTAAGCAATTAAACAGCAAATGAGACAGGTAACCCGGTTTTATGAAGCAATGAAAGGGAGGCAGGGGCTCTGAAAAGAAACAAAAATCCTCCAATAATCAAGGACAGTCCTCCCAGTCAGCCTGACTTCCTGCTTATTCAGCCTGTCCCCCAGGCAACTTGTCTGTGTCTCAGAGGACTTTGCCTCCCCTTGTCTCATCAGGTAGTCTCAGACTTCTCATTTCTGAAGGCAGTCAGTGGTACACTTGGCAGTGGAAATCCCTTCCCCCCATTCCAAGGGGTTCCTCCCATTCTTCAACACATGATGTCTCAGGGAGTCCTAGAACTTGTATCCACCCCCCAGTCTCCTGTTAAAAGTTTTTTATTCAAGAATGTTTTAGTTCCCATAACAGTAATATCCTGGATGCCTATACTGAATCCTTCTTTTCTAAACCTTTTTGTCAGGATACTGAAGTTCAAGATGTTAGCTCTTCAGTCTCTTGTACCTCTGATTCCTTCTGTTGCTTTCATAGTAAAGCGTGATCTAGAGGACATTTATTGTTGTATCCCCATCGCAGAGCATTGATGTATTTAACTTGCATTATCAGTTCCCTGTTTTACCCTTTGAACTGTCCATAGCACCAAAGGTATTCCCAAAATGCCTAGCTGAAGTCCTTGCTAACTGCAGACTTCAATGTATTCACATTTTCCACATTTGGATGATTGTTCACTTTTTTCAGCTTTCTAGCATCTGTCAGGGTTTTCAAATAAAGTTTTAGAAATATTCTTTCATCCCTTCTTAGAGAATGATTTTCTTTGAATGTTTGCTGGAATTTGCTGTGTGAAAAACCCTTTCCCAGACAAAGTAGACTTGTTTCAAAAGTTCTAAGTTTCTCCAGTAAAAACCACACATGTGCAAGGGAATTTCTTTGGATGCTGGGTTACATGGCACTAGTGATTCTTATGCTTTCCCTAGCCAGTCTGCACATGAGGAAAATATAGTGGTACCGCAAATCAGTCTGGACTCTGCATGTACACCCTTTCTCCTTTCAGATCCCAGTGCTGAGATTTGTAAAGAGGGAGAGTAGATGTGTGTGGATCAGATAGTTTGCAAACCAGGTCTTCTGTTCTCCCTTCCAACCACCCATCCAGTCAGTCACCACAGGTCCTTCAGACCTGGTTTTGGGAGCAGTTTCAAAAGGGGGAAAATTGCAAACTTTGTGAGATCCTGTAGACAGGCAGAAACAAGAACATAACACCAACATCTTTCTGATATTTATCAGTGCTTTGGAAGATCTTTAATCATCTCTGGTCCCTAGGACCACTGCAAGTATACACCGACAACACCACAGTTGTGTGGTACATAAACAGAGGGACAGTAGATCTTCCTGTCTTTGTAGATTTGTTATAGCCTAGAAAATAGTAACTCTGCTCATTTTGATTCTTCAGGCTTCGTGCATTCTGTCAGAGCAAGTCTTCATTGCAGACAAGCTCAGCACAATTAGGACAGACCCCCCCCGATAGAAACTTCATTCTCGGTTCTTCCAGGAACTGACCCAACTGTAGGGAACATTTCAGAATAGATCTGTAAGCCAGTCTAAAGAAAAGAAGACTAAAAAAAAGATCTACTCCAGAACTCTTGCAAGCAAGACTGGAAGACTGATGCTTTCTCATTCCAACGGAAGGGAATATTCCTCTGTGCTTTTCACCCTTTCCATTGAAATCCAGGGTATTTCTAAAGATCCAGAACGACTCTCCAAAGATTATGGTGGCAATTCCATTTTGGCTTAGGTAGCATCTTTCTTCTTTTCAGTTTGACCTGGATTTTAAAGCAGGGGGAGTTTGATACATCCCATTCATTCTAGAAACTCCTCCACTAACTACTTGGATGATAGAATTTTGATATCAGGATGTGCAGCAGGTGTTAAAGGAGGTGAGAAATCCTGCTACTAGAAAATCATATGTGCAAGTGAAAAAGATATTTTCTAGTTGGTGCCAGTAAGAGTCAGGATTCTCTTCTGACCTGGTTCCTTCTAGCTCTTGATTTATTTGTGTGAGTTACTGTCCATTGGCCTTTTACCCGCGGTGGTGGTGCTGCGGTAGCATTGTCGCCTCACAGTAAGACGCTGTCCGGTTTGATTCTCAGCTAGAACGTCTTCTGTGTGGAGGGGGGGGGGGTGTCTACTTCTGCAACTGTGATTTCGAGAATTATGAATTGTCAGGCTCGTATGTTAAATATTGCTCTGACTGTGAAAGTATTTATCTATAGATTTTTCATGTGAGGAAGAATCTGCTTTAAATAATTTAGTTTCTTCTATTGCACAGGGTACTACTCATTTTTTACAGGGTGATTGCATGACTGTTAATACTTCTTCCAGGGCTGTGGTCATTGGTACTGTTTGAGGACGTTTGCATGTCTGCGTTATCATAACCTCCCAGGTGATGTTAAAATTATATTTTAAATTCTCCATTGGATTGGGATTTAGTTTTTGTCCCCTCTGCTGCAGAGGTGATCAAAAATGTGATAAAAGGGGGGAATAATATCTTATGAATTTTCATCCCTCCTTTTCCAGTTTTTCTAAGGGATTTTCTAACTCCTTTTTCAGTGTTGGCAAAACACAGAATAAACAGCCTAATAAGATAGAGGTAATCAGACATTTAATATGAAATGGGAAGGAGGTTAAAAAAAAAACATGAACCTCTCAAAACCAAGGACAGTCCAACAAATCTCAATGAATATTAGAAACTTTGTGACCCCCTTCCACCCTGGCCCCTTTTTTCTTCTAGAAAGTCTGAATCTCCTTTTTTTCTCTTTGGAAACAGTTTCAGACAAATGGACTCTGAAAATCATTCATCAAGGTTACAGATGGCGTTAGGAGGAAATTCCTCCTTTCCAGGGGATCATTTCTTATCTTCGACTGTTTTTCCACTGGTTCTTCATCTCATGCTGTTGTAAGGAGTGATGGAACCAGTTTCTCCTTCCGAGGTGGGGAAGGCTTTTTATTCAAGGATGTTCTTGGTGCCAGGGGAAGAAATAAAATGCTTGGAAACCAGTTCTACATCTTACTTTAATAAACCTGTTTGTGATGGTTCCGTCACTTCACAACCTGTTACTTCTTCCTCTTTTAAGTTTCCTGGTAACACTAGACTTAAAAGGTGCTTATCCTCACATCCCTATTTATCCTGACTTCAAACGTTTCATAAGATTTGTGTGTCTGGATGATATTCTTATTCTGCCTTACACTTTGGACTGTCCACTGCACCTAGTGTGTTCACAGAGTGCCTAGGTCCAATTATAGCTCATTGCAGGGTACAAATTTTTCCATGTTTATATAACTTGCTTATCTTTGCAGAGTCATTTCAAAGTGTCAGGAATCTCTCCTGTTTCTGTCTTGTGTTAGAGCTCTCTTACACAAGATGGGATACCAAGAGAATATTCAAAAGTCTTTCTCAACTTCTTCACACAGGATTGTATTCCTGGGATGTCAACTAGATACCTCAGTTCAAAGAGCTTTTCTTCCACAGGGGAAAAGAAATAGCTCTAGATCTGTTTCCAAAGTTTCCACTCATACTTTGGTCACTGTGAGGGAATACCTCAGGATTTTGGATCTTGTGGCTTCTGTGATTCTCATGATAATCCTGGCAAGACTCCACATCAGAAAGATACTGTGGATCTGAACTCTGTTTGGACCTAGCACCAGCACCCTTTGTCTTTATAAATCCCACAGCTGGGGTTTGTCAAAAGAGAAATCATTTGGCGAAGACAACAGACATCCTTAAATCTAGGTCTCCCATTTTCCTTCTCTTTTCCATTGCATTCTGTCACCGACATCTCAGACTTTGCTTGGCGAGCAGTTTCAGGAGGGATAAAAGTGCATGGTGTGTGCGACACCAAGGACAGATGGAAGCAGATAAATGTGAAAGAGATGCTTGCCCTCATTAAGGCACTTAGCTCTCTGAATCATATTTGGCCCTGGGGGATCCTCTTCAAGTCATTACAGACAATACCACAGTCATGTTTTACTTCAGCAAGCAAGGGAGGAACCAGGTTGTACCCCCTTTAAGACTAGCTGTGTTAGCTTGGGGTGTAGCTTCACTGCACAGTCTCACTCTGTAGACATCCAACGTTGTCAGAGCAAAACTGGGTGGTAGACAGCCTGATCAGGACTAGGGCAGAGCCTCATAAATGGAAACTAGATAAGGGGTCTTCCAAGATTTGATCCATCTGTGGGGAGTTTTTCAAGTAGACTCCTTTGCCTTCTCTCTGGGCAGTAAATTGGCAAGATTCCATTCCAGGATTCCATGCAAGAAGGCCTGGAAGATGGATGCCTTTTATTTTCCTTAGACAGGAATGTTCTTTTGCTTTTCCACCATTTCCACTAATATCCAGGGTGTTTCTGAAGATTCAGAAGGAATTCCCCAGAATCATTGTGGTGGCTCCCTTCTAGTCCAGACAGCCATGGTTTTCCCTTCTTTTTGGAAGTAACCAGGGGCAATTATCACAAACTTTCTCACAGATTGGATCTGCTCACACAAGAACAGGGATGTTTGATACACCCAAATATCAGTTGTCTTCAGTTGACTGCCTGGATGATAGGGTTTTAATTCCTTTTAGGCACCTGTATACTGATGACCTACAGCAGGTACTAATGGAGGCAAGAAAGCCTGCTAGTAGGAAAATTATATATTAGCAAATGGAAAGGGTTTTCTAGTTGGTGCCAGCAACAACATAACTGACATTCATTCTGGGTTAGGTGTTCTCTACTTTTACAGTATTTGTGTGAGTTACTGTCATATGGCCTTTCTTCCTCTATTAAGGTTAATTTATCAGCAATTTCAGCATGTCTTCCCTTGGATCCTCCTCTTTCAATGCAATCTCTTGCCAAAATGTTTTGTTTGAAAGAGGTTTTGCACAAGAGGCCTCCAGTTAAACTTGTGGTGCCTCATTGGGATCTTAATTTTCTGTTGGAGTAGCTAACACTTGCTCCATTTGAACCAGCTAACCTGGCAGACTTGAGGTTCTTAACATGGAAAACAGTTTTACTGATTGCTCTGACCTCTGCAAGAAGTGTATCTGAGTTGTAAGGTCTTATGGTGAGTCAGTCCTATCTCATTTTTCCAAAGGAATGGGGTTTCTTTAAGAACTAATCCTTCTTTTATATCTAAAGTGATATCATAGTTTAAGCCAAACTATCCTTCTCATTTTCTTTCCTGAACCTAAAAATGAGGAAGAAAGGCTACTCCATACTGTGGATGACAACAGGCAACTCTGGTACCATAAAAAGGCAACGTGGTTTGTCAGACCTTCCAAATTTATTGTTAGCGCTTTCGGGCCTAACAATGTACGACCTTCTTCAGACAAAAAACATGAAAGAAAAAACTTTCTTGGTTTAAATAAAGCACCAACAGTGACATCGTCAGATCATCAATTCATAATTAAAGAAACATCACGCATAACTAAAACATTGTGTGTGTGTGTGTGTGTGTGTGTGTGTGTGTGTGTGTGTGTGTGTGTGTGTGTGTGTGTGTGTGTGTGTGTGTGTGTGTGTATATATATATATATATATATATATATATATATGTATATATAGATATATATATGCGTATATAAACATATATGTGTATATATTTGTTTATATAAATACTCTCTCTAAAACATACAAAAGTACATTTAACTACAGTATAAAAATCTTAAACCTGTCTCCATGACAACGTAGAACAGTGAGTTCTTAAAAGTTTGTTCTCTGCAGTTTGTTTTTTTGTTTTATGAACTCTGGTACCATCTTCACAAAATTAAATCTTTCATATCTTCGGATTAGATGTTCATTTCTTGTGAAGGTAATAAAATGAGCCATTGTCACAACTTTTTATGTAAGAGCTGTGTCAAAGATCACTTTGCGTAAGAAAAACGGATTTGAGCTGGAAATTGCTTATTTAAACCAACCTGTGTTAAAACAGACCATTTCCAAATGACTATTGAAGATTAGTTATACTCACCATAACAAAACTATTCCAGGCAGGTTCAGGGTCAACTCTGCTGGTGCCTTGGCTTCATTTGTGGCTTTTTGAAAAGCATTTGATTCTAGAAGTTTTCTAGAACCTGTTACTCAGTACACATTTGAACTATAAGCTTGATTCCTTCTCTAGGTCCAAGTTGGTCTTTTCTGGGCCTGTGACTGCTTGTACAGTTTTCCTATTACCTGCTTAATCAAAATATAAAAAAAAAAGTTAGCCTTTGTCATATCCTTCCCTTTTTAAATGGCCTGTCCCTGTTATTTCCAAGAAAAGGCTTCCTGCGTTCCTTGAATGAAAAGCATGATCGGCACCAAACCACTAGTCTAAAATAGCACTTCATTGAGTAAACTTTTTCAGCATAAGCATTCTGCATCAGACTTGGTTACATGGGGGTGTACATGCTACATTTTGTTACCTTGGAAACATTTTACTCCATGACTTTGACATGTGTTTGGAGTCATTGTGCAACCTTTTGTGAAGATTCAGACTGCCTCCTATGAGTTCTGTGTAGTGCTGCGTTCCATTTTCTTTGTAGCAGTGCTCTGCTGGATACAGGTCATTCTTTTCTCCCCATTTCCTCAGCAATTTTGCACTGCTGATCTTCTCCTCAAGCGAAGTACTGAGTGCTTCTCAAACATCTCAAAACTCCTCACTGTTTTTTGTTTTTCCTGCAAGTTTCAGGAATAGGTTTAAAACCGATAATTATAATAAAGTTAAACATTGTGTATTTAAAACACTTTGTATCAGGGACTAGCCACCATCTGCCATATCCAAATAAGATTTATATTGTAAAGTTGACTAAAAAATAAAATAATGGCATTCAGTAACCCTACCCATGAGTAGAGAAAAACGTCACCCATCGCTTGTGGTTGATTTAGTGCTGATTACTTAATCTTTTAAAAGCTCAAATAAAGCTGTTAAAGCCCACTTGTCTTTATACTGAGAAAACATTTTAGCACTGACTTTACCATCCAGGGCTCAGCGTTATACCCCCTAACTTTTGCTCATGTGCCTTATACAGAGAATTAGCATCTCCATCTGATGCTGGGGCTGCTTTTCACTTTCTTCACTCACCTTCCTCTTTCTTTCTGCTCTCAGCCTTTTAATTCTCCCAGTTGCTTTAACATCAACAAAAAGGGAAACTAATAAAACAGGAACAAACCACTCGCTGACCAACAGGATAAACGCCCAGTGCTCCAGATAAACTTGAATAATGTTAATAAAACCAAAAGGAGCAACTAGGCTGATGCAGAGTCACAAGTATAAATGTAAAGGCAAAATCCTCAGGTTAAAATCCAACTTTAAATGAAGAGTCACAAGTGTGAATGAAAAGGCAAAATCCTCAGATTAAAATCCAACTTTAATTCCACTGCAGGTCAGATAAGCGCTTTCACTCATTCATTTGAGCTTCATCAGATCATGTAACAAAGACCTTCAAGTACATAGGCTACATTTATACAGTCAAAACATCTCCTATTGGCCTATCAAAAGCTGCTTCTTGTTTACGTATTCATGAGTCAATCTAAGCTTAAAAATATATGCACATATAAACATGCTGAAATGTATAAAATGACAAAGTAGATCTAAAAAATACATATAAAAACTCTCCATGAACACTCAAGATGCTCTGATAAATGTATATATAAATATATATGTCAAAAGAAATATATTTCAAGGGATAAAAACATATATATTTCATCATTTATTATAAAATCTACAAACATTCCTCCGTTTGTTTAACATAGGTTTAATAGAGGCTCTCTCATTGAGACCTAAACCCCTATCTGCTCTCAATCTAACTATCCACATACTCTCCTTGCTCTCAGTATGGTTCCTGATGTCACCTCCTCGTATACTGGGTTTAATGTTCTCAAGAGCTCTAAATAAAAAATAATGTTCAGGACCTGCTTGGGCTACGTGCTTCACTAAGGCATTGTGAGGTGAAGCCTTCCTAATGTGGTAAAGATGTTCTCTTATCCTGTCTTTAAATCGACGATTGGTTTTGCCAACATAAAATGCATCACATATTTGGCACACTGCCAAATAAACTATATGAGTAGTATCACAGGTAGCTACAGCACGTATGCTGAAGTTAGTGTGCATATCAGGATGTTCAAAAAATGGGCTGGGGTCAAGAGAATTACAATAATTACAACGTCCACATGGTTTTGTGTGTTCAAGAGGCATTGACCGTTCATCCCTTTTTGAATAGCATAGCTTTCTCCTTAAATTCAATTTATTCCTGTATAAAAAAGAGGGTTTAGTCCCCACAAGTTTGCCAATGGTGTCATCAGTACAGAGAATGGGCCAGTGTTTCGTAATAATATTCTTGATTGCTGGACAATCAGTACTATATGGTAAAGAAACCCTTACGTGAGTTGATTTATCATCTCTACCATTGTCTATTGTAATGGATCCACCAGTAATAGCTGGTCCAAAATAAGGGGCTGCTCTATTCAGTCTAAGTTTATTGACATCCGAGAGGTTGGACTCAATCTCTTGTGAGCTATAGCCCCGTTCTTCTAGCCTTATCTTGAGGTCACTCACTTCCATTAGGAAGCCTTCTTCTGTGGCATTTAGCCTAGAGGTTCTCATCCCCTGGCCTCTAATGATATTTATTGTCGATTTAAAGACAGGATAAGAGAACATCTTTACCACATTAGGAAGGCTTCACCTCACAATGCCTTAGCTAAGCACGTAGCCCAAGCAGGTCCTGAACATTATTTTTTATTTAGAGCTCTTGAGAACATTAAACCCAGTATACGAGGAGGTGACATCAGGAACCATACTGAGAGCAAGGAGAGTATGTGGATAGTTAGATTGAGAGCAGATAGGGGTTTAGGTCTCAATGAGAGAGCCTCTATTAAACCTATGTTAAACAAACGGAGGAATGTTTGTAGATTTTATAATAAATGATGAAATATATATGTTTTTATCCCTTGAAATATATTTCTTTTGACATATATATTTATATATACATTTATTAGAGCATCTTGAGTGTTCATGGAGAGTTTTTATATGTATTTTTTAGATCTACTTTGTCATTTTATATATTTCAGCATGTTTATATGTGCATATATTTTTAAGCTTAGATTGACTCATGAATACGTAAACAAGAAGCAGCTTCTGATAGGCCAATAGGAGATGTTTTAACTGTATAAATGTAGCCTATGTACTTGAAGGTCTTTGTTACATGATCTGATGAAGCTCAAATGAATGAGTGAAAGCGCTTATCTGACCTGCAGTGGAATTAAAGTTGGATTTTAATCTGAGGATTTTGCCTTTTCATTCACACTTGTGACTCTTCATTTAAAGTTGGATTTTAACCTGAGGATTTTGCCTTTTCATTTATACTTGTGACTCTGCATCAGCCTAGTTGCTCCTTTTGGTTTTATTAACATTATTCAAGTTTATCTGGAACACTGGGCGTTTATCCTGTTTGTCAGCGAGTGGTTTGTTCCTGTTTTATTAGCTTCATTTTTTTCTCGCTGATTTTGGAGCAGAGTCTACTACCAGGGAATAGCGTTTGCTTAGCGCACAACTTTTGCTTATATTTTTTCCCTGCATACAGCCATATTTGGCCATTCTATTTGTTACTGTGCCTTTGCACTACTTTTTTCCTATTATGCAGAGTCAGAGTGAAACTGTAGATATTGAGCTAGACTACGAGCCCCGAGGTGTAGACCTGGGCTCAGTCGCTCATCTACAGAAGAGGTTTGAACAGAATCTTGTCTGTTCAACGGTTACTTCCTGGCAATTCGGCGCTTTGGAGCGCTTTGATGACGCGGATATGACGACACCCGACTTGGATGAGCTACAACGCCTGTTAGATGGTCTAGAGAAAGACTTTGCACATTTGAAACGCTTGCAAACACAGCATTTGCATTTTCGTTATTGCTTGGACACAAAGATTGTACCGAGAGGATTACGTATATTAAATATGCCCAGTCAGGGGGAACATTATCCAGAGTTGCTTTCAAGGTGGCAGCGCCTGAACGTGGAGGTAAGCAAACAGTACATGGAGTTACTTATTGACATTTTTGCCTCTGAAGAGGAAACACTCACTAATAACATTAAGAAACAACAGAAGAGAATTTTTTCTTGTTTCCCAAGTACTGTAATAGAACCACTATTTGAAAGCCTGTTGGATGGAATATCAGCCTTAGAGCGGAAACTTCTCCAACAGAAGAGAAGCAAGATAATTAGAGATCATAGAGATTTTAATTTAGGACAAGTCTTCGTTTGGCCTAAACATGGACATTATAGTGCTACCATTAAACCTAATGACTCTACTAGTGTTAGACAACTGAGTTCTGAACCTAGTACTGGTTCTGAAAATGTTAATGTTGTCAATAATGCTTGTGAAGCTGTGGATATTACCAACCGTGTACATAACAATGTATCGCCTAGTAATAGGGTACAAAATATAGCTAACATTAATAACACTACTACTTCCAATGATACTGATGATGTAATTACTATTTTACATAGTCAGAGTGGATCTAGCTCTATTAATACAAATACTAAAGAAGTTAGTCAGCCTATTACTGGGAATAATATTTCAGACAGAACTAACTTATATCCTGCAGTACATGTTGTGAAGAGACCGATTAATAAGAGGTTGTCCGTAGATTATGGCATAGTGAGATCTAAGTTACCTCACAAAGTACATACTACCATCACTACAGGAGTAGTAAGTGAGCTCCCTTTTCCCCTCCCAGTCCGTAAGGACAAGAATATAACAAGGGGACGCTCAATGAGCAGGGGGAGACAGAAACGCAAATTATCAGAAGAGTATGTACCACATCAGACAATAAAGAAGATGTGGAAGAACAAAGTAAATTAGATACAGCTGAAATTTTGATACCAGCAGATTCTATGGTACATAACATCTCAGGATATTTGTTGACTGAATGTGATGAGAAATTATTAAGTAAAGGCCTAAACTTTATACCAAGTGCACACAGTAACTTTACGGACACTGTAGTAGACATGAGACTTTTCTGTCGAAACCTTATGCTTAAACTGCTATTTCATGATAAAACTGATAGTGAATTGACAGACAATAACGTTACTAGACCACCAAAGTTTAAGAAGCTTAGCAACTTTGTCCCACCTAATCATCCGTTAGTTGAGGCATATTTGAAACTAACTGAGGATGATTTGTATGAATATTTTTCTCTAAAGAAATATAGGAAGAATGGTAATTTGACTAGAGGGGAGCAGACTAGCTTACTTAAACTCCAGTCATTACAGTCCATAACCATCAAACCAGCTGATAAAGGTGGTCGGATAGTAGTGATGGACACTAGCAAATATCATGATGCTATGATTAAACTTTTGGAAGATGATTTCTATTTACAAGTTAATGAACAAATAGTGCAGGCCACTATTAGTCACGTAAACAATATGTTATTAGATATGTTGAAAGGTGATATCTTGGATCAAGAATTGTTTGACTATCTCTTTGTTAAGAATCCACTTGTACCAACAATACATGGGTTACCTAAAATTCACAAAGACTCCATTGACCCACCAATGAGACCCATAGTGTCTGGTCAGGGTTGGATCACTGAAAACCTTTCTGTCTATGTTGAGAAACACTTGCGACCTATATTGAATAAGAACAAAGTTGTACTGAAAGATTCCAAACAGTTTTTAACAGATTTGTATGACTGTTTAGGTGGCATTTGTGACGTTGATAACTTGATTTTTGTAACGTTTGACATCAAGTCCTTGTTTACTGTGTTACCAAATAACATAGGCCTGATTTATATCACTGAGTATCTACTCTTACATAGCGAATATACATCAGTTAAAGTAGACCTCATTGTACATTTCCTTGAACTCATTTTGAATAACAATCTTTTCACCTATGACAACAAGTTCTACCAACAGCGAGGTGGCGTAGCCATGGGCACACCTTGTGCCAACAGCTATGCAAACATGTTTTTGGCATTTTGGGAATTTGAGAGTCTCTTTAATTTAGAAATGTTTAAACAATATGTAACTTTTTATAGACGTTTCTTGGATGATGTTTTTGTTTTATGGAGAGGCAGTGTTGATGATTTGTTTGTGTTCCATACTACATTGAACAACCTCACTGGCTATTTAACCTTCAGTATGTATCACTCTAGAGAGAAGATAGAATTTCTTGACTTGTATATAGAAAAATTAGCATGTGGTTTGATCAATACAGGTGTCTATAGGAAACCTTGCTATTTCAATACTCTATTACAGCGTGATAGTATGCACCCACAGCATATTTTTAAAAATATCATTAGAGGCCAGGGGATGAGAACCTCTAGGCTAAATGCCACAGAAGAAGGCTTCCTAATGGAAGTGAGTGACCTCAAGATAAGGCTAGAAGAACGGGGCTATAGCTCACAAGAGATTGAGTCCTACCTCTCGGATGTCAATAAACTTAGACTGAATAGAGCAGCCCCTTATTTTGGACCAGCTATTACTGGTGGATCCATTACAATAGACAATGGTAGAGATGATAAATCAACTCACGTAAGGGTTTCTTTACCATATAGTACTGATTGTCCAGCAATCAAGAATATTATTACGAAACACTGGCCCATTCTCTGTACTGATGACACCATTGGCAAACTTGTGGGGACTAAACCCTCTTTTTTATACAGGAATAAATTGAATTTAAGGAGAAAGCTATGCTATTCAAAAAGGGATGAACGGTCAATGCCTCTTGAACACACAAAACCATGTGGACGCTGTAATTATTGTAATTCTCTTGACCCCAGCCCATTTTTTGAACATCCTGATATGCACACTAACTTCAGCATACGTGCTGTAGCTACCTGTGATACTACTCATATAGTTTATTTGGCAGTGTGCCAAATATGTGATGCATTTTATGTTGGCAAAACCAATCGTCGATTTAAAGACAGGATAAGAGAACATCTTTACCACATTAGGAAGGCTTCACCTCACAATGCCTTAGCGAACGAGCCCAAGCAGGTCCTGAACATTATTTTTTATTTAGAGCTCTTGAGAACATTAAACCCAGTATACGAGGAGGTGACATCAGGAACCATACTGAGAGCAAGGAGAGTATGTGGATAGTTAGATTGAGAGCAGATAGGGGTTTAGGTCTCAATGAGAGAGCCTCTATTAAACCTATGTTAAACAAACGGAGGAATGTTTGTAGATTTTATAATAAATGATGAAATATATATGTTTTTAAGCCTTGAAATATATTTCTTTTGACATATATATTTATATATACATTTATTAGAGCATCTTGAGTGTTCATGGAGAGTTTTTATGTGTATTTTTTAGATCTACTTTGTCATTTTATACATTTCAGCATGTTTATATGTGCATATATTTTTAAGCTTAGATTGACTCATGAATACGTAAACAAGAAGCAGCTTCTGATAGGCCAATAGGAGTATAAATGTAGCCTATTTACTTGAAGGTCTTTGTTACATGATCTGATGAAGCTCAAATGAATGAGTGAAAGCGCTTATCTGACCTGCAGTGGAATTAAAGTTGGATTTTAATCTGAGGATTTTGCCTTTTCATTCACACTTGTGACTCTTCATTTAAAGTTGGATTTTAACCTGAGGATTTTGCCTTTTCATTTATACTTGTGACTCTGCATCAGCCTAGTTGCTCCTTTTGGTTTTATTAACATTAAAAAGGGAAACTAGTTGTATAGGAGAGACTGCGTCAGATATACTGGCATACGAGCTAGTAAAATGAGCCATTGTCACAACTTTTTATGTAAGAGCTGTGTGAAAGATCACTTTGCGTAAGAAAAAAGGATTCAAGCTGGAAATTGCTTATTTAAACCAAGATTTATTAAGCTAAAACAAAAGATGAGTGCTTTTGTTGTCATCAGAGCTTTGTAGGATTTTGTTTTATACATAATAGTTTTCTGTTTTCCATGTAAGTAGCCATGTAAATTAGAACAAATGCTTAACTCTAGAAGCACTTAAACAGATCTCATTCAGTGACTGACTGGAACAGTGGTACATTCACAGTTTACATCTTTATTGTGTTTGGTGCCTTATCTAAGTACAGTCAGTGAATACCTGGCTATTGCTCAGTGTGCTAGATGAGAGTAGTAGTACAACCACATATACATTCACCATTTTTATGTAGCTATATCTGTGTATGTGTCTATATATGTATATGTTTGTTTTCCTGTCTATGTGTGTAGACCAGTGATGGCGAGCCTATGACGCTTGTGCCAAAGGTGACACTCCGCAATGTTTTGGGTGACACACCAGCATTCACCAACTCCCGAGTCACCAAAGAAACCAAATTAACAAAATTACAAGAAATATCTGACCCTGCACTAATCTGTTAAAACTCGGCAACAAAAAAATCATTAATTGATGTAAATCAAATCAAATGAAATGTGTTCCATATTTTTTCGGTTCAATTCAAAATTACTGTTAAAAGTAGGGTAATTTTTTGGTGCACTGTTTTAAGCCCGATTATCACTGCACATATCGTTTTTTCTATTGTAAGTCACTGATTTATCTTTTACTTTTATAATACATAGCAGCACAAATTATTGGACTAGTATTTTTTTAAATAAATGAATATGCAAAGAATTGCTTCTCTTTTGTTTGGGGGGGGGGGGGTGACATGCCAGCAGAGTCAAGATAGACATTTTCTGAATTTTTGACATACCGAACCCAAAAGGTTAGCCATCACTGGTGTACACAAATGGATATACATATTTTTTTAGTTTCGGATGACTGTCCTTGTGTGGCCCTTCCCTGAGATTCATCTCCAGTATCTTTTCTGAGCCTGGGAATCTTCATGTACGTACACAAACACACTCAGATATACACACACACACACACACACACACACACACACACACACACACACACACACACACACCTTCACACTTGGAATTTCATTTAGCTTGTCTTTATACTACTTTTGTTCTCCAGGCTCTTTGAGACTTTCTAGACTCGCTCACACACAGTTGCTAAATCCTAATTGTACCGCTGCTGTTAGCAGCAGACTTCTGTGTTTGAATTCTGTTAAAGGAGAACTGCACCCACAGACTCAGGAAAACATGTTTATTTCATCTTGGTTTGGTATTTCCTACATTTTAATACCACTGTGGAACTATTTACAGGTTTTTAAATATTTTTATGCATAATCTCTGAGTCTGACCACCTGGAGTGTGGCATCTTGAAGTAATTCTGATTGTTTAGTCTGCCTCTAGATATCCCACAATGCAGTGCTTGTCTGTAAAAAAATTACAACCAAGCTCCTGTTACTGTATTGATTTTACATGCATACAGTGCTGTCTTTTAGTTACTTTTAAGTAACATTTCATGCCGTTCATTGACTACTTAAAACACAAACAGTGCAAGTGCTGCAGAACAGACTTTTTCAAAGTGCTTTTTACTGCTGCTTCATTTTAGAATGGCTAAACTGCAGTCTTTCGTGAAGCCTGAATTGTACTACTTTGACTCCTCTCCCATCCCCCTTCATACCTAACTTCCATACCTGTCAAAGTGCTAAGGCTAATTTTAGCTATTACCTGCTGTGACTGACAGCTCACAGCAGGACACTTGACTCAAATACTGTTTCCTTGTTCTAGCCTTTACTTTCTGTATGGGTAGGGGAAGGATCAGGGAGCTGTGACATCACAGCATGGGTAGGTTTTTAGGACTGTCATGGTGATGTCAGTTTGGGGAGGGAAATGGCCAGAAAAATACCTGTATTCAGTGACCTTGATGACATCAGTGAATTGGAGACTGCAGCAAGCTTTTCCATGGTGGGACAAAAGTTTTTTTTAAAGTGAAACCACCCCACAATACAGTAAGGTACTGTTCTAGTGGAGAGAAACAGTCAATTTAAAATATTTTAAATGCTGTTTTGTTGTTTATTCATAGCAGTGACAGTGACAGAGAAGTTGAGCATTTAATAGCAGAATCCCATTGTTATCCTGTAACTGTCAGTCTCCTCCACTCTTCCATCTCAGCATATTACACAGAGTATAGTCTCACTGCCATCTGTTTCATTATATACTATATTAATGTAGTAAAAATGCAAGACCTGATGACTATATTGTTGTTTGACATTATAGCTAGCACACCAATGAACAGCCAGATATACAGCGATTTAGTACTTACTTTAGATAAGCAGTTAACAGCACCAATCACAGTAGAGATGCATTGACTGTGATATGTAAGTGCACAAGCTGCATTTCAGATAAGTGCCCTGTTGTTTTTTTTCTCATCCATCTTTTTTATTTAGTGATGTTAGGTTCATGTCATCCAGAAAGGGAAAATGCCAGTGTGGGAGGCAGATTCCCTATAATGACTGTCACGAACAATGTCTTTTTTGTTTGGGTGCTTCCCATGACCATACATGGTGTTCTATTTGCCAGACTTTTGCCCCCACGACCCTGCATAGTTGTCTGTCCTACTTATCTATTTACCATGACCAACAGCATCATTAACTGTTGGCTGAAGGTGCTATGGTGGAGTCTTCCCATCCCAAGGGTCATCCGTCTACTAAGAAAAAGGACAAAAAAACTTCGGTCTGATATGGCTGCTGTCCACTTTGTCACTGGATGTCTCTGTTGAGACTAGTGAAAGCCCAGAGGATTGTCCAGTGGTTGCCTTGGATTCTTCTGCCACGACCTGTCTGAGGACGACATAGACCCAACTTTTCACATGTCCTTGGAGGGTTTACAAACATCTATTTCTGACATTGAGGGGGAACCTTGGCTGTGATCCAAGGGACCGAGGGGGATTCTTCAAATCTTAGTTAGGCAGGAGAGCCCTACTACACTTACTGAATATTTCCAGGGGCCTGACCTTCTGAGGGTGTTTTGTATGGACATTCTGCAGACAAAGAAACAGAACCAAGCATATTTCCCCTGTTAAGGATTCCCATTGTGAGTAACAGGTTTTTACTCAGATTATGTAATGCTTTAATGGCTCTAAAGCCTCTTCAAGGGGTGTCTATCTGTCTCCACCTCCCTGGACTTACACTTCTCTTAAAATACCCGGGGAACTAGACTCTTTCAGATGAAGATCTAGATTCTGGGGAGGAGTCCCTGGCTTACTATTCCCCACTTTCTTCCCCTTTAGACTATGGTTCAGAGAAGAGGATTCTATTAGTCTGATTCCACTTTGGAGTCACTCTCCTTTGGGGATACTGTTAGCTGCACGATGGAGTTTAAGTGAGAGTGGTCTCAAGTTTCTGACATTCATAAAAGGTATTATGAGCTCTCAAGAGGACTGCTGTTCCCCCTTTTCTGGCTGCCCTCATGGATTCCTTTTCAGCAGCTTTTGTGGCCTCTGATTTTCATCTCCTTGCACCCAAGAAACTTGATAGATTTTACAAGGTGCCTGATGAATATAAATTTCATTATAAATGCCCTTTTGATGATCCTTTTGCAGTGTCTGTCTCTTCTGACAAATTCTCCAAGCTGTTGCCAGGTGCCAAGTTGCTCTCTTCAAATAGGGATAGTAGGGCCATGGAGAGGCTTTACAGAAATGTTTACATTGCTGCCACTTTATCCTTTAGGGCCAACAATGTCCAGACTCCTATGACCAGGTATGTTTTGGTCCTCTTTCCTCAGGTTTCCAAGGTGGATTCTGACCTTTCTGACTGAGGGGAAGGCATCTGCCCTTTCCCTGTTGGGCTGTAACTCACAAGTCCCCATTCTATTATTTGCAGCTACAGTGCAGCTGATACCTCATCTAGGGCATTGCCCTTTGTTCTTTTGTGAAGCATTACTCTTAACTTTGTCATCAGGCTTTGCCTGATGATATTAAGGCCAAACTGTTAGATGCTCCTTTAGACAATAAAAATCTTTCTGGTGCTGCTGCTGCCGAACTTTTCAAGTCTCTCTAGGGTACGGGTAAAACCTTGTAGGAGTTGAAACATATATTTTTGATGTTCTTCATGTTTCACTGTTGCAGTCATCACACTTGGGTTATCTGGCTGCAGGTAGCCCTTAGTTGGCCCGAATACCAGACTTAGTATTTCTGCATCGGTTGTTGTTGCTTTAGGACT
Source organism: Protopterus annectens (assembly GCF_019279795.1). Classification (NCBI taxonomy): domain Eukaryota; kingdom Metazoa; phylum Chordata; order Ceratodontiformes; family Protopteridae; genus Protopterus; species Protopterus annectens. The sequence goes on along the minus strand of NC_056731.1, from coordinate 405,190,674 downwards.
GACATCATTTCATCAGGGGTATAAAAACAGGCAGCTGATGCCATTACATCAGTCTTTCTTCCCGAGGAGCCCAAAGCAGAAGCAGTTCACACAAGTGCTGGTCGGTCGCTACCTGAGTTTTCGTTTTGGAATTGAATCATCCTGAAGTCTTCTAAAGCTAAGTACCCCATATCCTTTTTTCTTGCTCTAACCAATGTCAGAAAAAGTTAACAATTGTCTCGCCTGTGGAAAGCAAATACCGCACCAAGATTTCCATTCTTACTGCGTCACCTGTTTAGGCTCAGACCACAACATACCTTGCTGTCGGTTTTGTGCTTTGTTCAACGCCCCAACTATTCGTTGTCGGGCCCTTATTGTCAAATACTTTCGCTCTCATTCCCCGTATTCTGAAATGGCTTTGGTAAACCATCCATCTAACGATCTTCTGAAAAAAGGTAAGGATAAAGACAAAGACAAGACTGCACAGGTCCAAAACGCTTCCATTAAGCTAGTCGTCAGTTCGTCGGAACTCAGTGAGGTGCTTTTGCAGCCCCCTGATGCCTGCTTCCATGGATTCTCAGGTCTCTACTGAAACCCGTTCGGAGTCCGGTGATCTGCGAGACTCTTCTTTGACTATGGAACCTGCGGATGTCTCTACCTTGGATGGGTCCGGAGCCGCTGTGCAGGTACCGGCTTCCAAGGAAGTTTTTCTCATTATCGATATTCGACACAAACTGACGACTTCTTTCGCGTCTTCAGTTCTGTGTAAAACTACCGAGTTTCTAAGGCCAAGAGTATGAGCTATGCCTAAAAAAAATTGACGACCCAAACTCAAGCACCTGCTTCCTTACCACAATCTCAAATGCTTAAAATGGCAGAAGACCTGATCATGCTGATTAGGGGAAGCCAGCCTTCCCCTGCTAAGAGAAAAAGAGACCTGTCCCCAGCAGATTTTACTGACCAAGAGTCCGACAACTTTTGAGGTTTCTGAATATGAAGAAATGCTTTTATCTGCTTATGAGGATTCAGATGCAGAGGAATCCATTCCTTCTTCTTCCCCTTCAGAGGATTTTTCTTTTGGTGAAACCTTGCATACTTTAAAAGAGCATTTCCATTGGGAATTCCAGGACTATCCTCAGTCCAAAAAGAGACTCGGAATTTTTAGATTTGCCACAGCATAGACCCTTAGCTATCCCTCCTATTCTGGATGTTGTGGATGATGTTTTTATGGAATCTGGTCTAACTCCTGGGACTTTAACCCCTGCTCCAAGGAAACCAGACAGGTACTACAGAGTCCCTGACTCACAAATTTCTTTTCAAAAATCCTACTGCTGACCCAGAGGTTCTCTCCCAAGGGCTTAAAGGCATAAAAGCAACAACAGCCAAGACTCCCACCCCTTCGGCCAGGGATTCCCGAGCTTTAGACAGATGGGGTAAAAAGTATACACCTCTGCAACTCTCACCATTAGGGCATTGAATTGCCAGATCCACATGCTGAAATACCAGCAACATATTATGGAAACTTATTAAGCAAAAATTATCTACCTTTCCTGACCGTGCAGAAAATAAAGAATTACAGGAGCTAATGCATTCTGCAAGCCAAGTCAGCAAGCATACCCTGCAATGTGGGTTTGATGGCCTAGAAGCATCTTGGAGTCACAGGTTCTGTACTTAGAAGGCATGCTTGGCTTAAGGAGCAGGCCTTGCCAGACCATGTCAAATCAAAATTAATGGATGCTTCTTTGAACAAGGACGGTCTGTTTGGCACCAGAACAGAAGAGGTTCTAAAAAAGATGGAAGAAAAGGCTAAGTCTATGCAGACAGTCAAAGATTTTTTGCAAGTGCAGCCTCCAAGTTTCAGTAGGCATTGCCCTTCGAAACATTGGTCCTTTCCAGCCCCCTCTAGGCCATCTCAAACTAGACCCAGGGGAAACAGGACCCCCCCCCAGATTACAGTCTCAGGGTATGCAGAGTTCTAAGCAATGGAGTACCTCCACTTCTAAAACAGGGAGTGCTAAGCCACCCCCTTACGGAAAGAATTCGCAATGACTTCTCAACTCCTCTCCTCACCTCTGCCCAATTGCTCATGCCCTTAGGAGGAAAACTTGCCCACCATGCAAAAAACTGGACCTCCATCACCAAAGGCAGATGGGTCCTCAACATAGTATCCCAGGGGTACAAATTCTATTTCCATACACTGCTAGCCCCAAAAGGGTTCCCAGACCTTCCTCCAAACCAGTGGGCAGAGGCACAAAACCAAGTTCAATCCCTGCTGTCCATAAGGGCAGTTCAACCTGTTCCTTCAGAACAGATAGGTCAAGGGTTTTATTCCAGACTTTTCCTGGTACCCAGAAAAGAGAGCACCTGGCGCCTAATCTTAGATCTTTCCATTCTCAACACCTTCCTAGTGGTACCAAAATTCAAAATGCTCACCCTTCAGCAGCTTCTTCCTATGCTGTCCAAAGATGCCTAGTTAGCCACCCTAGACCTAAAGGAAGCCTATCTGCACATCCCTTTCAGGGACTCATGCAGGAAATGTCTACGTTTCAGGGCAGGATCTATGCATTATCAGTTCTCTGCACTTCCCTTTGGCTTATCCACTGCTCCCAGAGTTGTTACAAAATGCCTGGCTCCAGCCATTGCCTATTGCAGACAGAGAAAGATTCAGGTATACCCTTACTTGCATGATTGCCTGATTCAGGCAAACAGTCAGGAAAGGCTGTTGCAGCACATGACATTTGTAAAGGACCTTCTAACCTCCCTGGGGTACACTATCAATGAAAAGAAATCTGAAGAAGTCCAATGATTCAGTTGGACAAAAAGCGCTTAATAAAAAAATGTGTTCGAAAGATTTAGCCGTTTGGTGGATTTGTTCGTTCTACAGTTTGTGTTAGAGTATTTATGGTTTTGCAAAGAAATCAAAACTAGTCCCCAGTCAAAAGATTGTATTCCTGAAAGCAGTCTTGGACACAGAATCCCAGATGGCATTCCTTACTCCAGAAAAACAAGCCTATCTAACAGGCTACTTCACTCAAATGGCCACCAGAACCCAGCTATCCACAAGGAAAATCCTGCAGGCTCTAGGGTTCATGGCCTCTTTTATTCTACTAATTCCATATGCCAGACTGCATATGAGGAAACTTCAGTGGTACTTAAAAATTCTTTGACAACATTCTCAGAACCTGGAAACCAGTATACCTATCATACCTTGTCTAAGGACAGAGTTTCATTGGCGGGCAGCAGCATGCAACCACAACAAGGGACTAACCTTTACACAACCCCAAGCCGCCCAGACCCTAACCACAGATGCATCAGACTATGCCGGGGGGCAAATCCGGACAAGTGCATTCAGGGCCACTGGAGCCCAAGCCAGATTCATCTGCACATCAACCAAAAAGAGATGCTAGCTGTTCAGCACGCTCTGACAGCTTTCAGATCACTACTCTCACCAGGACCCCTGCTAATAAAAACCGTGATGTGGTACATCAACAAGCAGAGAGGAACCAACTCTTACCCACTCTGCAGGCTAGCCATGACCCTGTGGAACACAGCTTTGGCCATGCTTATTCATCTGCAACCTCAATTCCTGCCAGGCAAACAAAACTCTCTGGCAGACGACGTGAGCAGAAATCTCCTAGACCCACATGAGTGACCTCAATACCTTCTGCCTTCTAACCCAGAAATGGGGGACCCCGAAGGTGGATCTGTTTGCCTCCCCCTACAATCACCAGCTCAACAAATTCTGCACCAGGGCACCTCACAGCAAGGCCTGGAAAGTGGATGCCCAATCCTTCCAGTGGGTAAACCTCTCAATCTATGCATTCCCCCTCTGCATCTTCTTACAAGAGTATTACTCAAGATAAGACAGGAAAGATCAAGGGCAATCCTGATTGCTCCAGACTGGCCACACCAGCACTGGTACCCTCTACTGTGCAATCTATTACCGGTGCCACCATGGCACCTACCCCAGATCCCAACCCTCCTCACTCAGCAGGAGGGACAGATCTTGCATCCGCAACTGCAAACACTGAACCTTACAGCCTGGCCTATTCCTTGAATTCTCCCCCCAGTTGCCAGCCTAAGCAAGCAGGTGCCGGACGTCTTTCTTGAAGCCAGAATACCCAGTACAAGGAAATCCTATGCTGATAATTGGAAAAGGTATTGTTCCTGGATTCACTCTAAAGGAGCAGACACAGCACCGCCCTCCTTACCTCTCATCCCGGATTATCTAGCAGATCTGCTCCACAGAGGCCTAGCCTTCTCTTCCATTAAGATCCATGCCTCTGCCATCTCTGCTCATTACAGCACTGAGCCACCTCTCTTCTCTCACCCTCTCATCAAACAGTTCCTGAGAGGGGCAAACAACTCAAGGCCACCAAGGAGAGCCCCCACCCCTGCTTGGGACCTTAACTTTGTGCTGGAAAAGCTCACGCTACTCCCCTTTGAGCCTGCAGCATCAGCAGATTTAAAATTCCTCTCTTGGAAAGCAGCCTTGCTTCTGGCCATCACTTCAGCTAGAATAGTGTCTGAGCTACAAGCACTTATGGCTGTGGAACCCTTCATTATTTTTCATGCTGACAGGGTCTCCCTCAGGACTAACCCTAATTTTATGCCCAAGGTGGTGTCCAGTGTGGCTCGTACCCAATCTATCCATTTGCCAACCTTTTTCGCTAATCCTCGAAATAAAGGGGAAAGGATCCTGCACTCTCTAGACGTACACAGACAGCTCAGATTCTACCTTGATAGGACTAAGCCCTTCAGGAAATCTGACCAGTTACTAGTTAGCTTTGCACCAGGGGCAGAGGGCAAGGCCATTTCAAAACAAACCATCACCAAATGGATAGCACACTGTATCCATTTCTGTTACAAACACCATGGGAAACCACCCCCTCTGGGGGTCAGAACGCATTCCACTAGGGCAACTTCAACCTCAACAGCATTCCTCAGGGGAGTCCCTACCAGGGACATTCTGGAAGCTGCTGCCTGGAGTTCTGTTAACACCTTCACCAAGCATTACCACTTGCCTTTCTTTTCCAAATCCAGGGTGGGTTTTGCAACTGCAGTCCTGCAGGGCATACTAGCCAGCCCCGACTCTTCTTGACTGCCTCCACCCATTCTTCAGCTTTGGGAGTCAATCCAAGTGTGATGACTGCAACAGTGAAACACGAAGAACATGGTACAGTTGTATACACTTACCATAAATGTAGATTTTCGAGTGTATTCACTGTTGCAGTCCTGGTTTCCCACCCTCCAGCCTCCTTGTCTCTCTCTCTCTCCTTCTCTATCTCTATTACATATCCCTTACAGGGCTGTTGGTATTTACATTTTACTGGTGGTGTCTTTTCCACCATAGCTTAGCTTCCTATTTGGGGGGCTCCTGACATTTGGGGCAAGAAAAAGGCATTGGCTGCCTGTTTTTATACCCCTGACAACCTGATGTCAGTCCTGAAGTGACAGCAACTGATGTAGAAATACTAAGTCTCTGGTATTCGGGCCGACTAAGGGCTTCCTGCAGGCAGATAACCCAAGTGTGATGACTGCAACAGTGAATACACTCAAACATCTACATTTATGGTACGTATACACAACTGTTCTTTTTTTCCTATTCCTATGTTTCAGAGGAATTACCCGTCCAAATCTGCTTTTGTTTGTAAGCAGTCTTGCCCACCACTGCCTAAGGAAAAAAAGGGTTCTAGACGTGCGTCTCCTGTTACGTCTACTCAAACTCCTACCTCCCAGAAACCTACTTTTCAGAATAAGCTGGGGGGGGGGGGGGTTTGACAGTTTGTTTCCTCTTTCCCTCATCCAGGTTCCCTTATACCTCCATCTTTTCCTGTCTCTCAGAAATTGGTTAAGATGACAACAAACTCTTGGGCTGTGTTTATTATCCTCCAGGAATATTTCATGATTTGGAGATCCTTTCCTCCCTTTTTTGGGCACCCCTCATCCTCCTTGGAAACAACTTCCTCTTTTCCCAGAGGTGCTCCATTCAAGCTGTGCTGCCTTCCCAGGTAGGGTAGGTGTTTTTATTCCTATATGGTTTTGATTCACAGAAAGGAGGGCACATGGAGACCAATTTTGGATCTTTCCCAGCTCAATACCTTTTTCAAGATTCCTTCCTTTTGAATGTTGTTTTTTTCAAATTCTATTTCCCGCTTCTTCTTTCCCAGATGTTTCTGGATCTCAAGGATACCTGCCTTCATATCCCCTTCCATCCCCTTCTCCGTAAATTTTTACATTTTTGTTTTTCTTCTTGCAATTTCCGTGCTATACTTTGCCCTTTAGCCTGTTTACTTCTTCAAGAGTATTCACCAGATGCTCTTGCTCCTGTCATTGTGTTTTGCAGGATGAGAGGAGTTCAGATCTTTCCCTATCTGGACAAAACTGCTCATTCAAGCTTCTTTCCTTGATGCTTTACTTCAGGATCTCTAGTTTACTAGTTCCCTTTTACAGATTCTGAGGTTCACCATAAACTTCCAGAAATCTGACGCATTCTCAGGATTATGTTTTCCTTGGTTGCAGGATTCAAACCATCCCCATGCTGGAGTCGCTGCTTGTCCTCAAGGCCCTGTCTCTTACTGCCTCTTTCTAGTCTGTTTTTCTTCTGGTTTCTGTCACAACAAGGGACTATCTCTGGCTTCTAGGGTTCAAGTCTTCCATTCTTGTCATGGTCCCTCTGACCCGGCTACAGATGAGAAATCTTCAGTGGTACTATTGGCAATGCTGAAGCCATAATGACTTGTCTTCCCAGTACCCTTCCTTCCCTGTATACATCTCAAAATTCAGTAGTGGATTCATCAGCTTTCTCTCAACCCAGGGCTTCCTTTCCAGGCTCCAGTCCTGACTCGAGAGCTCTTCACAGATGCCTTAGGCAGAGAATGGGGAGGGGGCTCCTTCAACTCTCTCAAGTTTCAGGGTTCTGGCCTCTTAATCAGAGGTTGGACCACATCAGTGTAAAGGAAATGAGGGCTCTCCTTCTAGCTGCTAAGGCTTTTTATTCCCTGTTTCATCCTGAGCCCCTTAAACTTTTGACAGACAATACCATAGTGATGTGGTATGTCAACAAGGATGAGGGTACAAGGTCCAGTCCTTATTTGAAGACTGTCTGTTCAGGTCTGTGATGTAGCTGTCCAGTATCAGGTGACTCTTCAGGCAGTTTACATTTCCTCTGAGCACAAATTTGTGACAGACGGGTCCAGCACACAAGCTCAGGAATGGATGCTTCACAGAGATGTGTTCCTGGACGTTGTCCATTGGTGGGAGATTTCTCAGGTGGATAGTTTTGCCTCCCGTCTGAACAGACAACTTCCTCTATTCTGTTCCAAAGTCCCAAGTCTTCTGACTTGGAAGTAGAACATACTGTCTTTTCCTTAAAAGGGGATATTTCTGTATGCCATCCCTCCCCTTCCTCTGCTACCATTAGTCTTGCACAAGGTCAGGCAGGACTCTCCTAAAATGTTGCTAGAGACTCCCTTTTGGCCCAGACAGCATTAGTTTCCCCTTATTTCTCACTTGGCCAGGGGCCATCACCACAAGTTAAATTGCTGGGTGGATCTTCTTACACAAGACAAGGAGTCTCTTATCCATCGTCATTTTTCATTCTTCAGCTGATGGTGTGGGTGATAAGATTTTGATCCCTTTTAGCCACTTCTTTTTTGAGAACATGTTTTGAATCCTTCAGGAGGCCAGGAAAACCACTACAGGGAAATCATATTTGTTGAAATGGGAAACATTTTCTATGTTCTTTGTGTTTCACTGTTGCAGTCATCACATTTGGGTTATCTGCCTGCAGGTAGCCCTCAGTCGACCTGAATACCAGAGTCTTGGGATTTCTGCATCGGATGCTGTAGCTTCTTCCATGACGTCAGGTAGTCAGGGGTATAAAACATGCAGGAGATGCCATTACATCAGCTTTTCTTGCCGTGCAGTGTCCGAAAGATAAGCAGTTTGCAGGTGCCGGTCGGCCGCCTCCTGAAATTTTAGATTTTTGAGTTTCGGATCTGAAGTCTTCCCTTTGGGGATCCTTTTTTCTTGCTCTAACCGATGTCAGAAAAAGTTAACAATTGTCTTGCCTGTGGAAAGCAAACACCTCAGAGATTTTCATTCTTACTGCGTCATCTGTTTAGGCCCAGACCACGACGTTCCTCGCTGTTGGTTTTGTGTTTTGTTTAACCCCCAAACTATTCGTTGTCGGGCTATCTTTGTGGCTAAATTCTTTCGCTCACATTCTCCATATTTCGAAATGGCTTCGATAAGCCATCAGACTACAGATCCACCGAAAAAACGTAAGGATAAAGACAGAGACAGACCGCATAGGCCGGTACTCAGTGAGGTGCCTTCGCAACCCCTGATACCCGCTTCTACAGATTCGCAGGCCTCTACTGAGACCCATTCGGAGTCCAGTATGCCGCGAGAGGCTACTTCGACTATGGAACTTGCAGATGTCTCTTTCTTGGATGGGTCCAGAGCCGCTGTGCAGGCATCGGCTTCTGAGGATGCATTCAAGCCTTCTGATTTTCATATTATACAGACAACTTCATTTCAAACCAAAAATTCTGAATTTCTCAGGCCCGTAGTTCGCACTATGCCTAGGAAACTGATGACCAACGCACATTCTCAGGCCCACATGCCTCAGAAACAAATGCTTCAAATGGCTGAAGATCTTATTACTTTAATTGGGGGAAGCCAGCCTTCCCCCTCAAAAATACCAAGAACTAATTTTCCTTCTGATTCTTGAGATCATGAGTCTTTTGACTCTGATCCTTCTGATTACCAGGACATACCCTTATCTACCTATGAGGATTCTGATGCAGAGTATTCCATTCCCTTTGCTTCCCCACCAGAAGATTTATCCTTTGGTGAAACCCTGCATACCCTTAGAGAACACTTCCACTGGGAGTGTCAGAACTTCTCACAGTCCAAAAAGAGACTCAGGGATTTTTTAAACTTGCCTCAGCACAGGCCTCTGGCTATACCTCCTGTTCTAGAAATTGTAGATGATGTCTTCTTGGAATCCAGCCTTACCGCTGATACTTTGCCCCCAGCTCACAGGAAACCTGGCAGGTACTACAGAGTACCTGACTCCCACAAATTTCTCTTTAAAATCCTACTGCGAATCTAGAGACCATTTCCCAGGGACCTAAAGGCATTAAGGCTACAACAGCCAAAATCCCTACCCCTTCAGATAGGGACTGTAGGGCTTTAGACAGATGGGGTAAGAAAGTATACACCTCTGCTACTCTTGCCATCAAGGCTTTAAATTGCCAGTTTCATATGTTAAAGTATCAGCAACATATTATGGAACTAATTAAACAGAAAATTATGTTGATTCCTGATTGTGCAGAACATAAGGATTTACAAGAGTTAATGCATTCTGCTAACCAAGTTGGAAAACATTTTGCAATGTGGTTTTGATGCCTTAGAAGCATCTTGCAGGGCTGCTGTCACTGGGTCTGTTCTTAGAAGGCATGCTTGGCTTAAGAAAAAAACTTTGCAAGACCATGTCAAAGCAAAATTACTAAATGCACCATTAAGCCAACAATGTCTTTTTGGCAATAAAGCAGAAGTCGTCCTCAAAAGGATGGAGGAAAAAGCTAAATCTATGCAAACTGTTAAAGATTTACAGCCACCTAGATTCAGCAGCATTGGCCTTCAAAAAACTGGTCTTTTCCAGTCCCTCCCAGACCTTCTCAGTCCACACCCAGGGGCAGCAGACCGCGAAGACTACAGTCTCAGGGTATGCACAGATCTAAACAATGGAGTGCTCCCATCTCTAAAACAGGGAGTAGTAAGTCGCCATCCTATGGTAAAATCTCACAATGACTTATCCTTAACTTTTCCAAGCCTTGCTCAAGTACTTGCACCTTTAGAAGGAAAACTTGTCCTGCATGCAAAAAACTGGGAGTACATTACCCAGGACAGATGGATCTTAAACATTGTTTCTCAGGGATACAGATTCCAATTCCACTCACTGCCAACCCCAAGCGGATGGCCAGATCTCCCCCCAAACCGGTGGACAGAGGCCCCAAAGCAAATACTTTCTCTTCGCAATATCAAGGCTATTCAACCTGTTCCAGCAGAGCAAAGGGGACAAGGTTTTTACTCCAGACTGTTTCTGGTAACCAGAAAAGAAAACTCTTGGCACCCTATCTTGGATCTGTCTATTCTCAACACCTTTCTGGTGGTTCCAAAATTCAAAATGCTTACTCTCCAACACCTGCTTCCTATGCTAACCAAGGACTCCTGGCTAGCCACCCTAGACCTAAAAGAAGCTTAGCTGCACATCCCCATAAGGGAATCGTGCAGGAAATATCTACGTATCAGAGCAGGCTCTATGCACTGTCAGTTTTCTGCACTTCCCTTAGGCTTATCTACTGTGCCCAGGGTATTCACAAAATGCTAGGTCCAGCCATTGCATATTGCAGGCAGAGAAGAATTCAAATCTAATCATACTTGGATGATTGCCTGATTTAGGCGGATAGTCAGGAATTGCTACTACAGCACCTGACATTTGTAAACAGACTTCTAACTTCACTGGGGTACACCATCAGTGGAAAGAAATCACATCTGGTACCCAACAGATTGTATTCCTGGAAGCAAGCTTGAACACATCTTCCCAGATGGCATTCCTCACTCCAGAAAAACAAATTTATTTGACAAACTACTTCAATCTACTGGCCAGTAAAACCCAGCTATCTGCAAGAAAAATACTGCAAGCCCTAGAGTTCATGGCCTTTTGCATTCTACTAATTCCATATGCAAGACTGCATATGAGAAAATTTCAATGGTATTTAAAAAGTCTCTGGTGTCAATATTCTCTGGACCTGGAAACAATGATTCCTATCATTCCTTGCCTAAGGACAGAGTTCCTTTGGTGGGCAGAGGCCTGCTACCACAACAAGGGACTCCCTTTCACTCAACCCCCTGCCGCCCAAACCCTAACAAAAAGGCGCATCAGACTATTCATGGGGGGGCTCACATGGCAGGGCAATGCATTCAAGGCAAACAGAGCCCAAAGCAAATGCACCTGCATATCAATCATAAAGAAATGTCAGCTGTACAGAATATGTTGACAGCCTTCAAAGGCCTTATTTGTCTAGGACAACTATTGGTAAAGATGGACAACACCACAGTTATGTGGTACATAAACAAGCAGGGGGGGGATCCATTCATACCCACTCTGCATATTAGCCATGGCTCTGTGGAACACAGCCTTGAGCAACCAAGTGCACCTGCAAGCTCAATTCCTGCCAGGCAAACTAAATTCACTGGCATATGACTTAAGCAGAAATCTAATGGACCCATACGAGTGGAAACTGGAACCCAACATATTCGAGCTTCTGAGGCACAGGTGGGGGGCACCAGAGGTGGACCTCTTTGCTTCTCCTCAGAACTATCAATTGAGCAAGTATTGCTCCAAAACCCCCTACATCCAAGCATGGAAAGTGGATGCCCTGTCCTTTACATTGGAAAACCTCTCAGTCTATGCCTTTCCCTCCTCTGCCCCTTCTCTCGGAAGTTCTACTAAAGATCAAACAGGACAAGCCAAGGACAATCCGGATTGCACCAGACTGGCCACGCCAGCACTGGTACCCTCTTTTGTGCAGTCTGACAGTAGTGCCACCATGGCACCTGCCTCAGACCCCTTCTCTGCTGTCCCAGCAGGAGGGCCAGATTTTGCATCCTCAGCTACAGACCTTGAACCTAGCAGCCTGGCTCATCCAATGAACTCATCACCAACAACCCTCAGTAAACAGGTGCTGGATGTCATCCTTGAGGTAAGGAGACCTAGTACTAGAAAATCCTATTCGGAAAAGTGGAAAAGATACTGTTCTTAGAGTCAGTCTCAGGGAATGGACACAACTGTGCCCAGCTTACCTCATATACTAGATTACTTAACAGAAATGCTCCACAAAGGCCTAGCCTTCTCTTCAATTAAGGTTCATGCTGCTGCCATCTCAGCTCATTGTAATGCTGAGCCACCCCTCTTCTCTCATCCTCTGGTTAAACAGATCCTGAGAGGAGCCAAAAATTTAAGACCCCCCCCCACCAGGAGAGCTCCCACTCCGGCCTGGGGTCTTAACTTTGTATTGGAAAAGCTCACGCTTCCTCCCTTTGAACCTGCTGCTACAGCAGAGTTAAAATTCCTCTCATGGAAAACAGCTTTACTTCTAGCCATCACTTCAGCAAGAAGAGTGTCTGAATTGCAGGCCCTTATGGCCGTGGAACCCTTCATTATCTTCCATGCGGACAGGGTTTCCCTTAGGACTAACCCATCATTTATGCCCAAGGTGGTATCTAGTGTGACTTTAAACCAATCCATTCATTTGCCAATTTTTTTCCCTAATCCTCAGAATAAAGGGGAAAGGATCCTGCACTCCCTGGGCATACACAGGCAGCTTAGGTTCTATCTGGACAGGACTAAGCCTTTCAGGAAAACTGACCAGCTGCTAGTCAGCTTTGCTGCAGGGGCAGAGGGCAAGGCCTTCTCAAAGCAAACCATTTCTGAATGGATAGCACACTTGTAGCATCCAATTCTGCTACAAACACCATGGGAAACCTACCCCACAGGGGATCAGAATATATTCCACTAGGGCTACATCTACTTCTACAGCCTTTCTCCCGGGAGTCCCTACCTGCAACCTGGAGCTGTGTGCACACTTTCACCAACCATTACCACTTACCTATCTTTTTTCTAAATCCAGAGCTGGATTTGCCACAGCAGTCTTACAGGGCCAGCCCTAATGCTTCTTGACTGCCTCCACCCATCCTCAGCTTTGGGAATCAACCCAAATGTGATGACTGCAACAGTGAAACACGAAGAACATAGTACAGTTGTGTACACTTACCATAAATGTAGATGTTAGAGTGTATTCGCTGTTGCAGTCCTGGTTACCCTCCCTCCAGCCCCCTGACTTCTCTTTACTTCTACCTATCCTTTTTGTTTCGCATACCTTATGTCATTGGTATTTGCTTTTTGCTGGGGGTGTTCCACAACATGTAATTGCTTCCTATTTAGGGGGCTCCTGACATCTGGGGCAAGAAAAACTGATGTAATGGTGTCGGCTGCATGCTTTATACACATGACGACCTGACGTCATGGAAGAAGCGACAGCATCCGATGCAGAAATCCCAAGAATCTGGTATTCTGGCCGACTGAGGGCTACCTGCAGGCAGGTAACCCAAATGTGATGACTGCAACAGTGAATACACTCGAACATCTACACTTATGGTAAGTGTACACAACTGTGCTGTCTGGAGCCTGTCTCTCACAGTCAGTATTCCCATCTGTGGAGTCTGGTTCTGTCTTATTTATGTGATCTGCTCCATGCTGGGTTAGCATATTCTTTGGTTAAAGCTTACCTGTCAGTTGTTTCTGCTTGTCTGCCCTTGACTCCTAATCTGGCCACTAGAGCTGAGGTCAAGCAATTTCTTAAAGGTGTCCTTCATATCAGTCCTCCCAGGAAGCCTATTCCGCCTTCCTGGGACCTCAGTTTTGTACTTGAAAATTGATTTGGGCTCCTTTTGAGCCTGCTTCTTCAGCTTCTTTACAATACTGTACTTGGAAGACTGTTTTGGTTCTCACTTCAGCCAAGAGAGTGTCTGAACTTTGGGCTCTCATGGCTTTTTATCCTTTCTTAGTTTTTCACAGAGACAGGATGTCTCTCCATATTAACCCTTCATCTGAAGTTGTTAATCTTCTTCCTATTCATCACTGATGGGTTCAGTTCCAAGCCCTTGGAACCGAGTCGGCCTTATACCAAGCTTGTGTGCACCAAAAACTCTCGAGCTAAGCTGCTACCCACAATGCCCTTCACTCAGTTACCTCAGATCTCATTTGCCACGCAGCCATATAGCAGTGTTTCACAGAGCTCTCCAGCTAAGTGATATATTTTTCAAATTTTTATAAGTATTTGTGAGTTTTTTCTTGTCAAATTATTATTTTCCTCTAATTACTCACTCAGCTCTACCCATAGGTATCTCTTTTCTCGTACCATTGTTGGTATTGCCCTCTTTACCCGTGTGGCATTTCCAATACCATTGTTGGTATTTCCCTCTCTCTCTCTTTAACTTTCCTTCTAGTTTAGCGCTGTGTGTATTTTTCTGTTATGTCTGAAAAGAAAGGGACTACAGGGTTTAAACACTGCTCTTCTTGCAGTGGTAAACTACCTAATAGCAATCTGCATGAGGAATGTGTGTATTGTTTGGGGGTTCAGCACTTATCAGCAAAACCTCCCTGTGACATTTGTGCCAGTTTCAGTCAGCGGACAATGAATGAAAGACAAAATAAGGTAATCCTCAAGGGCCTGCTTCCTTCTCCTTTTTCGGAGGCCATTTCTGCGTTGGAGGTCTTAATCCCTCATTCTGTGGACAAAAAATGTTCTCGTTCTAACCCCGCTTCACTGGCCAGTGATAGGGACAAGTCTCCTAAGCACAAGGCCCATAAGACAAGGCCACTTTGGGTGTCGGTTCCATCGGAACCCATCCTTCCTCAATCTCATGCTTGGGTGGAACCCATGGTTATGGCCATGGTTCCGTTTGTATCACAGGTTCTGTCCTCTGGTCTGTGGGTGACTCCCTCTCCAGTTTTGCTTGAGGCTCCATACCCGGGAACGGACTGTGTGGAGCGGGGTGTGACCCCGGTCCTGAAATTGTCTTCTTCAGTTCCGGGCTCCCATTCCTCTTCAGGCGTGCCTACTTTCCGGGTGATGGAGAGGGTGCTTGCTTTGAGCAATCCTCCTACGTTGGACATACCACCCATTCCCTCTGAGCTGCAGCTATCAAAGGCCACCCCCCTCAGGACTTTGAGAGCGCAAGACCCAGGAGACCCCTGTACAGGGTATTTCCCCTTCTGAGTCTTCTTCAGATGCTCCCACCGAAGAACCTCCTCGGAAAAAGGCATATAAGAGGAAACACATGGACTCCCCAGAGGAGTCCCTCATGTAAGATACAGACTACAACGATGGGGAAGGGTCCCCACAGTCACCCCCTGATGATGTCTCATTTGGAGACATCCTGCAAATTTTTAAGCAGAGGGGTGAATGGAAGCCCACCAACCCTTCCTCGGAGGAATCTGTATTCCTGCAGGTCTTCCACTATTGGCCCTCTACGTCTTGGGTGACCCCCCCCCCCCCGCTGATGAGTTAGTCAGGCTCATCGTGCAGCAGGCATGGAAGAATCCAGACACCATTGAGGCCATTCCCAGGAGATCAGATAAGATACTCTCCCCTCCAGAGTATCAACCCCATTGGTCTAGAGGTTTGCCAGTAGACACTATGGTGGTGGCGGTGGCCATGAAAAAGGACCTTGTGGAGGAAAGTCCTGCTGTCCACCCACCCAGCAGATAGTCCTGAGTGGTGGACAGGTTAGGGAAGCGAGTCTTTGCTTCAGCGACCTTTGCTGTCAGGTCTCTGAACTTTTTGGCACATTTTACGAGGCTCCAGAGACATCTCATCACCAAGCTCTCTGGAACTCTCGCAGGTCAAGTTTCAGACAGGGCACTTGATAAAGTTGCTTCCCAACTTGCCACCCTAAAGTCAATATCCAACTCGTCCATGAGGTTGCTGTCCCACGCAACCGAAGGGGCAGCTAGAGCTGTGGGTGAGGGGGTAGATGTGAGACGCCACACCTGGATGCGCATCTGTGTCCTCGTGGACTCCTTCAAGTCTTTCTTTTTAAATGCCCCTATCGAACCATCAGCTCTGTTCAGTTCTAAGGTCAAAGACACATTTGCCAGGTGCGAGCAGGATGGAAAGACTTTGTCTGCAGTGGGTCTACGTTTTTTTCAAACCTCAGCACTCCTTCTCCAGGAACCAGAGGCGTGGAAATATGTGGCACAAAAAGTCTCGCATTCCTTTCCGTGAGGCATGTGGTGAGGGCTCTCCCAGAGGCAGAGTGGATTCCAGTAATGGAAGACGCACCTTTTCGGGCAGAGGGGGTCCCCAAAATTAGGACTCCAGAGATTCTTTCTCGGGAAGACTGTATCATTGCTCCTGAAGCGCTGCCTGATTGTGTTCCTCTGGAAGCAGTCGGGGCTCATTTCTCTCTGTACCAAGCTGCCTGGCTCTCTATTAAAAACTGTCAGTGGGTGCAGAAAATAATTTCCAGAGGCTATCACATCCCCCTAATCTCTTACCCAAGACCTCCGAAATCCTTTCCCAATGTTCCACCCAGTCAAAGGGAGGAGGCAGCTTCCAAAATAAGAAAGCTATGTCAAAAAAGAGTCATCCAACAGGTCCCCCCAGACTAGTGCGGATCCAGGTTTTACTCAAGATTCTTTTTAGTACCAAAAAAGACCAGGGACTGGAGGCCCATTTTGGATCTCGGCCAGCTAAACAGATCAGTGGTTCAAACCATGTTCCTAATGGTCACGATTCAATCCATCCTCCCTTTTCTTCGGGAGGGTGTATGTATGTGCTCAGTAGATCTCCGGGATGTGTATTACCACATCAAAATAGACAAACTCTCCAGGAGTCTCCTTCGCTTCCGGCTGGGAGCCAATCATTGCCAATTCAGAGCCCTGCCATTCGGTCTCTTGATGGCTCCCAGAGTGTTCTCAAAATACCTAGCAGTGGTCACAGCTCTTCTGAGACTTCAGGGATTCCAGGTGTTTCTGTATTTAGATGATTGGCTCCTCTCTGCCCCACCAAGTGCCTCCTGGTCAGAGCCCCCCGCTACACTCTCTAGTACTAGCAGAGTCGCTGAGCATCACCATTCACTGGGAAAAATCCAACCTTCAGCCCTCACAACAATTGGCATTCATAGGGGCAGTATTCAATACTCAAGTCTGGTCTCTCTCCCCCCTCACAGGCTTCAGAGATTAAGGGCACAAGTTCAAGTGATACTCTGTCAAAGGAAAGTGTCTGCAAGGGAAGTTCTTCAGGCTCTGGGGTCTATGGCAGCAGCCATCCCAATTGTTTCCCTAGCCAGATTACATATGAGACTGCTACAATGGCTCCTTCTGTCCCAGTGGATATCCAATCTTCACCCCCTGAGCTCACAGATTCTCATCACCAACTCCTGCAAACAAGATCTCCTCTGGTGGATGATTACAGATGAAAATCTTTGGTGTCGCCCCTTTCAGGCTCCCCAACCCAGCGCCATGGTGACCACGGATGCTTCCCTAATAGGGTGGGCACTTCCAGGGAAAGTCATTCTAAGGCACGTGGTCCAGCATAGAGGTCAACTTGCATATCAATGTCCTGGAGTTAAGAGCAGTGCTATTGGCGTTGCAATCATCCCATCTGCTGCTTTCGTCAGGGACAATTGCGATCCAGTCGGACAACATGTCCGTCATCTGGTACATAAAACCGGGAGGGGCCAAATCCTACCCCCTATGTCACGAAGCCATGAGAATCTGAAATTGGGCAATAGCTTCCAACCACATCCTGATCACAACGCATATCCCGTGGAGCTCCAACGTGATTGTGGACAAGTTGAGCAGATGCATCCTTCATCCTCACGAGTAGTCTCTCAATCCGAGTGTGACGGCAGAAATCTTTAGCCATTGGGGCCAGCCAAGCTGCGACCTTTTCGCCTCCCCCTCAAACACAAAATGCAGCAGCTACTTTGCCCTCTTTCCCCCTCACGGGGAGTCACAGAGAGACGCTTTGACTCTGACTCAGGATTGACCCACGAGTCTCCTTTATGCTTATCCTCCGATCCCTCTGATCCCTCTATTTTAAGGAAAGCTATTCGGTTGAGAAGCAAAGTGATCCTCATTGCCCCGTTCTGGCCTCGTCAAGTGTGGTTTCCCTTCCTCCGACCTCACCTGTTACAACCTTCTTGGATCCTGGACACTCATCAAGACCTCATATCTCACCGACAAGGGCTGACTCCACCGAATATATCCACTCTGAAGCTGACATCTTGGCTTCTCCACTTCCGTTAGTTGCCAGGCAGGAAATCCTCTCCTCATCTGTCTGTAATATTATCTTGGCCTCCCATAAACCATCCATCAGAAAACTTTACATGGACAAATGGAAAAGATTCTCTACCTGGTCACATAATCGGATGCTAAATCTGTTTTCAACTCCTGTAGCTACTATTCTTCATTACCTCTCTGAGTTGTTTGACAATGGTGCATCAGCTTCCACCATTTGAGTCCATTTAGCAGCTATTTCCAACTTCCATAATGGCTCAGATGGAGTCCCGCTTATTTCCACCCGACTTTGCAAGACCTTCCTCAAGGAAATTTTCCATAGCAGACCTCCTATCGGGCAACCGGTGGAGGCATGGAATCTCTCCCAGGTTCTCCAGTCTCTCTCTCTCTCTCTCTCTCTATACCCCCTTTTGAACCTGCTGCGACATGTGATCTAAAATTGCTGTCATGGAAATCTTTGTTTTTGGTGGTAGTCACTTCAGCCAAATGAATATCTGAATTGCAAGCCTTATGCATCAAGAGTCCCTATCTGACCTTCCATAAGGCCAGAGTATCATTGTGTAATACTCCACCCTTTCTTCCCAAGGTGGTTTCCGACTTTTCTATTAACCAGTCCATTGAGCTCCCTATATTCTTTCCAATTTATTCAAACAAGAGAGAATACTGTCTGCATTCATTGGATGTTCATAGACAACTAAGTCCTTTCGCAAGTCGGACCAACTTTTCATTTCCTTTTCTGGTCCTTGAATGGGGTTGCAGTATCTAAAGTTACTTTGTCAAAATGGTTCAGGGGTTGCATTACCTTCTCATATTCGCTTACGAATGAATCTAAGCCTGCACAAATCAAAGCTCACTCAACTAGGGCTATCACAGCGTCTATTGCTTTCCACTCTAGAGCCTCCATGGATGACATCTGTGCAGCAGCCATTTGGGCTAAACCCCATTCCTTCATCAATCATTACAAATTGGATCTGATCTCCAGGGGAAGAGTGGCCTTTGGCTCAATGGTGCTCAGGAATGTTCTTCCATAAGGGCCACCCAGGTTCTCCAAGTAGCTTGGGATTCTGCCCCATCAGTGATGAATAGGAAGAAGATTAACAACTTCAGATGAAGAAGTTATGTCTTACCATAACGTTCCATCTGAGTTGTTGATCTTCTTCCAGTCATCACACCATCCCACCTGCCCCCACCAAAGGCTCCTGGCCGATCTTCTGGGTCTTGTGGTGTTCAGGGTTTGTGCACAGAGATGGCCTCCGACTTTCTGTTTCTTCTGTATGTTGCATGCAAACTTGATCTGAGGTAACTGAGTGAATGGCATTGTGGGTAGCAGCTTAGCTCGAGAGTTTTTGATGCACGCAAGCTTGGTATAAGGCCGACTTGGTTCCCATCAGTGATGACTGGAAGAAGATCAACAACCCAGATGGAAAGTTATGGTAAGACATAACTTCTTCTTTTATGCCTGAGGTGGTCAGTCTGTTCATCTGACTTCCTTTTTTCCTTCTACACAGTCTGCCAGTGAGAATGTTCTTCACATCTTGGATTTGCATTGACAGCTCCGATATTGTTTGGATAAAACAAAAGTTATTCATAAAGCTGTGCAGCATTTTGTTTCCTTTGATCCCAGGTCTTTGGGTTTGGCTGTTTCTAAGCAAACCATCTCTTTCTGGATTTCTAAGGCCATTTGCTTTTGTTATTCTTTTCTTGATAAATGCCTTTCCTCATCAGTAAAAGCACATTCTACCAGGGCTGTTGCCTCTTCTGGTGCTTTTCTCAAGGGACTGGATACCAGTCCCATCCTTTGAGGTTGTACTTGGTCCCCTCTTCATACTGTCACTAAGCATTGCAAGTTGGATGGTATTTCCAAAGCTAGAGATGGATTTGTTAGAGCTATCCTGCATGTCTTTCTTGAAGGCTGTTCCTTGTCATTCCTCCCAGGTTTTCTCTTGAGCTTTTGTACTCTCTCTTAAGTTATGAATACTGCAACAGTGATGCAGAAAGGCATAGTACAGTTGTGTAAAATGTTACCATAACAGTAGATGTCCTTCTCTTAAGTGTAGCAGTGTTCACTCCCTCCCTCCTGCCCCCTCTGCCCCCCTCTGCCCTATCTTGTTCTTCTTGCCCTCCTGGATGAGGGGCTCTTCTCCTTTTTCTCCTTCTGAATGCACATTCTCTTCCTCCTGTGGTTTTTCAGTTCTGAGTGTGTGCATCCGTACATTACCTTTATGTCCTGTGTCCTACACCTTGTACATGTGTAATGTAAAGTGCCAAAAAGTACTAAAAATGTTGGTATACTGGCTGGTCCTTGGGCTATCCTTGTCAGGAGATTGCTTAGGTTACAAATACTGCAACAGTGAAGAGAAGGACATATGCTGTTATGATAAGATTGTACTGAACTGTACTTTTTCTCTTTTTGTTGATTTGTTTTTCCTTAAGGAAAGGGTGTACTACCCTTAAGGCTGGATAACTACATTTCCTTGGTACTAGGATACATTTCCTAAAGTTGCTCTAAGGTGTCTCACTCCCAGCTGTAGTTCCATTTTTTTAGTTTGGGTTAGATTTTGAGGTAGTTGAGGGAAGAATTAAGATGATTTGATGCATAGCTTCAGCTCTTACCTAAGGCAGTTTTCATGGCATCCTCTGGAATACCGGCATATTACATTCTCTTTGCAGTATAAGTTGTTACCCTGACTTTTTTATACAACAAAGATCATTGTTATTATTTAAGCAACTTTTTGCCATGTTTACCCTCTTTACCTTTCTACTGGGAATTTTGTCTTGTGTAAAACTGCTCTGTGGATTTCTCAAAGTTTTGGCAAACATATATTACCATGTGCAAAGTAAGGGAAAGGTGTAGTAGAACATTACCAAAGTGTTTTTACAGGAGGATACCCCCCCCCAACTTACCACCTTCATCATGGTGGCTGTGTCCCCACATCCTTAGACGACAAGAGTACTGCCTCTGAAATCACACAAATTCAGAGAAAGTGTAGGATATCTTAACAGAAATTCCATAAGTTAAGTTTTGCAAGGTAAAGGAGTAGGTATAGTAAACAGCTGTGTCATTTTTTTGTCTGTTCCCCCAAATTCTCCGACTAAAGAGTAACTGCTGTAAAGGTTATACTGCTGCATATTCACCTTGTGGTTGCAATGGTATGCACACTTTCTGGTTACAAAACTACTTTGCAGACTACACAAGCCCAGTGTACAATATCTTCACTGCTGTAGACCAAATGTATGTGAGAAACAGGAGTATAATTGCATCTGTTGCCACCAAACTGTATGTAATGAACAGGGTTTAGGATCTCCACTACTTCCAGTTTATACATGAGGGAAGATTGATCTTAGTAGGGTGCACTGAATGTGCACTGCTACCTTGAGTAACAAAAAACATCTGCCACACCCAGG
Source organism: Protopterus annectens (assembly GCF_019279795.1). Taxonomy (NCBI): domain Eukaryota; kingdom Metazoa; phylum Chordata; order Ceratodontiformes; family Protopteridae; genus Protopterus; species Protopterus annectens. Next base: position 405,169,409 of record NC_056731.1, on the reverse strand, counting down.
TAAGCTTTTACACTGTTCAGCTACAGACCAGTGTGTTACAATTACTGTCTGCCTAGGTATTCACCTATCTCAAGCAGATCCCAGTGTGTAATGGTGCACTCTTGCCATCCGTAACTGCCCAGGATTATTTTCCAGACTTGCTATAAAAATGGAAGCAGAATTAAAAGGGTGGACTTATTCTGTAAGAAGTCAATCCCCCCTCCCAAATAGAAATTCTCAGTAAGTGCATACAAGATGGCTGTATGGTCTTCCTTCTCCCCTTGGTGAGAGATCATCAATCAGTGGTGTGACTTGATGGTCAGGAAGAAGAGGAGAGAAAGAAAAACACACATTTTCTGTTTACTGTAAAACAAAATTAACTTTTAAATGTTTGATACTAGTAGCTTGAGCAGTAACTGCCTAATAAGCAAAAGCCAGCACTTATTGGGGTACTATTCCAATGAACATACCTTTACAGTTGTAATAGAAAAACAAAATATGTTACCAGCCGCAGTATTTAAATTGAATATAAAAACTCTCAACTTGAAAGGGGGACTAGAAATGTTAGAGGTGGAAACTGGGAATCTAATCTAGAGTAGCGATAGTTATGCTGGCAAATTTTTCTACGTGTTACAAAATTGCTGGGAATAATCGACAAGTTATCTCTTAACCATATTCTTACACTTACACTATGAGTAGATAGAGTATAGAGCATTTTTGCTGTTTTATTTTTTGTTGAACTCTTGTTGCTACACATTTAATGTTTTAAAGTTTTTGATATTTAAGTCTTTACATTTAGCAAATCGTTTTAATGATTATTGGAATTTATATTAGTAACAACTAGTACAGTGCAACCTGGATAACTGGATGAGGAACAGAAAATACACCCCTGGGAATTCCACGTGTGTCCCTGCTGGACAGGGGCATCGGGTGCTGATTTTGTCAGAACATGGGCTAAATTCTAGGCTAGACTTGTAAGGGCCTCAGGGCCGATAGCCTAGTAACTTCTTATGATATCCTATGCATGTCTATGATTAATGTGCTTGGCTTCTTTGTACATTTATAATATCTCTCTATACATATATCCAGCACAGACTGAAGTTATGGTTTCTACACATCCTGTTGAACTAACTGTTTTAATCCAGTTGCGTACACAGCTTTCTACAGTAATCGATGCGATTTATGAAACTATTCAAGTGGCTAATTTCAGCAACACCTTGGGTGACAAGATAACTAAAAATCATTGTACTGTTAGTACAGTGACTAATGTGGGCACCAATTCTGTTGGGTTGTTCTACTGTCTAAGCTGACATTCTGTGGAACGTAAAAGGTAATAGAATGAACTCTGAGATAGAAGTAGATGACAATCTAAGTTAAAACACAAGATTGAAGTTTTTTTAAGAAATCCTTCCAGTTTAAGAACAACATCAGTAGTATAAGGATATGAAATGGCTCAGAAGATGCACTAAAAACAAAGATTTACAAATCTGAAAAAAACGTGTTAAAAGGGTATCATGGTCTGCAGCTCGACAACTCCTTTTTAAAGATTGCTTTAATGCACATAGAGTTCCCAAGGGTCTGAGAATTCACAAATTTTCTAATGGCTTAGAAATCTAATCAGTACTCCATAATGAGCTTTTCGGATTATTTGATAAGACAGGCATCAGTGTGATGCACTTGTTGAGGAGAGACGATGTTTGAAATATGAGGAAATTGGAACTGGTTATTAAGGTAATGCAAAAAGACATTACTCAAGATCTCTATGAAGTACACAAAGGATCTTTTGTAAGTGTTCAACAATGTGGAAGATTATTGTGACTGTTTGAGTAAAGAAAGCAAATTAAGGAGAGATGAAGTGGATTATAAACTAAAACAAGCATATCCAGAACCTCCTGGCATAAGGAAGGTATGGCAGGGATGGGAGTTGGTAAATAGGAACCCTGTTGAATACATTGAGGGTGATAAGGAGGCAGGATAAGCTTCCAGAATGCTTAAGGTGTTTGGGTGAAGAGTGTTTTTCAGATAATTGCACTGTCCTTTCCTCCTTTAAACTTTCATCAGTTGAAGAAAGGAAAATTTGTTTAGAGTTGGAGAAGCTTAAAGGTATTCCTTGTTGATATGTTGCTTTTAGATCTTTTCCTCTCATGAGGAAGGTACCCACAGTCAAGTATGTTCATATTTCTGTTAATAATAGTAAACTGGTTTAGTTTCTAGTTATTATAGGAGCTAATGGTGATCTTACTGTTACTACTTTTTCCTATTAAGTCTGTTTAAGGTGTGACTCCATTTAAAAAGACCTCCTCTTCCCTTTGTCCTGAGAGAATCATTTCTGTGGTTCGTGAAGCAGAACTCCAGACTTCCAACACCTTCCGTAACTGCTTCCAGGGAACCATGTAAGTTTTTGTTTGTCCAGCTGGACTACAATAAAATGTAGCAGGGCTTTTTTCAGATGTAGAATATTTGGTCTCCTGTGTCTTTCCCAGCTAATGGGGGGGGGGGGGGTTAGAGCATCTTTTCTGCTAGACATTTTGGATTCATCTAACTCTCTGGGCTCAGTCTAGTTAACGCAATCAGTTGACCCAGTGACTTCAGAGTTGACATTGTTTTTTAGGGGTCAGTGCTGTTGTCTTTGATAGTTGTGATATTGAGTCACCATCATTGAGAGCTGTGACTTCAGTCTTTGAGGGGTCACTCTCCACATCTTCTTTGAGAGTTGTGCCAGGGTTGGCTTTAGCCCTTTTGGTTCTGGGGCTGAGTATTTCAACCCAAATTTGGCCTTTCACAGTTCGTCAGGGCCCTCAACCTCAACTGAGATGTCGAAAGTCTTCTGCTTTGGGAATCAGGTCAGTCCTGTTGGCCTAAGTTTTGGGATAGTTATTTTCCGCCCTGTGGTTGAGGCTGAGATCACCTACCCTTGAATGCTTGGATCAGGTTGTCCAGCAGCTGTGTGGGACAGGTCTTGTTGCCTACAATGCAGCTGATCCTGTATGCGCTTATTTTTTAGAACATTTCATGCCTTGTCTGCTTTTGCCTTCCCATCTGGCCTAAGACAGAGACATTGGAGAACTTTTCCAGGATGCCAGCTGTATGTATGACGGTCTTTTTACTCCCTGGTCCTTCCCCATCCAGGGACTGGACATAAATCTTAAGAGGAAGTACAATGGCTTCTCCTAGTCCTGTATTCAAGATAGATGATGATGAACAGGTTGGTTCCCCCACATTGTTCTCTGATGACTCCAGATTTGGGGAGTTTCTGGAGGTCATGAGGATCAAGGCTAAATGGACACATTTTCTGAATTCATGCACAGCCTGGTGGGGACCTCTTGAGTAGTTCTGCCCAGTGATGAGGTGGTCAGGGTGGTTTGCATTGTGTAGAAGAGAGGAGTCTGACTTCAAAATATCTTGATAAGAGCTTCCATCTACCCGAGGACTGTTCCAGCTGATCAGAGTCTCATGATGTACTCTCTTTTGGTTTTGGCTGCTATCAAGAAGCCTTCATTGCCTCTGTCCAAGGCTGTTACCCCTCACAAGGAATTGTGTTCTTTGGGCAGACATAAGAAATGGATGTTCTCATCCTTCACCGTCACTTTCAGGGTGTTTATCTACCTTGAACTATATGGTAAGATTCCAGAGAGACTTGCTAGACCCAGAGGCCCATGGCCCTAGAGAAGTTGCCAGATTTAGACTCTAAAATCTATCTAATCCCAACTGTCAACTACAACATTCCATTTCTACCTTTACATTCATCTTACCCATATAGAAGTGGATGGTTCAGGGAGGACAGTAGGCTTTAGCTTCACTGTTCTTCAGCACACCCGATTCCACCTTACAGAGTTTGCTGAAAATTTCAAAGCCAAGTTTATTAATGTTTGCTCTTTGAATCTGTGAAAGCTGAATTAGAGAAAAGGAGAGTAAAGGCAAAACCCCACCTACAACTGGGAATAAATTCCAAATTCTTCAGTCCATGCCAACTCTTGTTACCCATACTCAGTGTGACAACTTTTTGAGGTTCTGGCAAACATCAGAGGTTATGAGAATCTGTGGAACAGACACGCTCCCAGAGAAAGAGGTTCTCAGCAAAGCATTCAGGGTCTTGCAGATTTCCTTTGAGAAGACAGTTTTCATTTCTCTCTTGGTTGCTTTGACTACTCCACACTACAGGCAGTCTGGGGTGGGGGTGGGAGTGGGGGGTTCTCTCTCTCTCCATCTGTCAGAGTGGAAGCCATTGTACATAACAGATTGAACAGCCTATGGATATAATGATTCTTATCAATTCCCATTTTGTCCCTTCTCAATCTGCAGACCCTGCACCTTTCCTGCATCCTACCACCATCAAATATTTGTGGCTTTCAAGTACAAGACTTGTTACTAAAGAGTTGTCCAGGGGATCCTAACAAACCAGAAAAGGTGCAGCTTTTGCTTAAGTTTCTTTCTAATGTGGAAGAAGATTCAGGACTTCAAGCCCATTCTTAATTAATGCAGCCTAAGTCAACATGTCTTGACGATGCTTTGGCTTCCCTGCCGGGCATACCCCCCCCTTTTTTTCTTTTTGTTTTATTTGGTTTTAAAGCAATAAACAAGTCAATTATAAAATTATAAAACAAACAAATAACTATTTACACAGGGCTAGAGTTGATCCGTACTTCAAAGTTATACATCAACTACAATTAACATTTTTCAAGCAAGTCTTTAAATTTAAGCCAAAATTTACATGAATGTGTAATGTTAAGATGTTCTCATCTTTATAGTATGCACTTCACTACTGCAAACAATGTTTGCAGTACTAATAAATTCAATAGTAGAGAGGGTAACTTTACTTTTCCAATTTTAGTAATTACTTTTCTAGTTATAGCAAGAATAGACAAAAGATGAGGTACTTGGGTTTTTGGAATTATCTCAGGAATCAGAGCATTAAGAATTAAAAATATTACATCTATCTGACCATAGAGCTTGAAAAAAGTTATTAATTACTTTCCAAAAAGGGGATGACATCACATTCATATACCATATGTACCTAGTCAGCTATTATTTCAGTCACATTTCTAGCATTTAATTCAGTTTGATTTATACATAATTTTAATTTTGTTAGTAGTGACAAAAGCTCTGTATAAAAATTCCCAAGTGAAACTTTTCTGATATGAAGATGTAGTTTTATCTGTAGATTTTAATATTAATTTCATGTATTCTTCAAAGTACTCTTCATTCTTAATTTTTGAGTAGTTCCAATAGGAATTGTCTTAATATGAGAAATCTAGTTTAAGAATTGTATAAATTTGTGACAAATATTTATTTTTCATTGCATTATTATTTATTAAGAATTCCAATAATTTTGGGAACAATTTATCTAAGTTAAATATCTAATTTACCTCTTTGTTCAGAAAGTTTCTAAATGTAAAATTAACCAATTCTCAGAATCTTGATTGTATTTGGCCCTGAAATTTCAAGTGTGTGTGTGTGTGTGTGTATATACATATATATATATATATATATATATATATATATATATATATATATATATATATATATATACATATATATATATAAAATCAGTACCTTTAAGAACTGATGCTAGTAAATTAAATTACTTTGTGTCAATAATAGCATTTTGTTGAAGTTATGAGTTTCTAAGCAGTCATTTGTATATGCAATTGAAAATGTAGAAAATATTAAATCTTTAATATAATGGTTAGTATATGTGAACTTTTGGAAAGAGGAAATGATTTTATTTATATTGGGAATTTGAGAAAAGGATGTGATGCCATTTTATGCAAAAATCTTATAATAACCAGATAAACTGTTAAGTACTATTTGTTTATGACAAGTTGTGAATTTTATTATTTATTAATAATATTTCTTGATGTGTTTGTTTCCATTTTGAATCATAAGATGAATTTACCCACAATGCTATAACTTTTATAATTGTTGAAGTACCATACAGTTGAATATCAGGGAATCCTATTTCACCATTATCCCAACCCTTTCTATGCCAGTCAAAGGAAACTCTTGGTTTATTAGGATGCCAAAAAAAAAAAATTAAGTAGAATATTATTTATCTCTTCATTTTTTTGGTGGAGATAATACTAAAGATTGTAAGGCAAACAATATTTTAGGGAGAATTACCATCTTAATAAGCATTAATTGCTCTTTGTGACTAAACTTAAAAAAAATATTAACAATCTGTTCATTTGTATCATTTCTTTACTGTTAAACATAATGGTTATACCACTTCATTTGATTGCTATTCCAATTGAAAATAAGCATTGATTGTTCTTCCGTAGTAAAGAAAAATGTATTGCAATTTGTGACTAAACTTAAAAATTTTATTAGCAATCTGTTCATTTGTATCATTTCTTTACTATTAGACATAATGGTTATACCAAGATATTTCATTTGATTGCTATTCCAGTTGAAGCTAGAATATTTTTTGTACGAATTTTTTTGTTAATTAGTAATGTGCTTGTTTTATTATGGTTAAGTCTTAAGTATGAAATTTCTTCAAAGTGACTTGTAGAACTAATGATATTTTCTAATGAATTGTCTGTATTTCCTGCTGTTGGTAAAGTATCATCAGCGAAGATTTGAATTTTTAGTTTGAAATCTTCTTTTATTTTGATACCTTTAATATACTTATTGGATCCTAATACTGTTAGCAAAGGTTTCTATTCCTAATGCAAAATGTAATGGTGATAATGGACAGCCTTGTTTTGTGCTTTTTTATAATTTAAAGGAATTAGAAAGAAAAGAACTTATTTTAACATAAGCACAAGAGTTATTGTACAGCTTAGAACTTAATGCAGTTTGCTCAGGTGAGAAATGTTACTCTTCAAGTGTTTTAAACAGGTATGACCAATTTAACTGAGTCAAAAGCCTTATCTAAATTGAGACTAATGATAGAGATTTATTTTTTTATTTTTATTTGCATAGTCTATTAATGTATGCATTTTTATATTATCCTGTACTTGTCTGTTTAGAATAAACCCTGTTTGATCATTGTTAATTAGTTTAGTTTAGGTATAAGTAGATTTAGTGGACGTGAACATCTTATAATCCACATTTAAAAGCAAAATGGGTCTCTCTGATAAACACTTCGTAGGATCCTTATCTTGTTTTAAAATAGGTGAACTAATGGGATATTTCCATGATGGGGGACTTCAGCAGTTATTTTTATTTCTCTGTAGGCCTTGTTTAACATTTTAACTGCATCATCTGGTAGTATTTTATATACTTCTGATGTAAGGCCATCTAAGCCTTAATTTATTTAAACTTTTTTATTTGATCTTTTATTTCTGTTAAATTGAATGGTCTGTCATTTTTTATTTGTTTACTTGTTAATTTATTGTTTATATTTTCCCTTATAAATGTTTCAACTATATCATCATCCAGGTTATTGGTGTTATTTTTATTTTCATAAAATATTTTAAAGCCCTCCAGACCTTTAATATCTGTTCTGATTTCTTTTTTATTATTTACATGTGTTATAATTTCTTTGATATGATTTAGTTTACTCATTTTCTTTGATCTAAGAGCAAGTTTATGCAAGCTTAAAGGGTTTACTGGATACCTACAGTGCTTAAGGATAGCAAACGGTTCTTAGAACACTTATATGCTTGGGCTGAACCCAAACAGAGTTTAGGCATAAGTGAAGTGTTTTTTGTGACTCTATGTGAAATCTTTGTTCACAGTGATTCCCAATTATGAGGGTGTTGAGAACGTCATACAGTTCTTGACTAAGGAAAGTAACTTTGCTAACACCAAAGTGAACATGATTTGTGCCCTTTTGGACTTAATTTTGGAGAATAATGTTTTCTTATTTGAAAAGGAATTTTTTCTCCAGAAAGTAGGAGTTGCTATGGGCACAGCGTGTGCAAATACGAATGCCAACATTTGTATTGGCTCAATGGGAGAAAGAGATGTTTTTTTGCTCTGACATGTTTAAACAGCACATTATGTTTTATAAACGTTTTGTGGATGACATCTTTTTCACATGGCAAGGTGACGAGCCACAGTTAGAGTGGTTTGTGAAATATCTTGGTAATACCACCTCTTACCTCTCTTTCTCCCTTAAGTATTCAAAGAGTAAGGTAGACTTTTTGGATGTTAATGTGAATAAGAACATGCTAGGTATCATCTTCACTAGGATGCATAGGAAGGATTGCAGGAAGAATAATATTGTTTATTGCTCCAGTATGTATCCTAGGCATATTACGAAGAATATGGTCAAAAATAAGGTATTACGTTGTAGGAGACTTAACACAAATAGTGAAGATCTTGTGGAAGCAATGAATAACCTGACCATAGACCTCATGGATGGGGGATACAAAACTTTTGATATTGATAAAGCTGTAGAGGAAGTTGATTCCCTTGACAGCTATAGGACTAAGCCTTATTTCTCTGGTGGGCATTCAGTCAATGCACGAGATGTAGGACAGGCAAGTACTCAGACTACAAATAGAATGTGTTTAACCTTTTCTAGTGATGTTAGTAGGACATGTGAGATAATTAAAAAGAACTGGCCCATTCTGCTTAACTGATCCTAGCATCAGTCGTGTTATAGTATCTACACCCAGCTTTAGTTTTAGGAACAATAAAAATTTGAAACTGAGGTTGTGTTATAAGCAAAATAGTATGTGTGAGAGATTTGTTTCACAACGTAGAGGTACCTATCAATGCAGAGCCTGTAAAGTATGTGGTAATATTTGGTCTACTTGTATGGTCATGCACCCGGTACACCAGAAGCCTATAGAGTTTTTATTTTATGCTGATTGTTCCACTAGGACTATTGTTTATCTGGCTAAGTGTAGTCTATGCAGTGCGTTTTATACTGGTAAGATGAATCGTATGTTGAAGGAGAGAGTGATGGAACATCTTAATGACATACAAAATAATAAGTCTACAAATGCACTGGCTAAGCATGTGTCAGGTTTTGGTGTTCAACATAGTTTTAGATTTTTGGCTTTGCAAAAGATTAATGAAAGTTTGAGAGAAGGTGATATCAATAATGAAACTGAATACATTGAGCTAAGATGGATTATTGACTTTAAGGCCTATTTACCTCCTGGCCTAAATAGTGCCGTCTCTTTTTAAAACCTCTTTTGAAAAAAAGGAGGGTTACCACACTGATTTTTAAATGTGTTTTTATTTTGTGTTAGTTTTATTTAAATTCTGTGTCTTTGCATTTTGTATTAAGGTCTGATGAAGAGGATTGCCTCGAAAGCGCTTACCTATTTTTGCAATAAATAATAGTGAGTTTTTAACCTCCAGCCTATACGCCTATATATATTTTTTCTCATTTGTACTTTTTGGGTTTATTAGTTCCACCAGCTTTCTAGTATTTACTATATTCGGTTTACTGAATATGCCTGTGTTTGTTTTTCCAGGTTAATTGAAGCTTTATTTTAGAATTTCAACATATTTTACGTTTTTCAGTTCAGACTGACTGATAATGTCATTTGGTTTTAGATTTTACTTTAGTGTGTCTGTTTTCACCTGTAGTGTGTTTTGTCCCGTTCTCTTGTTTTACTAATATACCAGCGTGTAACTCTTCCATTTAAGTATGCCTTTTTTGAATCAACAGGACAATGTCAGTTACTTCATCATTCATTGTTTATTTCCAGGAAATCTTTGAGCTCTTTAACGTACTAATCCTTCAGTTATTTTATTTTAACAATGTACTAAGCTGGAAATTGCTGATTGAAGGCCCAGTGTCCGCTATTCTAAAAGTTTATTAGTTCTGGCTTAAGCACTTGGGCTTCCGGCCAGTTATTTTCCATTAAGAAGGTTTGTGGTCTGCACTATTGTGGGAGGAGAGGCTGGATTCTGCCCTTCTGAGCTGGGACTATCTGGTCACAGGCTTATTTTGCCTGCTTATTTGAACTGTTTCTTTCTGAAATTGGTGCGGCTTGTTGCTGTAGCATAGACCAGATTCAGGCCTGCTGAATCTAGCTTTGTTTGTATAACATGAGCACTGATCCAGGCCGTCTTTTTTGGAGAAGGTTCCCCTGCACCGTAGTAAGTAAGGGTGTGCAGTTGGAACTTGTCTGATTGAAGACTGCTGGAACAGGGCTCAGTTTTGAGCTTTTTTCTGGTTAATTGGGTAATTTGTTTAAATCAGTTTGTTCATTTTCTATTGTTTTATATATATATATATATATATATATATATATATATATATATATATATATATAAATTGTACTTTATTGATCTGCTTTTACTGTATTTGTGTTTCTTCCTACTTTATTAATAGTGGCATTGACTACAATTCTGATCTGGGATATATAACAATAAGTATCCTTTTCTGTGCATTCAAAATGTTTTTTGAGTGTATCTGCTTTATTTTCTAAAAAAAAAAAAAAATATATATATATATATATATATATATATATATATATATATATATATATACTTGTTTCCCACCTTTCTAAGCTAGTATAGTCCAGTTTTCAGGTTAGTGCTGAATTCAGGACTGTGTTACAAATCTCTGTGTTTGCCCATACATTACTTGGATAGAAGGAAGTTCTCTGTTCACCTGTGAGAGAGGTTAGCTTTTAGCAGCCTGTCTGTCCCTGGAGGAATGGTTTCAGCTCAGAAATTAGTAGTTTATTGGCCATTTTGGGCTAATTTCTATCTCTTTCATTTCCCTGCTATAAATACCGTATTTGCCCGGTTTTGCGCACTGAGCAACGCCGGTTAGCTAGGGTAAAACTATTCCCGGCTCCACAAAGTCTCCTCTTCAATTTGTCCCTTGGAACTAGACAAACTTTCAACTTAAGCACTCAAGCCACTCATTTCTCAGCCTGGCACTTACTCAAAACTTAAAGCATGCACTTATAAATCCTAGCACTAGACCCTCATGTACTGTACAGAAGGACAAGGCTCTCTATTTGACCTTACAGGCCATCCAGTAAAACAGTTCACTGTACCTGTCCAGGCATGTCCAAAGGGCAGTTTCAGGTGTACACTCCAGTCCAACTGGTGAATCTGGGCATTGTGAGGCAATGTTACAACTGCCTCATGTACACAGACAACCCTCTCCTCCTACCACCAAACACTAATACATGCGAGAGATGCAATTATACAGCCAGACTGGAGGCTAAGCTCTCTCAACCCAAGACTGGATCAGACAGTCAAGAGGAGAAGGGAAATACTTGCATCACACCACCAGTCTCACATAAACCCATGAAAGTAGCACTGGAAAAAAACACACATAAATACATGAAAACATACTTGGAGATTCTAAATAAAAATCTGCAAAACCAATAGAGACCTCCAAAGCAAACATCCAAGCAACCTCCACCCCCAACACAAACCATGAAACACATACTTCACAAAACCAGTGTGCCATGCAATCAGTGTGCCATGCAATCACAGCCCTTAAGGCAAAATAACATACCCAACATACTAGTAATAGGTGACTCTATAGTCAGGCACACTGACGTCCCACTCACTAGGCTGAATAAGGAGAAAGTTACTGTTAGCTGCCTGTCGGGCGCCAGGATCCGCCACATAACACAAGCACTCAGGTCACTACAGAACAAATACAAATATGTCTCTGTCATTGTCCATGTTGGTGTGAATGACCTGAGCCCCGTACCTCTCTGGACTACACGAAAAGAGACATGGAAGAGCTCTCTGATCACGTAGCCTAGGCCGGTATGACCCTGACCCTAAGTAGCATCCTGCCCTCACCAAGAATGATACCACGGTATAAAGAAAAAATTCTCAATTTCATCAGTTGGCTAAGTTTCTGGTGTCATTCAAAGGGGATCCAGTGTCTGTTCACCTGGGATGACATGCTCGACAAGCCACGCTGCTTCGCTAGAGACGGCTTACACCTGTCACCCTTAGGCTTTCGAATACTGGCCAAGGGTCTTGCCACTCCCATAGTGCCTTTTTTTAGGCAAGGCTCAAAAGGCAAACCTACCATCATAAATAGCACAAGTAACAAAAAACTGAGGGTAGTGCTACTCTGTGCCAGAAGTCTGAACCTCAAAATGCATGCACTCGAGGCACTCCTCAGTATGGAGAAAATGGATATATGTGCAGTAACAGAAACCTGGTTTAAGGCTCCAGAGAGCACCCTAGCACTACCAGGCTACAACTCGTACCATACATTTCGGCCACAAAACCCAAACCGAAATACAAAAGGTTGGGGCGTATCCATATTCATCAAGGATACCCACACCTCCAGGTTAGTGGCACAGCACGATGCTTCCGAGATCATCCACGTGCAGCTAACAGTGGGCAAAACTGCAATTCAAATTGTAGCTTGCTACAGATCACCCACCATGTCCCAGGACCCCCATTCCGCATTCCTGGAAACGCTAGGAAACATAAAGGTCCCACCAAACACCCTAATATTGGGTGATTTCAATTATCCAAACATTAACTGGGAGAACTACTCAAGTATTAACTCCCTTGCCAACATTTCCTAGAATTTATAAACTCAAATGCCCTGGTTCAGCTGGTCAACACTCCTACCAGAGGTGACAACATATTGGACCTGGTCATCCCAACATGGGTGACCGGTGTTCCACACCGGAGGTCAACCCCTCGCTGGTTAATTCTGACCATCAACAAATCACTTTGGATATCCACATTCCACCCCCACCTCTGGACAAAAAAACCACCGTGAAAAACTTTTCAAAAGCAAACTTCACGTTACTTAAGACTGAGGTGGAAAGTTTCATAGCCCCCATGCTGAAGGATAACACTGTCCAAGCTGCAAAATTCTTTACTAATTCATTCTACAGGCACCTACAAGAATGCATGGATCATGCCATCCCAAGCAAAACCAAGACTCACTCCTCCAAGAAAAGGAAACCAGTCTGGTGGACTCCTGCCATAAACAAGCTATACAATAGAAGGAGGAAACTAGTACAGAAAAGAGTAAAATCCCAAGAAGGGAAGACATCCCTGATCAGTATCAGCATGAAACTGTGATCCCTCATAAAACCATCCAAGGCAAGCTTTGAAAGAAAAATTGCCAAGGACTCCAAAGATAACCACAAGGCATTCTTTAGCTATGTCAAGAATCTAGGTGGCAATGCTCAAATCTGCTCAGAGTTAGTGTAGAATGGCACAAAATACACTGAACCGACTGATATCGCCAACATCCTGGCAGACAGGTTCAGCGCAAACTTCACCCCCCTCTCACCCCCAAGAGGGCCCATAACCATACCAGAAGAAAGTAGACTCCCTGAAATCACAGACACTCAGGTTAAAGCAGCCTTCTCCAAAGCCAAAAACACAGCATCAATGGTACCTGACGGTGTCTCAGGCTGCGTCCTACAGGAGCTCAAAGACGAACTAACCCCTCACCTAAACACACTGTTCAAACTCAGCCTCTCCACAGGCTATGTACCCATAGAGCGCTGCACAGCAGCGGTTATTCTGCTCCACAAAGGTGGCGCCACAACAGACCCTGGAAACTATCGCCCTATAAGCCTGACTAGCTTGGTCTGCAAGGCTATGGAGCGCATCATCATGGAACACATTAACAGAGACATTGGGAACCTTCAGACACTGGACCCTACCCAGTTCGGCTTTGTTAAGGACAGGTCATGCCTCCTAAACCTGGTGGACATCTTTGAGACAGTTACCAAGGCTATAGATAAGGGAAAGGTGGTACACACAGCCTACCTAGACCTCGCAAAGGCCTTTGACACCATTCCCCATTCTGGTATTTATAGACCAGCTCACCAGCTTGAACATAAACCCTTACATCACAAGATGGGTTGCCAACTGGCTCACAGACAGAACCCACATTGTGAGAGTTGCGGGAGCTAGGTCTGACTCTAAATCGGTTACAAGTGGAGTTCCCCAGGGCTCAGTCCTAGGATCCCTCCTGTTCGGCATATACTTCTCAGAACTACAGGCACGCACAGGAGGACTATGGCTGACCAGGTTCGCAGATGACTGCAAACTAGGGTCTATAATTGACTCTCCGGCTGACACAGACATCCTCCAAAACAGTCTCACTGAGACGGATACCTAGTTTCAAAATCATGGCCTCAAGCTAAATGCCAAAAAGTGCATAGTCATCCCCTTTGGAAAAAACAAAGTACCCACAAACTACCACATAGGTGGTAGTCCCCTAAATACAGAAGACGTAATAAGGGATCTGGGGACCCAAGTAGATAGTAATCTCTCTGAAACTTGTAAAAACGCTAGTACTGTCAACAATGAAGGATGGTGCAGGAAAAAAGTAATCCACTGCGTATAAGGTTAACAACTTATTTAAAAGTTCGTTGGTCAGTGTAAAATCAGCGAAATACACTCGTGTGAAACTTCTAAGTAAGCAAAAAAGTTTTAATAAACAGAACAAGTAACGTTACTTGTTCTGTTTATTAAAACTTTTTTGCTTACTTAGAAGTTTCACACGAGTGTATTTCGCTGATTTTACGCTGACCAACGAACTTTTAAATAAGTTGCTAACCTTATACGCAGTGGATTACTTTTTTCCTGCACCATCCTTCATTGTTGACAGTACTAGCGTTTTTACAAGTTTCAGTGAGTTGCTTTGGTTCTTAGATAGTAATCTCTCCTTTGATAATCATATTACCAGAGTGGTTAGAAAATCTTTCTACGTAGCCCACCTAATCACAAAAGGGTTTGCATCCAGATCAAAAGAGGTCATTGTGCCCCTCTACTCATCACTCATCAGACCCATCATAGAGTACAACGCCCCCATTTGGGATGTACCTTACAAGACACCTGCAACAGCTGGAAAGACCACAGAAGTACCTCACCAAGAGGATCACTGGCCTCAAACAGATGCCCTATGCAGCTTGACTGAAGAAATTACAGCTGTACTCGGTTGCATACCGCCTACTCATTGGTGATCTCTGCCTGACATACAAGGCCATGTCCAACCCAGAATTGATGGACATGCTCCACCTAAAGAAAACCTTATCCCCGCAAGCCACATGCTGTAGGGATCTAAACCTCACCACAACAATAAATAGGACGTGCTGGAGGGATAGATTCCTGTCCCAGAGACTTCCCATGCTCTGGAACAAGATCCCAATCTACATTAGGCAGAGCTTCTCGCTAACACTCTTTAAAAGAAATCTTGATGAGTGGATGGGAAACAGAAAGTTTACCTTGGGGATCACTTCAGTGGCTGTTCTGGACAGAGGCACAGGGAACTAATCTAAGGGGGTGGCGAAAGCCAACACATTCTGGCTAGGCTTATAAATGCTTTCGGGCAGATAGCCTAGTACCTACCTATGAACCTACTGTGTTAATCTCCTGTGATGTATTAGATTGTCAGTTTTTAAAATAATATTAAAGATTATAGCATTATAATCGCCTCATAGCAAGACGTTGTCCCATTCGATTCTCAGCTATAGCGTCTTCTGTGTGGAGGCATACGTGAATGGGGCGTGCCTTCGTTGAAGGTTGTGCATCAGGGCTGGTAACCCAAATCCACTACCAATCATTAGCAGACCGGAGTTGCGCTGTGGTGACCCCTAACCAGGAAAAGCCAAAAGACACAAACAAACATTAAAGATTATAGCATTATGGTCTGTTAATAGACATGAAACTATTGACACTTCTCTGATATTTGATAACTGAGACAAAAATGTTATCAGCATTTGTTTGTGTCCCTTCTGTATATGAATAATGGGTGAGTTTTCCATATATTGTGTATATCCTTTAAATTCATTAGATTTACAAAATTTTAGTGTTTGGCTATAGATGTTATTCTCAGATTTTTATCTGTATTGGAATTTTTGTCTGATGAATTATGACCTCATCTTTCATGTAATAAGCTATAGTATCTAAGTAATTTTTTGCATCTTTAGCTCCAGTCCCTGGAATCTAATAGTTCAGCAATGTATATAGTTTTCTGTTCCACTCAGTTTTATGCTTAACATCATTTTTATCAACATAGGTATCATTTACTTTAGGCATTACAGGTGAATTCTTCCATAAAATGAGGGTGTCTCTACTTTTAGCTCAAAAGCCAGAACTTGCCAAAACAAAAAATTCTTTAATGAAAGTTTATATATATCTTTATTAAGTAAATGTGCTTCCTGTAGAAATACTGTTTGAGCTTTATGTAATTACAGGTATTTGAACAGACTCCCCCTCTTTACTAGATTATTCAATCCATTAATATTAATAGATATGCATTTAAATCAAGCATTTATATAAGAGTGAAAAAAACACAGGTATGATGAAATTGCAGATGTTATGTAGTCCAATCTCGCCTACATTCTTACCCGTGGGTTCGGAGCCGAATATCGGCTCTGACTCGGCCCAACTTTTCTAGCTCAAAGTCTTCTATTGGCTGGGCTAAGCAGGTATCCCATGCTGCACTGCTCCATATCTCCAGATCTCATTTGCCGCTCGTGTAGCTCGGATGTGGTCTCGCTCTTGGCTGTGGCTAAGTACCCTTTTTTCTTGTTCTTGAGAAAAATTATTATAAACAAAAAGCCATTTTCATAGCTTTTGTCTGTTTAGTGTTGCTTTTGGTTTCAGTAGTGTGCTTGTGATTTGTGGTATCCCCGCTAACTGTTCCTTCGGGCTAGGCCCGTTTCAGTTAGAGGACCTAGTCCTCTTGTCCTGTGTGTTCGCGCTAAACCATTTAAGTTAGAGGTTTGGTGTTGGTTCCCTTGCTATTCGTGGTCTTTAACCATTTTAGTTAGAGGTTTTGACCTGTTTTGTCTCAGTGTGTGTTCCTCAGTGTGTGTGTGTGTGTGTGTGTGTGTGTGTGTGTGTGTGTGTGTGTGTGTGTGTGTGTGTGTGTGCTGTTACAGTTCATAACTTGTTCCCGTGTTTTTGTGGTGTTGCGCGTCTGTGTATTTTCTTGTCAGACAGTTGCTTGGGTTGTGTTGGTTTGGTGATTGTTGTTCAGAAATGTCCAAGGATTCCAAGGAGCACAAACCTTCGGGTTTTAAAAAGTGCTCTAAATGTGGTTACAAGATGTCCATCACCGATGGGCATTCAATTTGTATTTATTGCCTGGGAGCCATCCATCTGCAGGAGTCCTGCAGCTTTTGCCATGCTTTCAGTCCCAGAGTGTGCCAAGAGAGAAAGAACAAGCTGATTTTAAAGGGACTGTTGAAACCGTCTTTCGAAGAGGCCATGGATTCTTCTCCCAGTGCTAAGACTAAGTCATCTAAGTCAAAAAAGAGATCTCCGGCTCCGTCAGCTTCCTCGGAGCCTCCGGAGAAAGTCACAAAACTTGCTTCGACCTCCTCGGCTCCACTGTCCTCAGGGCCGCAGGAAGTGTCGGTGTTGATGGAACCGGCGTCTGCTCCAATTTTATTGGAACCTCTTCGGAGCCGATCTCCCAGTCTTAGACCAGTTTCTCCTGAGAGGAGATCTCGATCTCCCTCCCTGTCCTCCAAATCCTCCAGGACTCTTTCGGATGTGGATGTTGATAGGGTGGGCCAGAGGCTCCTCCAGTCACCGATTTTGGCAAAATTGTTTTTGGCTCCAGCCCAGTCGGCTCCGGAGCCCGTCCCGACCCCTTCTTCGATCATTCCTCCTCTGAGCGCATCTCTGTCTTCAGATCCAGAATGTTCGGCACCATGTGATGTTCCTAGGTTGGTTCCGATGGCCCCACTGTGCCTATTGGTACCGACATTGGCTCCGACCCCGTCGGCTCAGTCCATGGGGTTCGGGACTCAGGATTCTTCAGTCGGGCCCGAAGGGGACATCTCGGGACATATTTCGGTTCTGAGTCTCCAGCTCGGTGCCTCGGCTCGGGGAACCCCAACTCCTGTCGTGGTCTCGGAGGCTGGCCGGTCCTCAGACTTGGGGGGGGGGCCTGCCTTTGAGGCCATGCGGACTGCGCTGGCCAGATCGTCGGCTACATCAGGCGGGTCGGTCACTCTGTCCCACACCACTCCGGTGAGAGCCTCTGAACACCACCTATCCATAGACAGCAGAGCACCAAGGCCTAGGGATACCCCCATGAGTGGTCCCCAACTTTCTGAGGGCCCTTCAGAGTTTGTGCCTGAAGAGCCCCCTAGAAAGAAAACGTGTAAGAGGAAGCACATAGACTCCCAGGATGAGTCTCTCACCTCTGATACTGACCTTGAGGAATCGGAGGGGTCCCCCAAGTCATCCTCTGATGATGTTTCATTCGGTGCCTTGGCTCGGGGAACAACGACTCCTGTCGTGGTCTCGGAGGCTGGCCGGTCCTCAGACTCGGGGGGGGGGGGGGCTGCCTTCGAGGCCAAGCGGACTGCGCTGGCCAGATCATCAGGTACATCAGGCGGGTCGGTCTCTCTGTCCCCCACCACTCCAGTGAGAGCCTCTGAACACCACCTATCCATAGACAGCAGAGCACCAAGGCCTAGGGATACCCCCACTAGTGGTCCCGAACTTTCTGAAGGCCCTTCAGAGTTTGTGCCTGAAGAGCCCCCTAGAAAGAAAACGTGCAAGAGGAAGCACATAGACTCCCAGGATGAGTCTCTTACCTCTTGATACTGACCTCGAGGAATCAGTGGGCTCTCCCAAGTCATTCTCTGATGATTCCTTCTCCGATATCCTGGACATATTGAAACAAAGAGGTGACTGGCCATCCAAAACCCCCTCCGAGGAGGAGTTGGTCTTCCTTAAGTCCTTTGGTGCTCAGCCCTCTGCCTTCTGGGTGTCCCCACCCTTTGATGAGCTCCTAGATTTGATTTGTCAGAGGGTGTGGGAAAACCCTGATTCTGTGGAACCTGTACCCAGGTGCCCCAACAAATTTCTTTCTGCTCCCCTGGGTAAGGAGTTTCTGTCCAAAGGAGTCCCTGTGGATGCCATGGTGGTGGCGGCAGCCACTCAGAAGGAAGTAGCAGACACTTCTTCCTCCGTCCATCCTCCTAACAAGGAGTCTGGGACCATGGACTGGTACGGGAAGCGTACCCTTTCGTCAGCAACCTTTACCTTATGGTCGCTGAACTACCTGTCTCATTTTACTCTGCTCCAAAGAGATCTCCTCAAGCAGTTAGGAGGTATTGTTGCCGGTAACATTCCTGAGGCGGTGGCCCAGACGGTTAATGCCCAGGTGTCTACCCTCAACTCCATCGTCAACTCTTCCATGCGGCTCATTTCATATGCAGCCGATGGAGCGAGTAGGGCAGCAAGCTCAGGAGTCACCCTTAGAAGGCAAGCCTGGTTGCGTCTTTGTCATTTCGTGGAGGCCTTCAAGTCTTCTTTCACTGATGTCCCCTTTGATGGTTCCTCTTTGTTCGGAACCAAAGTGAAAGACACCCTCACCAAGTGCGAGCAAGAGGGAAAGACCCTGTCTGCTGTAGGGGTCCATTTTCCCCTTCCCTCTAGGCCTTACCCCAAGGCCCAGCAGGGTGGGAAGATGTGGTTCAAAAAATCACAGAGGTTTTTTCCTGCCGCACAAGGTGAGTCCCCCTCCAGAGGCAGAGGGGGGGGGGTTTATTCAGGGAGATGCCGCCCTAGAGGCAGCGGGGGCCCCCCGCAATTTGGGAGACAGCGATTCCTTTCGCGGCTCTCCCTACTCTTGTTCCTGAGGGAATGCCCGACTGTGCTTATCCAGAGCCAGTCGGGGGTTGAATTTCGTTATATCTGGAAGCCTGGAAAAGAATCACCCAGGACTGATGGGTATTACGAATAATTTGCAGAGGTTATACCATTCCGTTTACATCAGACCCCCCTTCAGTCAGAAAAATCCCAGACGTTCCACCCAGCCAAAGGGATCAAGCAGCCTCAGAGGTTTCAAAGCTGCTAGAAAAAGGAGCCATCCAGCGTGTCCCCTCAAACCAATTCGGATCCGGGACTTACTCAAGA
Source organism: Protopterus annectens (assembly GCF_019279795.1). Lineage (NCBI taxonomy): Eukaryota > Metazoa > Chordata > Ceratodontiformes > Protopteridae > Protopterus > Protopterus annectens. Next base: position 405,149,669 of record NC_056731.1, on the reverse strand, counting down.
TTCTTTTTGGTGCCGAAAAGAACAGGGGACCTGAGACCCATATTAGATCTCAACCGACTGAACAACTGTGTACAGAAGTCCAAGTTCCGTATGGTCACACTACAATCGATTCTCCCATTGTTGGGAGAGAAGGTATGGATGTGCTCCATCGACATCAAGGATGCTTATACCATGTCAAAATGGACAGGGCATCCGGGAGTCACCTATGCTTCCGGCTGGGAGCCAGTCATTTCCAGTTTCGAGCCCTGCCCTTTGGTCTCACCACAGCCCCCAGGGTGTTCACCGAGCGTATGGCGGTGGTGACTGCTCACTTGAGACGTCAAGGATTCCAAGTGTTTCTGTATCTGGATGATTGGCTCCTTACTGCCCCCACCAGGCATCTGCTAATCCAAACCAGGGACGCTACCATCACTCTCTGTCAACAGTTGGGCATAACACTAAATTGGGAAAAATCTGCCTTGTTGCCCTCACAGCGTGTCACCTTTATAGGCACAGAATTAGACACCGTTCGAATGCGAGTATTTTTACTGCAGGAAAGGATCAAAGTCTTACAGCAACAGATACACGCTTTGATGCCCCTGAGGAAAGCGAAGGCAAGATGGGTTCTCCAACTCCTGGGGACCATGGCAGCAACAGTTATGTTGGTCCCTCTAGCGAGGTTGCACATGAGGCTTCTTCAATGGCTCCTCTTTGTCCAATGGTCTCTCCAAAAATTTCCACTTTCTCACCCCATTTTGCTCCCGGACAGATGCAAACAGGACCTCAGTTGGTGGCCTTGCACCAACAATCTGGACAGGGGAAAACCCTTCGTTCCACCCATCCCGGTTGCCACAGTGACCACGGACGCCTCCCAGATGGGGTGGGGGGGCATTATCTTGGCAGGACAGTCCAAGGCACGTGGCAAGGTCATGAGATACATCTGCATATCAACGTCGTAGAGATGAGAGCAGTGCTACTTGCGTTGCAGGCACTTCAGAGCTCTCTGCCTCTAGGGACGATTGCAATACACTCTGACAACATGTCAGTAGTGTGGAATCTGAACAAGCAAGGGGGAACCAGATCTTGCCCCCTGTGCAGAGAGGCCATGCGAGTGTGGCAGTGGGCAATGTCTTCCCAACGGTTTCTGGTGGCAACGCACATTCTGGGGAAGTCCAACGTGATAGCGGACAGGCGAAGCAGAGCTATTCTGATGCCTTACGAGTGGTCCCTGAATTGTCTAGTTGCAGAACGAATCTTCAGCAGATGGGGTCAGCCTTGCTGTGACCTTTTCGCCAGCCCCCTCAATGCCAAATGCAGCAGCTACTTCACACTGATCCCACCACAGGCATAGTCACCCTGGGATGCTCAAGTTCACGATTGGCCCTCCGGTCTACTTTATGCTTTCCCTCCGTTTCCCTTGCTGTCAAAAGTGATTCAGAAAGCCCAATCCTTGGGAAGCAGAATGATTCTGATTGCTCCACACTGGCCTCGTCAAGTCTGGTTCCCCTTTCTCCACCCCTACATTGTGGACACTCCTTGGATTCTGGACCCACAACCAGATATACTGACACATATTTCGGGACAGTTCCACCCCTCTCTGATGACCCTCCGGTTGACAGCCTGGCTACTCCACTTCCATCGTTAGTTAGGCTTCATCACTTTTCACCGGAGGTAGTTCACATTTTATCTTCCTCTCATAAGCCCTCTACTAGGAAGATTTATTCTAGCAAATGGAAGAGGTTTTCTATTTGGGCGCATACCCAAGGAAATGATCCTTACACAGCTCCGATTGCTTCAGTCTTGGAGTTTTTGTCTATGCTTTTCCATCAGGGTTCCGCGGCAGCTACCATAAAAGTTCACTTTGCAGCGATTTCTAATTTTCATGTCGCTAATGAGCCTAGTCTAATGGCTCACAGACTCTGTAAAGCTTTCCTCAAGGGTACTCTATTACTCCGCCCTCCAGTCTCCGAACCTATCATTCCCTGGGATCTGAATTTTGTTCTACAAGCCCTTACAGTGTTCCCTTTGCTCTTAGCTTATTCTTTTACCTGGATGTTATGTATGCATGGGGTATGAATGAATGTTCGCAGCAAACTAGATCTGGGGATATGGAGCAGTGCAGCATGGGATACCTGCGTAGCCCAGCCAATAGAAGACTTCAAGCTAGAAAAGTTTGGCCGAGTCGGAGTCGATATTCGGCTCCAAACCCATGGGTAAGAATGTGAGGCGAGATGGACTACATACATCGATGGTGAGTACATAACTTCTTGTTATGTACAGAACTCATTATGTACATTATGTATGTTGCTGTATCTTTCAGCTTTTCCCGGTTAGGGGTCGCCACAGCGGAACTCCGGTCCACTAATGATTGGCAGTACATTATGTATAAGAATATGAAATCCTCATCTATGGACAAAATTTTAGAAACAAATAAAAGAATTGCTTATTTAACCCTAAAATATTCTACCATGGAATAACGCATTCCTAGTTTATTGAAAAAGGTGAACAAACTACCTCTCAAATTCTCCATTAGACTAACGAAGCTTGGCTCATGCTTCTGATTCACATTAATGTATCGTATCTCTTTTTTTTTGGTGTTCATCATCTTAAAAACACCCGTCAGTGGGTTATTATGAATAAGAAAATTTAAACAGGTATTCAGAATCTTTATTATATGTTGACCAAACTGAATATCTCTATAGTCATCTTTCCTGGTACCTCACATTGTCTCCCTGGTCTACTATAGGGAGGAAGTCCAATGTTGTTTTCATATTTATTAATTTACAGGTTAGATGATTTTATATTTTTTCTACTTTATTTACTATGGGCCGGATTCATGAAACCTCCGTGTAAGACTTAATATGTCTTACTCGGAGACTGCAGTTGAACGGTATGTCGCCAGTGTGCCATGAATATTCATGAGGGCATGCTGACTCATCCGTAACTCTTACACGGACTGAGTAGGCAAGCAGGGGGCATGTCCAACTGCCAGGCAGTCTAAAAGTCCACGCCCCTGTAAGGTTTTAAAAAGCATAATGTCAACAGACAACAGCGAGTCCGCTCAAATGTACTTGCACCCAACACCACACTCCCTGACACTGTAAACCCCCATCAGAGTTATAAAACAGAAAAAATTAATTTTTTTTTTAAATCCATGATATATCTGCCCGTATCTGTGCTTGTTTGCATGGGTGTGCCCATTGCTTAACCACAGTTAGCAATTGTGACATTGAAGAGCATATAAGAGCTACTTATGCAAATTAAACCAAATAGCAGTAGCGTAATGGTAAAGCGTATGCACAAAGAGAAGGCATTCACGGTTTGAGTCCCACCACTCCCCTTCTTATTTAAGTTTTAAATCAGTATTTGAAATAATACCAGACAAATATGATTAAAATTTTATTAAAAGTAGTGACACGGCCAATGTATCAGCGAACAAAATATATATTTTTAAAAGACCCAGATATATAATAGCCTTTCGTTAAGCAACGTTTTACACAGCTAAACACAGGTGCCCATAGTTTAATAGCGCTATACCCATCTAAACAGAGGTGCTCATAGTTTAATAGTGCTTTATCCAGCTAAACAGAGTTGCCCATAGTTTAATAGTGCTTCACCCAGCTAAACAGAGTTGCCCATAGTGTAATAGCGCTTTACCCAGTGCAATAGAGTTGCCCAACATTTAAAAGCACTTTACCCAGCACAATGTGTTTGCGCGGACGTGCTCGCAGCGCCAACCAGGGCACCATAGGGCACAGGGGAGCAACGCAGAGCTAAGTTGCTTAAATGCAGCCACACCCCCTAGCCTGTCTAGACAGTATTAAAATAAAAGAACGACAAGCTTTGAACCCAGGACCCTTTGCATCATAATCAAAGTACAGAACCACTAAGCCATGACAACATAGGGGAAACAGCCACTATTAACATACATAAACCTAGGAATGGTAGTTTAACCATTACTAAGCAGGTCTGCAGTCAGCCGAGAATTTTACAAAATGGCCAATCACAAAAAAGTGTGGGAAATGCGGCATATTTAAGCCCCACAGGCGGGAATGCACGCCATAACTGATTGTAGCTCACATCTGCGGTCAGAATGTCTGGTGTTCGAGAGGTAGTGCGCTTCCGAGCGCAGAAATGGGGCACAGAGGAGTCCAAATTCATGGTTTGGCTCCTAGTCCACCATCACGAGGCAAGACTCCTGCAGGGCCAGTTCCAATGGACGGAGTAAAAGGCAGAGGCTTGGAACCGGTTAGCACGTGACCTCACCAGTGCCACAGGCATTCCCCGGACTGGTGAGCAGGTCCGTCACCACCATGCGGACCTGAAGAGACGAAAGGAGGTCTGCCTGAACCAGTGGATACAGGAGGCCCGTGGGATGCGGGATGCTCCACCACTGAGTATGTAGCCATGGAATGCAGTAGGTAAGGATTTAAAATGGAGTATGTATAATGGATTAGGAATGTCTCAATATCCCTTCATTTACTTTACAGCTGCAGGTGACTGTGTTACGAATCAGCAAGCCTATGAAGATAGGCTGCTAAGACTGCGCCGCCAGGCAGGTTAGTGATTATTCTGCATGTATTGTTATATAAAATATGTGAGAGAGCATGGAAGAAAGTGCTGTAGTCCAATAATACAGCCATAAAATGGACTGAATAAGTCCTCTGCATGTACTGTCAGATAAAAACGGTAGAGAGGCAGAAAAAGAGTGTAGTAACCCATTTAGAAAGGTAACAAATGTCTGGAATAATAACTCTGCAGGCACTGTCATATAAAATAATATGTGAGTGAGTCTGAAAAAAGAGTGTGCTAACCTATTAATAAAGGTGTAATATGTCGTGAACATGTCTGCCATATATACCGTTAAAACAAATAAAGGAGTGAGCCTGTGGAAAAGTGTGTAATGTCATTAATAAAGGTCTAAAACCCAGAGTGAGTCTGTTTCACTTAGTATGAAATGTTGTACCCTTGCATTATACAAATAGTAATGTGTTAGAAAGTGCTGGCAACCCAGAGTTCTGCAGTCCCATCTAAAGTGGGTGATGGAAGTGCTAGTAGCTGTGAAGTAAATATACAGTCCTCAACAGTCAGTTACTGGCTGGCATGCATAAGTAAATCTGGCACACGAGTAGCATGCGAATATGTTCCCCAGAAATGTAAGTGTGCTTCAATAAATGCAGGGTTCTGTACAATTAGAAGTGAAAATGTCATGTGAAAACATCCGGATATGTAGATAAAGAAATATAAATGCAACCATAAAATATGTAGCAGTAACATCTGCATCCTGGACAGTTAGTATGTGAGATATAGGTCAAGTATAGATTGAACTAGCCAAACCCATTAAACAACCTAGTGCATGGTGGCAAGTGTAATAAGACATGTAGGGAATATACACATGCAGTCACTAGGAATGTAGTGTAGAGTATAAGTGTTTATAAGATGTTAATGGAGGTTTTTTCTACACCCTACTGTTTGTGCATAAACCATGCAATTCTGCACCTCAATGGGTATGTTCCATAAATATTTGCACTTATGTTGATGTATGTGCCCTGTTCAAACACCACGTTCATGGTGGCCTGTTGCTACCAATCATCCCTGCATGCGGTTGGAATAACCACTGATGTAATGTGATCCTATCTCGCCTACATTCTGTACTGATGGGTTCGGTGCCGATCCTCAGCTCCAACTCGGCACGCTATACTATAGAACGAAGTCTCTTATTGGCTGAGCTATCCCACATCCCAGGATGCACCACCACTGCTTTCCCAGATCTCGTTTGCCGCATTACAGCAAAGACGTGGTCTCGGACTTGGCTGAGCTAAGTGGTTATTTCTTAAAAAGTTTCCGTCAGGAATTTTTGGCTAATCTACCCAAAAGCTGTTTTAACAGCTATCGTTGTTGTGTGACTTGAGTTTGAGTTATTTTTGTGGTAAAATTTGTCTTTAATTTGAGGGAAAGGATCCCGTTCAAGTTAGAGGGGCCTTGCCCTCGCGCGTGATTGAACTACTTAGTGTGAGTCTTGTTGTAGTATTGTAGTCTAGTTGGTTAAGTAATCCCATTTCTGTTAGAGGGGTCTTGTCCTCATTCACATTTTCTTTAAGAAAAATTTGAAAAAAGTTTATTTTCTGTGGTAGTGATTGTGTATCAACATGTCGAAAGAGCACAGACCATCTGGGTTCAAAAAATGCTCTAAATGCAGTTACAAAATGTCCATAACGGACGATCACTCTTTGTGTGTGTATTGTTTAGGCCCTAAACGTCTTCAGGAGTCATGCAGCGTTTGTCACGCTTTTTCCTCCCGGGTCCTCCAAGAGAGGAAAAACAAATTGATTTTAAAAGAGCTTATTACCCCTTCTTTTGAGGAGGCTTTATCTTCTTCCTCTTCACCTTCTAAGAAAAAGAAATCGTCGGCTCCAACCAGCCCGTCGGAACCGGCCACAAAGAAATCTCGGCAGGCTTCTCCATCGGCTCCACAGACTTCGGAGCCGAGAGCGGAATGTTCTGCCCCGATGCCTCCAGCCTCGACTCCTCTGGCTTCGGAGCCGACGGCTAGAGCTTCGAGAGGCAGGTCACCTTCATCGGCTCCACTGTCTTCGGAGCCGATGAGAGTTGCCCGCTCAGACTCTTCCCCTTCGGCGCCGAAGTCCACTTCGGCTCCGAGGGAAATTGCAATGGTTGTGGAGTCTCCCTTGGCACCGATATTTATCGAGACTATTCGGAGCCGGTCCCCCAGTCCTTCGGAACCGGTGGAGAAGTCGACTCAAACTCGTTCGATCTCTTCTCGGTCTTCGAGAATGTCGGATTCGGACATAGACAGGGTACTTCAAAGGCTGTTTCAGTCTCCACTCTTCCAGAAGTTGGTTTCGTCTCCAGCCGAGTCGGCTCCGGAGCCGGTTGCCCACCCTGTTGTCTTGGTTCCTCCTCCAACAGCCTCGGCACCGTTGGAGTCGGTGCTGGTGGAGCCGGTGGAGGTTTTCGGGTTGGCTCCGACCCTTACTCCAACCCCGGCCTTCGGGTCGGAGTTCGGTACACAGACCTCCTCGGTCGGCCCTGGGGGTGACGCTTCGGGACCAATGTTTTCGGTTCCGAGTCTCCCTCTTGGTGCGTTGGCTGCGGGAGTGCCGTCTACTGTTGTGGCCTTGGGGGTCGGACCTTCCCAGGACTCTGGGGGTCCCGCCTTCAGGGCCATGAGGAGTGCTTTGGCCAAATCTTCTTTGGCCACCTCCACCGTCTCACTGGCACCTTCCCTTGGCATGGAGACTGGTTCCTTTGTAGTCCCACTGTCTCAAGACAGCGGAGCCCTGGGGCCTGAGGTCACCCCCATTGGGGGTTCCCTCCTTCCTGAAGGTCCCTCCGAAGCATCTTCGGAGGAACCTCCAAGGAAGAGACAGTGCAAGAGGAAGCACGTCGACTCCCCTGACGAGTCTCTCACCTCGGACACCGACCTCGATGATGCGGAGGGGTCCCCCAAGTCGTCCTCGGATGATGTCTCCTTTGCGGACATTTTGGAAATCCTGAAGCAACGAGGCGACTGGCAGTCCAAACCCCCTTCCGCTGAGGAGTCTTTATTCCTCAAGGCCTTCGGGGCTCAGCCCTCCGCCTTCTGGGTGTCTCCGCCCTTCGATGAGCTCCTGGATTTGATCTCTCGAAGGACGTGGGAGCACCCGGATTCTGTGGAACCGGTGCCAGCTCGCCCCAATAAATTTCTTTCAGCCCCCCCCGAAAAGGATTTTCTCTCCAAAGGTGTGGCTGTAGATGCCCTGGTGGTGGCATCTGCTACCCAACAAGATGTGGCAGAGGCTTCAACGTCCGTCCATCCTCCTAATAAAGAGTCCAGGAGCATGGATCGGTACAGAAAGCTCACCCTTACTTCAGCAGCCTTTACTTTAAGGTCTCTGAATTATCTGACGCACTTCACCAGACTTCAGAGGGATCTGGTCAAGGAACTTTCAGAACCCCTCTCTGGTAACCTACCTGAGCAGTTGGCCCAGACGGTTAGCTGTCAGCTGGCTACCCTATCATCGTTATTGAACTCGTCCATGAGGCTCATTTCATATGCAGCCGAGGGGGCGAGCAGAGCAGCGGGAACAGGTGTTGCTCTACGGAGACAAGCCTGGCTTCGCCTGTGTCATTTTGCGGAAGCCTTTAAGTCTTCCTTTGCCGACGCTCCCTTCGATGGGTCCTCTCTGTTTGGACCCAAGGTAAAGGACACCTTGACTCGCTGTGAACAAGAGGGTAAGACTTTGACTGCCGTAGAGGCACGGTTTTCCACTCCCTTCAGGCCTTATCCCAAGGCTAGAAGAGGGAGGAAAATGTGGTTCCGTAAATCTCAAAAGACTTACTCCTCACAGCAGGGCAATCCCCCTTCTAGAGGCGGAGGAGGGGGAAATTTTTTCAGGAAGACGCCGTCCCAGAGGAGGCGGAGGCCCCCGCAACACTGGAGACCGCGAGTCCTTTCGTGGCTCCTCAACCTTCCAGCATCCCTGAAGGATTGCCCAACTGTGCAGCTCCGGAGCCAGTCAGGGGTCGTTTTTTGAAGCACCTAAAGGCCTGGGAGAGTATCACTCAGAACCGATGGGTGCTCCGAATCATCGCCGGAGGTTACACCATCCCCTTTTCTCAACCCCCTCCCCCCTCCATCCCGAAAAATCCCGGACCCGCCACCCAGTCAACGGGATCTTGCAGCCATCGAAATCTCAAAGCTGCTTCAAAAGAGTCATCCAACCGGTCCCCGCAGGCCAGACAGGATTAGGGACTTACTCAAGATTCTTTTTGGTGCCAAAAAAGACCGGGGACTTGAGGCCCATTTTGGATCTCAGCAAGCTAAATCGATCCGTCAAGAAGTCCAAGTTCCGGATGGTCACCTTGCAATCCATTCTCCCGCTGCTGGAGAAAGGTGTTTGGATGTGCTCCATAGATCTCAAGGACGCCTATTATCACATCCTGATAGATCAGGCATCCAGGAGGCACTTGCGCTTCAGCCTGGGAGACAGTCATTTCCAGTTCCGTGCACTTTCCTTTGGTCTCACCACAGCCCCAAGGGTGTTCACCAAATGTTTGGCGGTGGTGACTGCTCACCTGAGAAGTCTAGGATTCCAGATGTTTCCATACCTAGACGACTGGCTCCTAACTGCCACCTCCAGGCGTCTACTCTTACAAAACCTAGCAGCCACTATATCTCTAGGCAACTCCCTAGGAATCACCTTCAATTGGGCAAAGTCTGTGTTGCTGCCATCTCAGCGCATACGGTTTATCGGTGTAGTGATAGACTCAAAGCAAATGCGGGTCTATCTTCCTACAGAGAGGATAGAAACATTACAGTCTCAAGTTCGAGCCTTGCTCCTCAAATGCCGAGCCCCAGCCAGGATGGTCCTACAACTGTTAGGTTCCATGTCGGCCACCGTTCTCCTAGTCCCCTTGGCAAGGTTACATATGAGGATTCTCCAGTGGCTCCTGTCAGTCCAGTGGTCTTATCAGGATCTCCCTCTCAGTCACCTCATTCTGATCACAGAGACGTGCAAACAGGACCTTCGTTGGTGGCTTCTTCCCTCCAACCTGGATCAGGGGCGACCCTTTGTTCCACCACCTCCAGTGGCCACTTTGACTACGGATGCCTCCCAGATGGGGTGGGGGGGCATTACCTGGGCAGGTCAGTCCAAGGCAAGTGGCATTCCGATGAGAGTCTCCTCCACATCAACATACTAGAAATGAGGGCGGTGCTTCTATCGCTGCAAGCACTACACGATTACCTTCCCCCGGGCATGATTGCCATTCAGTCCGACAACATGTCAGTAGTCTGGTACCTGAACAAGCAGGGAGGGACCAGATCCTACCCCCTTTGCAGAGAGGCCATGAAAGTATGGGATTGGGCGATTGCAACCAAACGTTTTCTGGTAGCAACACACATTCCAGGGAGATCCAATGTGATAGCCGACAGACTGAGCAGAACTATTCTCTCCCCTCACGAGTGGTCTCTGAACGACAGAGTGGCAACTCAGATTTTCAAAAGATGGGGAACTCCTTGTTGCGACCTGTTCACAACCCCCCTCAACACGAAATGCCAACAGTTCTTCTCTCTCACCCCAGTTCCGGGGGAGATTCCCAAGGACGCCCTAGTCCAAGCTTGGCCCACCGGCCTGCTATACACCTTTCCACCGGTTCCCCTTCTTCCCAAGGTGATCCAGAAGGCGATTCGCTTGGAGAGCAAAATGATTTTAGTTGCCCCATACTGGCCTCGTCAAGTCTGGTTTCCCTTTCTTCGGAAATATGCTCTGGACGATCCATGGTTCCTGGACCAAGTTCCGGATCTCTTGACCCATCAGTCAGGACAGCGTCATCAGTCCCTCCACTTGTTGAGGTTAACAGCTTGGCTCCTCCTCTTCCGACCATAGTCAGAAACCATGCTTTCGACCTGGAAGTCATACATATCTTGTCCTCGGCCCACAAGACTTCTACTAAGAAAATGTATAACAGCAAATGGAAGAGATTTGCTATTTGGGCCCAACTCCGGGGATTAGATCCCATAACTGTCCTGGTGTCAGAGGTTCTGAAGTTTTTAGCTTCTCTGTTCAATCAAGGTTCTTCGGTCTCTACCATCAAGGTTCAATTGGCAGCTATTTCCAATTTTCATGAGAGCATAGAACGACCTTTGATGAGCAACAAGTTGTGTAAAGCCTTCATGAAGGGTGCTGGGCTGCTACGGCCCCCGATATCTCATCCCGCTCCACCGTGGGACCTTAATGTGGTGTAGGTGCTTTGACCTCTTCCCGTTTTGAACCGGCAGCAACTTGTGACTTGAAATTTCTTTCTTGGAAGACTGCTTTATTAGTTGCAATTACATCAGCCAGAAGAGTTTCGGAACTTCAAGCCCTATGTGTCAAACCACCATACCTGGTTTTCCACAAGGATAGAGTATCCCTCAGACCGATTCCATCCTTTGTTCCTAAGGTTTGTTCTAGTTTTTGTCTGCAACAGTCATTGGAACTTCCAGTTTTCTTCCCAAAGTACTCAAACAGAGCAGAATACATCTTTCACACCTTGGATGTTCACAGACAATTGCGCTTCTATTTGGATAGGACGCACCAAACACGGAAAACAGATCAGTTGTTTGTGTCCTTTTCGGACAATAAATTGGGCAAAGCCATCACGTTAGTCACTATTGCCAAGTGGATCAGAGACTGTATCAGTCATACTTACTTCATTTCTAATAAAGAGCTTACAACTACAGTGATAGCTCATTCTACCAGGGCTATGGCTACTTCGGCAGCTTTTCATTCTAAGCTTGCCATTAGTGACATTTGTGCTGCGGCTACGTGGTCTTCTCCTCACACCTTCATTTCTCATTACAAATTGGACGTGGCATCTTGGGGGCGAGCTTCCTTCGGTTCCACAGTTCTCAGGAGTGTTTTCCAGTGAGCCACCCAGGAATCAGGTGCTAGGGACGCTGTCCCATCAGTACAGAATGTAGGCGAGATAGGATCACATTACATCTTTTAGTTATGTACTTACCATAACTTTAGATGTATGGGATCCATCTCGCCTACATTCCTAATAACCCACCCTCCTTCCCCCTGCCTTGGAGATCAGAAGAGACCGGACGGTTCGAGTTCAGCAGTTTCATCTTGAAACACCTGGCAATATTATATCAACAGTCTATGTGTGTGTGCATGTGTGCGGACAAACAAGATCTGGGGAAGCAGTGGTGGTGCATCCTGGGATGTGGGATAGCTCAGCCAATAAGAGACTTCATTCTATAGTATAGCGTGCTGAGTTGGAGCCGAGGATCGGCTCCGAACCCATCAGTACAGAATGTAGGTGAGATGGATCCCATACATCTAAAGTTATGGTAAGTACATAACTAAAAGTTGTTCAATATATGCATGTGTTATGATTGCTGTTCAACTGTTGGAACTGTGGTGTGTTGGGTTAATGGGAATATTACTGCATGCTGTTACAACTAATCTGGAATGCTGTTGTTTATGTTGTAATGAAACACACCGAATCACAGAACGTATGGGAAGGCCGGTCCCAGCGGACCCACCTGTCCCACATCAGTTGGTGAGTGCACCTGGCACCAGTGGCTCTGGTGCCCAGCCCGGACTCCCCTCCTCCATTGGTCCTGTGCCACCTTCGGGTGGAAGCGCTGCAGGGGATGGGGCCCATCCCCCCTGTGCAAGCGTGGGCGGAGAAGGGCCACCCGTCACCCTTCGAAGGGTCCGGACTGTGGTGCATAGGGAGATCCAGCGTTCAGTCACTGATCCCCTATGCCAGCTTGAGGCGAGAGTGGCGCGTCTCACGGGTGAGCCTTCCTGTCCTACTCAGCCCCCAGCACAGCCACCCCCGGGGCTGTGAAGGTGCAGTGGTGACTGCCCATGGGTGGGGATCTCAGTTCCACTGTTACCATCTGTGGGCTCATGGGCTTGCGATTTCCAAACAACCTTCCCCGTCAATTGTGTTCACCCACCCCATGTGTCAAATTCCGCCCCTGTATGCGTCTTGTTTGTCTTGTCTGTTTACCTCCCCAACCTACCTCCCCAAATATACCTATTTCCCCTACCTCACTTACCACTCTCACCTGAAGAAAAGAAAAAAAGGGGGGGGCAATCTGTACCCAAAAAAATATTACGCCCATACATAGCTTCCCATTTTGCACACATGTCCATAGGACATGCACACCGATAATTCTTATTGGCAGTGCAACAAACTATGTTGTCCTCACCCCTCTCTCAGGGGTGGAAGGTCTCAAAACTCACTCCAAATTTTCAACATATGCACAGCTGTTGCTGTTAAAGAAATGGGCAGCTATGGGCCTTCCTGCACCCTTCCTGCACATCCCGAGCGTGTTTTCCTACTGTCTGTCCCTCTCTGTGCCCCCTTTTTTCACCACTTTTTTCACCACTTTCCTATCTCCCCATTTTTTTTTCTTTAAAAGAAATTAGCGCAGGGGTTAGCGGGAGTAAGCACTTTTAAGCAGTAGTTAGCAGGGGTGCGCGAGTGTGAGCTTGTGTGCGCTTAGCTAAGCATTGCTAAGCGTCATGCAGACCTGTGTCAACCCGCTTACAACTGCTTAAAAGTGCCTTAGTCACTCTGTATGACCAGGCCCTTGTATTGCTCAGCAGCAAAATAAAAATACCCTTGTCAGTCTCGAACCCAGGACCTTGGACTCACCAGTCTGCATGAAGTACCACTAAACCACAGCAAATCTACAATAACTTAGTGCTGAAAGCTATTTATCATGCATTACCATGAGTAATTGTAAAGGGAAAATAGGAACGGCATAACACAAATCTTGTTCTGTGGGCCTTAACCAGCAGGTGTTGTTGAATTGTATGACATGACTGTGAAAAGAGAATCAGCCATGCTAGTAGGGAATAAGGTTACAGTAGCAGCTTATAAACCCCACACAGTATCAGAGCAGGATACACACTGGCATATTAGCATAGGTCACAGGCCAGACCTCTCAACAGTGACTGCTCTACAGTGATGACCCTGATTAGTAAACAAAAGTTAGCTGTGCCCCTCTGACTCCCTGTGAAATGTACTAACAGTAGGCAGAAAGGTGTTGAATCTCACTTAATAACAAATTTCAATAAGTGAGAGTAGACACCGCTTGCACATCAGAAAAGGTGTAGTAATAGAAATGGTCTGAATCACCCAAAGTCTGAACTGAAAAATGTCAGAACTATATCACAGGTGTATCCCAGTTATATTTACCTTTCCCTTAGGCTGTTCAAATATATATGTGAGAGTATCTGAGGCCTGGAAGAGTCAGAAACACACAGGCATATCAGCTTGTCTGCTGTTACACACTCTGCAAATAGCTGTAGAATGAATCCGACAAGCATGCCCTTATGTAGAAGTACAACACAGAAATAGCAAAAGATGTAGCCATGTACTGCTAGCAACCACCTGTGACAATGCCATTGTTCAGGTGCTGAAAAGACTGCTGTGATGCACAGTCAAAGAATACTATGCTGACCTCTGTCTACCATCTGGATATGTCCACAGGCGGGAGCTACTCAGACTACAAGCCTTCATAGACTTACAGGTACACAGCAACTCTGCATGTTCAGCAAGATAAACATCACACGATAATAAATAATGCGCACTGCAGTTCTGCACCCCTACCCAAAGGTACCATATACCCGTGTAGTCAGGCACAACCAAGGGTGTAGGTAGGCATACACAGTACAGAAATATGTTCAGTCGTCCTGAGCAGACTCTGCTAATGCCGACACAAACCGCAAACTGTTCAGATGTGAGTAATGTACTAATGACAGTACAGCTGCTCACAAACAGTGCATGTGCCTGATATTCATAATTGGTAGTACAACATACTTGGATGTCCTCACCACTCTCTCAGGGGTGGAAGGTTTCAAATATCCCACCTAATGTATTGCATATGCACAGCTGTTGCTGGTAAAGAAATGGGCAGCTATGGACCTTCTCCACACCCATCGTGTACATCCCAAGCTAGTTTCCCTACTGTCTTCCCCTCTTTGAGCACCCTTTATCACCACAGTCCTATCTCCCCGTTTACTTTTCTGTCAAAGACATGAGCGCGGGGGTTAGTGGGAGTGAGCACTTGTAAACAGTAGTCAGTGTGTTTGCACCAGTGTGCGCATGTGTGTGCCTAGCTTAGCATTGCTAAGATATGATAAGCTCCGCCAAGCTTAGCTTACTATTGCTAACATAAAATAAGCTAAGCTTAGCTTAGTATTGCTAAAATACAATAAGCTAAGCCAAGCGTTGCTTAGCATCGCGCAAACCCGCGCTAACCCGCTTAAAAGTGCCTTTGTCACTCTGTATGACAAGACCCTTGTATTGCTCAGCAACAAAATAAAATACCCTTGTCAGTCTCAAACCCCATACCTTGGACTCACCAGTCTGCATGATGTACCACTAAGCCACAGCTGATGCACAATAACTTGGTGCTGAAAGAAATAATAACATGCATTACAAAGAGTGCATGTAAAGGGAAAATAGGAAAGCCATAAGAATACATTGCAATAAAGAAATATGACATGCATTACAAGGACTGAATGTAAAGGGAAAATAGGAAGGCCATAGGAATACATTGCAATAACTACTGTTGTATGCCAGTTAATTCCCTAATTCCAAAATAAAGTACATACTCCCATGTATCCAGTGTTAGCATTAGGAGGTGTGAGTAATCTTACACACTGAGAAGAGTGTGCTTGAAGAAGCAACAGTCAGGTTTCAGTACAACATGCATTTCACTGGCTAAAACCCAGCTTCAGATATGAGACATATACCAACCTTCTGACTGACACAACAGTGTCCACAGCAAACAAGCATGGTCCCCACCTTGCAAAACTGAAAGGCCTACGCCTACCTAACCAATCATTTTATAGCAGTGTTCTGAAATCACAGTGAGAACTGCAATTACCACACAGCAGGCTGCATGCAATTACTAAATGGTGGGCACCAATTGGTGCAGAGGCCATCACATGCACATGTGCAGATACCTACAAAAGCAGCCTGTACTTGCTGTCCACACATGCAATAAAATCATTGCGGCAACTGGAGAGAGCAAGCGAGAGAGAGAGACAGACAGACAAACAGTTGGAGAGACCAACCCAAACAAAAAAAAAAAAAAACAGAGGTGGTTGGAGACACCAAACAACCAAAACAACAAATCAAACAAACAGAGGCAGTGGAAGACACCGACCTAAACAAATAAAAAAAAAACATCAACAGGTACAACAGACTGAGGTGAGAAATACAAAGGTAAGGTATGTAACACAGATGTATTTGCTGGCATCCGAATGATGCGTCTGAAGGGTACTATACGTTCTGTGAACACTCCTTATGTGGTAGCAGTCCGTATCTATATGTATATGCAGATGTGCATAGGGCAAGGGACATACTGCAACTGTTAGTGAAGGCTGGACATATGCATGTATTTGAAGGTTGCTATGTGCACATATCTATGTAGGTTGTAGTGTGTGGCATTGAAAACAGCAAGCAGTGCAGGTATATGTCATGTGGTGGTTAAATGGTGTGGGACTGAGTTACAGCCAGTGAGGTCTGCTACGGCTATACGGCCTGAGGACAGCGAAATGCATTCTGCACAACACTGTGCAATATTATTACATAATTGTATGTCTCACAACTGCTCCATAATTGATATTTCCCACCATGAAAGGTGGGCAGTATATCTGTACAGCAGTGGCTCTTTACAAGTATGTGTATGTAGATATATATATATATATATAGATATATATATATATATATATATATATATATACATACATACATACATACATATATATATATATATATATATATATATATATATATATATATGTATATGTAATATATATGTTATGTGTATATACACACACGTATATATATATATATATATATATATATATATATATATATATATATATATATATATATATATATATATATATATATATATATATATATATATATATATATATAGATGTATACATATATAGATATATGTAGGTATATAGATGTATACATACATAGATATATAGATATATATAGAGATATATAGCTATATACAGATATATATATATGGATATCTATGGATATATATAGATATGTGTGTATGTGTGTATATATATATATATATGTGTGATATATATATATATATATATATATATATATATATATATATAATGTGTATATATATATATATATATATATATATATATATACATATATATATATGTATATATAAATATATATGTATATATTTATATATATATATATTAGTGAGAGAGGGAGACACAGGGTCAGACATATTGCAACAGGTGCCTGGTGACCAAGGCATGGACTGAACACCAGTGTTGATACAGCAATGCCATACCCCATTCCAAAACACTTTACCCACTAACTACCAGATAGGTGGTTGCCTGACTAACAATGAAGGTGTCAGAAGGGAACATGGGACACAGGTGGACAGTAGCCTCCCTTTTGATATTCACAGTGCCACACTAGTCTTGTAATCTGTCTATGTGGTACGTGTAATCACAAACGATGTGTCATGTATGGAAATATAGGTACCTCACATGACAACTACAGCAAGTGGAAAGGCCACAGACATACCTCACAAAGGGTAATACTGCCCTGAAACACATACCCTATGCAGACTGACTCACATAACCACAGCCACAGTGCGTTGTATACTGGCCACCCAGCGGTTACCTCTGCCAAACATACAGAGGTATGCCACACCCTTAGCAGTCAGACAACCACCATGTCAACACCTCACAATCCCACCGGGCTACACGGCCTAGGTCGCTAGTCCCCGCAACCTCACTAAACAGCACATGCTGGAGGGATATGTCTCTAATGTCTGTGATACACCTTGGGACTCCACAATACTTATGGATATGTGGATACCAAGGGACACATGACATAACATGGGTCTGTATGTACACAATGGTACCAGACATACATGTTGAGGGCTACCACCAGTGTGGTACTGACGGGATAGTATGTATAGTACATGAGGATGACTATGCCATAGTCGACTTACTGCTATACAGCATGTATCACACAACAGGTATCTGTATGATACCCTTGTGTAGGCTATGTGTCCCATCCAGGGAATGCATTGTAGGTCATTCCATGCATTCCCAGATTTGGATGGACACATCCATAATGTGTCTGCATGTATCTAAGGGGGCTATATGACACACAGGTGTGGTCAAAGTAATGGGTGGCGGTCATCACCACTGGTTAGTGTTATAGTGTAGCACCGGAAGGATCCAGTTGATACTGGGTTCCCCACTACTGTGTATCATTTGTCAGGACATCATCCAATGATTGCTTATAGTCATGCTGTTGAGGTTGTGTATACTACCAGACTGCACATCATTGACGGATATTAACGGTATCACCCGCAGCATAGTGTTAACCCATGTCATACACACGTCTACCCATGTTGGTACATAACTGTAGTAGAATGCATACTGGCCATTGAAAGATGCATTGGGGATGTTAATAATGTGTACGACAGGGTATGCCACACGTCCCATGTGTCCACTATGCACGTACATCCAGTCAGTGCGCACCCACCATGTTCACAGATGTACACTTGCTAGTCTGTACTGCACACCTCACACACGTACTGTCCACTTGCTAACACATGCTGGCAACACATCACACATCAGCCAAGTGGCACATGGGTGGATAATACATACTCAGACCTAACAGTGGTGTAAACAATGCTACATTGACAATCAGTGCTTTGATGCATAATGTCTGCTCAGATATACCTACAAGGATGTAGTTAAACTTCCTTGTTGACAACTCGCTATTATTGCTGCACTGCTATAGTGTCACCCTGTGCATCAGCACCATGTTAGCCTGTCCTTCCGTCGATAATGCAGATGACAGGAGGTGACACAGGTATCATCATATGCACAGGGCAATTTGTTGTTTGCCAGAGCCTGACATTGACCCATCCAATCGACGTGTGTGTGTGTGTGTCTGTGTGTGTGTGTGTGTGTGTGGGGGGACACAACAGTACACATAATGTGTGTGTGTATGTGTGAGCCCTAGTTGTTTGCTTAATGTGTGTGTGTGTGTGTGTGTGTGTGTGTGTGTGTGTGTGTGTGCTTGCACACAGTTCCACCATGTGGCTGCCATATACGGTGGTTTGTGGGACAGCCACAGACTGTACCTGCTTGGCTGTACAGATCGCTGTCTCCGACCACAGACACAGTACCTGTGCCTGGCAAAGGTGCTACGGACGGTATCGGGTACCAACCCTGACTGGGTACTGTCATCAGAGGCAGAAGTATGATGACTGGACCCATGTCCCTGCTGGGACTCACCAGAGCCACGTGCACGTGGTCTACTGGGACGGACAATGGACAGGCCAGCCCCAGCATTGCTAGGGCTGGTACTGCCACTACAGGAGCAGCTGTGAGCTGTGGGCCATCCGTGACCACTGCCAGCTGTTGCTGTTGCTGGCATGCGTCTGCGTCGACGTCGCAACCGTCCCGCATGGTCCTGGCTTGAGGAAGACATGTTGTGGAGGGCATCTGTGTCTCCCCCCCAACGTCTATCAGTGACCTCGGTGTATGTCCGGATGGCACCGGCAAGGTCACGGATGCTGTCATTGATAGCGGTGTTATGTGCCCTCTGTGCCCTAAGTCCCTGCCTGGTGTACCGTTTCATATGTGCCTGAGCCTGCATTACAGCCCGAAACATAGTGGTCATCGTAAGACCTGTGAGGGCACGCCTGCCAGGGGCAATACGTCCAGTGGTGCTCCCCCGAGAACCCCTGGACCTCCGTCTATGTGGCACCATTCCAGATCTACAGCTATGGCTGCTGTGAGGGGATGCACGTGCCATGGGTACCACACTCTCCTGGTCAATGCCAACTGTATGCTGTCCCTCCCCTATGGCCATTGGTGGTGAGGGATGTAATGCAGTATGAGCGTGCGCATAGATGGGGTTGAACTCTGTGTACTGTCGATTGGTGGGCCAACGACAGACCCTGTCAAATCTCCCTGTGCCAAAATACATGTGTCATCATCACCACTATCCATGGCAGTGGCTTTAGGTCACCTGCTGCTTTTGCGAAGCCCTACCTCAGCACCTGTGAGAGGAAGACAGGAAACGCACGTTACGGTCTGCACATGCACACATGTGCGCACAGGAACACATGCACACTCCTCACTACAGCAGATAGACACACACAACAGAAATCCAAATCATACTCAATACTGGTTGAAGGTGGGTGACAGTATCACAAGGCAAACAGTCATGCACACGTGTCAGCATGCAGAATAAGTGTTGATCAAGTCCATGCAGTGTGAGTGTAGACAGCCATAGTTAATGACAGTGTACATGGCTGTGGTGCATGTGTATACATGTTCAGTGATTGCCTACACCCTGGAACACAATGTGTATAAGGACACAACATTTCTGTGCAAGTATTATAAGCTCTGCAATGTCCTGTGCACCATCACACACAGGTATACATACCATGGCTGCATGTGTTATCTGTGTGTCACATGGATTTGCATGTCTGACTGCAGTGCCTGTGTCTGTAGCTAATAATTGTGGACATAGGTGTAGCACATGCATGCTATGTACACACACGGGATGAGTGGTGCATGTGTACGTGTTGGGATACCAATCCTGGACATGGCCATTGTAACAGTATGGGGTGTAGTATCATTACCCATCATCATCATGCATCCTGTGGTCACTCAAGGCCACTAAAGTGTGCTAGATCACCGCCTAGCATGCTGTACCTGAACCGCAGTGCCGTGGCTAAGTTCACAATTACACAGCCACATTGCACAAGGGTGTGTGAGGTGTCCAATAGGGAGCATTGCCTAACATGACTGTGTTATGTGTTGAGGAGTGTTGCACAGCCCCATGCTAGGCCCCTACCCCTCAGGTATGGTATGTGTGGTGTGTGGATGACATGTGGGATACTGAAGCGTGACCTGGCAGCAGGCGTCCGGTTACACTATGTGTAGCATGTTGAGGTGTACTGCGTATGACAAAGTTATGTTGTGTACATGTGTGTCAACTATGCCTATCCAATGTGCAGTACAGTGTTGCCACATTTGTGTCTGATGCTCTGTGCATTGCATGTGATGGAGGCAGCTACTGACATTACTGAGATGTTTCACGTCTCACAGCAAACATGCACAGCATGCATTATGCGTAGGTGTGTTATGTGTACATGGCCTACACCTCACCTATGACATGCACAGTTCAATACCAAGTTTAAAATGTTAACACACTCACCAGCATGTAACGTCTGCCCTGCTGTCACACCAGAGGGACCTGCAAGAATATGACACAGTTTGTCAGTGGCCACGACTGTGGCATTGCTACTGTGAGTGTGCTAAACTACAGTAGAACAACAGGCATAGGTGCACAGATACTATTCAAATTTTCAGTATTGCACACAAAAGGCAGCACAACTGCTAAACACAGTACACATCTCACACATGCATAATCTAACAATACAGGTAACAGTAGTCTACAGCTAGGGCATGTTACCTGCACGCTCCATGTCACTATGCTGGGTGGCTCTGGCCTCCATGACGACACATGTGTTATGTTGTTGTTGCTGTAGGCCAGGAGTCACCACACTTAGCAACAGTTCCGCCACTCTGGTGAGGGGGGGATGTATGGCCACCCCACAACCTGTGGCAAGCTGTTGTCTGTGGATATCAGAAGCATGCCACCGGACATGTCTAATTAAATCACTGCAGTGATGGCGTACCTGCTCATATGTCCGGTTATGCATGCCTATGTCATTTACCCATTGAATATGTTCTTGCCACAGTGCAGTAGCCTCCTGCTGGTGCTGGCTGGCCCTTGAAAACAGCAGGGTATAGTGCTGAACCAGGCTGTGGTGGATTTCCTGTTCCTCTGCAGCTGTGTAGCAGGGGTTCCTGTGATGAGCCATAGGCCTGGAAAACAAGTAAACGATATGTGTGAGCAAGTCATGTGGCACACTTAACATTATACAGTACAGATATCAGTTAACTGCCATATATAGCATCTGTTCGTCTGTCAGAGGATATACACATTCAATGCCACATATCAGTGCTCAGCCCACAACTGGCTGACAGTGCCTGCCACACTCCATATGACACACCAGTATACACCAGTACTTGGCTCACTGTTTGGGATCCAATGCACAGCCTTGCCAGGGGGGTACATATCAAGCTAATGCATGCAGAAATTTGTCATCCATTGCAATGAATGTGAAGTACAGTTACAGTATAACCAGTAACCCACCCTAGTCATTGATGCCATACCCCTACCTAACATATGTGCACAGTTGTTAATATAGCTGGCATACTGCTGTAACAGAGTATACATGTTGCTAGGTACA
This sequence comes from Protopterus annectens, assembly GCF_019279795.1. Classification (NCBI taxonomy): domain Eukaryota; kingdom Metazoa; phylum Chordata; order Ceratodontiformes; family Protopteridae; genus Protopterus; species Protopterus annectens. The sequence goes on along the minus strand of NC_056731.1, from coordinate 405,127,813 downwards.
CACGCAAACTCTGCATCACACATGTGATTGCGGACGTGGTACAGGCATCATTACACACACATCAGACATTCATACAACACACAAATGTATGCTAACACAGATGAGCATTTGCTATGTACCTTACAGTACTGTGTGCCCCTACTTACAGATACCTATGCCTGAGGAATGTAATCTGTGCAGAATGCAGGAAACACACAAGACAGTGTTACCAGGGAATGTGAACATACACCATACTGTGCTGTTTACGCCTACAGCTTCAGGTGGTACAGCAGTTCAAATGTCGACTAGATTCACCAGCAGTACCACTTATTGAGCATACATGTATTGCTTCAGCCTATGATGGGACACCACAGTCGTACACAAGGAGCTACGTCACAAAATATACCACCTTACTATGTCTGCATCCCAATAACTGACACATCTTTCTCTGGCCTCACACTTAGGACACAAACGACCATGACAGAAACAGCCTCACACCTAGCTATCACACCGTCGCAGACCTTGCACACATTCACTGTCACACTCATTCCACCTCACATAGCAGGTATTGCACTGTGTACATGTCTGTGTGCATTGTGTCATAAGTAGGTAATACGCTATTTTTCCTGGGGCCTACAGCAGCCTAGCCATATGCTACCCTGGCCTGTGACACACATGTAATTATATTTCACTTCCTCCTGTCAACCGGATACACAGAGGTGATTCCCAGGGCGTGTTACCTATCTCCCAGACAGTCATCAGGGGTATGTCTGACATCTGCTACCGAGGAGCCTTGTTTGTTCATGCTGGGTGGTTTACTCTGAGTATGGCATATTTGCCAATAGGAGCCTATCCCTCCAGTTGTCAACTGAGTACATTTCTGCAAATAACACTGCTCTTACTCAGATAAGTTTGAGTTTCCTGAATCGCAAATCTACCTTATTTGCATGCCTTTTGCCTGCAGTTGAGGTAATTTGCATGTCCCAGCCCTGTCCGTGTAAGAGCCATTTTAGGAGCTCTTACACGCCCCTACAGGCTGTTCCTGGATCGCTCGTCGGACATGATGGCTGCATGGAGTCTTACTCTACTCTTAGACTCCGTGCAAGCCATTGTGAATCCGGCCCTATGTGTAAAGTACATAGGATCATAAGATCATAAATTAGTGTCAGGCTAACTATACTTATGGGTCATTCCAAGCCCGACCAATTACCTCATGAGAGAATCAACCCCTGCACTTTGTGCCTACTAAGGTGAACACCTTAACCAGTATGCCAACCTCCCACCATTGTAGACATTTTTATATACTATGGGCAGGATTCACGAAGGCTTGCACGGAGTGTAAGAGACGTGCAACACTCCATGCAAGCCTCGCGATCCAGGAACAGCCCTAAACTCCGTGTAAGAGACCAGCTAAAACGTCTCTTACACGGACTGGGCGTGGACATGCTAAATACCTCACTTGCAGCCGAAAGGTATGCAAATGAGGTATATTAGCGATCCACGAAGCAGAAACCAGTCCGTGTAAGAGACGTTTTAGCTGCAGAAATGTACTCAGTTGACAACTGAGTACTTTTCTGCAGATTCCACAACGGAGCCATGTCAGCTCCAAAAAAAGGGTGCATATAACTCAGGCAGCATGCCAGTGGCCAAATATGTGGCCATTGGCAAGATAACCCGATGCCAAAATATTAAAAATATAATTTTTTTTTTCAGCGATCGCCGATGTTTAAACCCAGCGCAGCCCCGCGCAAATGGGCTGCGCTGTATAAAACCAGAAAAAAGAAGGTTATAAACCCACAAATGTGGGTTTCATGCAATACATGGAATGACAATGCAGGGACCAGCAGACCAAAAACAACATGGCCACCGTGTAGTGGTTGCTAAGGGGGGAAGCTGAGTCTAAGACATGCAACTAAGCATTAGTAGGCAATCACATGTAAATGAGGGTTAGGATACTGAATCTCACAGTCACATAGCAAATGAGCACAGTCTGAGTAGTGTAAGAGATACATAAGGGGGAGGAATAGAGTAGGAGATAGGTGACATCACAGGGGGGAATGGTAGAAAGAAATGCAGTTCATTGGAGGTCAGTGTAACATGACAGACACAGATCACGGAAAGAGGTGTGCCACTAGATAAGTCATGGAAAGTCAAGAAATGGAAGGTGTACACTGTTACTTACACCAAAGTTTCTTGCTGGGCGTGCATGCGCATGTGTGCGTGCCATGAAGCGTGAGTAGGGCAGTGTGCGTGCGTGTAAGGCAGACTGAGCATGTGGGAGTGTGTTGGGAGATGTTTAACACTGCGCTGGTGTGCGAGCGTGTAGGGCAGGCTGAGTATGTTGGAGGCTGTTGGCAGACGTGTAACAGTGTTTGCGCGGGTGTGCGCGCGTTTTAACCCGAATAAGTAGATTCTGAACCATGTAAGCATGTAAGCCACTGTGAGCGTGTTTCTGATGGTATGCACGTTGCTCCCCCCTGAGGAAACAGAGAGGAAAAAGGAAGCAACAGAATTAATAGGAAGCTAGCAGGGATAACTGCTGAAGCTAGCAGGTGAAAACAATTAGAAGCAGGCAATTACACAGGCAGAATAGTAGCCCAGCCCAGCACTTAAAACTCTGCAAACAGTAGTGCAGGATGTTTCTCTTAAGAGACACTGCAAGACAGGAGTAAGCTAATAGAAGTGAAAACTGAAACAGCTTAACTCAGAGCAGAAATGTTAGGGGCTGCCATAGCTGTCATAATGAGACATAGGCGACTTGCTGAGGGTGATGACAATGCAGATGGTGCCAGACAACCCACAGTGAGGAGACGGAGAAGAGTGTACAGGCCCAGGGTCACCTACCATGGGTTACATGAGCTGGAGATAGTAGAGTGCTATAGAGTGGACAGAGAGCTCCTGCAGCAAATTGTTGAGCTGTGCAGGCCACGCCTCACACACAGAACCAACAGAGGGGAACCCATCCCAGTGGAAACCAAGGTATGTGTTGGCCTAAGAATACTAGCAACAGGTACCTTCCAGAGACCAACTGGTGATATGATGGGGATATCACAGGCATCAGCCTCCAGAGTACTGCACCAGTTCCTGGATGCTATGTCAGCACATGTCGGTGATCATGTACATTTCCCCAATGCCCGTGAGGTATTGGCCAGCAATATGCGTCTCTTCCAGCAAATAGCGGAATACCCTGAGGTAGTGGGTGCAATAGACTGCACGCACATACGCATCAAAGCACCAGCCAGTGAGCGGGGTAGGGCCTACATTAACCGCAAGGGCTTCCCCTCCATCAACTGCCAGGTCGTGTGTGATATAATGAATGTGTGTGCTGGCTGCCCTGGGAGTTACCACGATTCCCACATCTGGCATTTGACGCAGCTGTACCAGACATTTGCCAATGGGGACATCCCACATGGACACCTAGTGGGGGATGCAGGTTATGCACTGGAGCCATGGCTGATGACACCCATCAGAAACGCACACACACCTGAACAGGAACGCCATAATGAGGCACACGCACAAACATGTAATGTAATAGAGCGTGTGTTTGGGCTGCTCAAGTCACGGTTCCGGTGTCTGGACACATCTGGTGGAGCCTTGCAGTACACACCAAGTACATGTACCCAAATTGTCATGGCATGTGCTATGCTACATAATATGATCTTGCGAAAACAGCTGCAGCAGGACCAGCATAGGGCCGGGCCAAACAGCCCCCCACCATTGCCAAGGCCTTCACAGGCAGAGTGTGACTCGGAGGAGGAACAACCTGAGGCTGCCCCAGTAGGCAGAAGGAGGCGTGCCCAGTATGCCCTGGCCTTGGCAAAGAGGCAACGCATAGCACATACACTGGCTCAGTAGGAACCCTGGGAATGATACCTCCTCTGATTCGCTCAAATAATAACATGGATGCCTAAAATGACATGACCTGCTCACAAACATATACAGGGAAGTGTAATATGTGCATCCGACAGAGGCAGCCCTGCAGCACCACCTGAGGCATGAATGCCATGTGTTAAGTAATGTAACACCATGTACTATATGCACACCTGAGCACCCTGACTAACATCCACCCTCACCAAGCATGAAGCCACAAAATGACAATGGGATGATCAAGTGCAATAACTGGCTGAAGTAATGCAATTAGTCAAAGGGGAGCCAATGTGTTTCAGGCTGGGAAGACATGCGGAGCATGACATGATGCACCACCTGCTAGGGGTGGCGTGCACCTATCATGCCATGCCCCATGGATACTGGGCAAAGGCTGTCAGTACCCACAGCATGCCCTGAATAGGTAAGTCTCAAAACACAAACCCACCTTCATAGGTTCCACAAGGGATAGGAACCTAGATGTAATGCTACCCAATGACAGATGTCTAAACAGCAAGATGTGTGCAGTGTAAACGCACACAGTATGGAGAATGTAGATACCAGTCCTGTAATAGAGAACAGGGTCAAGGCTCACATCAGCACCCTAACACTACCAGGTCACACCTCATACTGTGCTGTACAGCCGCAAAACATGGAACAAGCTACAAAAGGAGGGTGACTAGCAATAAATGTCAAGGATAACCACACCCCCATGTTGGTACCACAACAAGAAGCAGCATGGATTAGCCATGGTCAAATACCAATGGCTAAAACCGCCTCCCAGTATATAGCCTGCTGCAGACTACTGTCCTAATACCAGGAACTGCACCTGGCCTATGTCGGAATACATGAATATATCAAGTCCCCCAAACCACATTATATTGCTTGACTGAAAATACCCAGACATACACCGGGAGCATTATACTAGCACCAACACAGTAGGAGAAAAGTTCCCAGAATCCATAAACCAAAATGCCCAGGAACAATGTACCACTCCCACAAGAGGGGTAAGCATACTGGATGTGATAATCAGCAACATGTGTACTAGATGGCAAGATGAGAAGTGTACCCCTCACCGGTAAGACCAGACCATAGAGAAATCACACTGGATATACACATCCTGACCCCAGTCCCTGGCCAGAATACCACAGTGAAAAACATGTGTAAAGCATAGGTTGCAGCCCTCCAAACTGATGTTGAATCCATGAAAGGCCCTGTGCAAGTGCAGAATATGGGACACACCACAGAACATGTTATACAGGCATTCCATGAACACAGCCAGGAATGCTTGGAGTATGCAATCACAAATAACAACAACACACAATGTCATACACGCGTGCATCTGGCATGCTGGACTCCAGCCATTGCCAAACCATGCAAGAGAATGAGGAAGCTACCACATGATAGAGCAAACATAAAAAGGGAAGTAATCACTGACCAGTAGTATGGCAATAACATATGTCCACACATACAATCCACTAAGTCCAGCCACAACAAGTAGAATCTGTGAATCCAGAGGCAATGTGACACCAGTCCCAAGTACATAGACAACCACAACACCCCCCAATAAATACAAATATATGTGATAGATGCAACCATGTATCCAAACCAGAGGTTGAGCTCCACCAACTCAGTACTGTCAAAACTAGTCAGGAGGAGAAGGTAACCACATACACCACAAACCCAGTCCCACATAGATCTACCACAACTGTAAACCAAACACATAAACACAGACAAATATTCCCGGAGGCCTTAATTACAAACACACCACACCAACAGAAGCCTCCAAAGCAGATCACAAGCAACCACAACCTTCAAACATAGCACATGCAGCGAATAGTACGCAAAGCTGGTGTGCCAAACAGTCACAGGCCAGAAGGAGAAACAACATGCCTGATACAGTTGTAATAGGTGTCTGTATAGGCAGACACACTGATGTCCCACTCACCAGACTGAACAAGGGAAAGGGTAGAGTAAGCTGCCTGTAGGCTGCCACAAAATGCCACATAACACAAGTACGCAGGTCACCCTAAAGCAAGCAGAAATATGATGCACTCAATGTCCATGCTGGTGTGAATTACCTGAGATGTACCTCCCTGGTCAACATGAAAAGAGACATGGATGGTCCCTCTGAGTATGTACCCCAGGCCGGTATGACACTGGCTGTGTGCAGCATCCAACCCTCACCAAGAATGATGCCACAGTACAAACACAGAATGCTCATGTTTAACAGCTGGCACAGTTACAGCTGTCAGTCCAAGAGGGTCTAATGTCTGTCTGCTTGAGATGTCAAGCATGACAAGCCATGCTGCTATTCCAGGGATGGCTTGCACCTGTTACCCGTGTGCGTCTGGTACTGGATAAGGCCTTTGCCGCCTCCATAGAGCCGTATGTAGGCAAGGCCAAAAAGACTACCCACCACCCTAGAAAACATAAGTGGTAGGAAACATAAGGGTAATGCTGACCAATGCCAGATGTGTAAACTGCAATATGCATGCCCCTGAGGCACTTCCCATTATGGAGAACATCGATGTCTGTGCAGTGACAGAAGCCTGCTGCAAGCCTAGTGATAGCACACCAGCACTACTAGGTTATACCACATATCATGTGTTATGGCCCCAACACCTGCACCAAAACATCAAAGGAGGGGGAGTATCCATATGCAGAACAGACACCCATATGGCCAGGTAACTGACAATGCACAAAGCAGCGGAGACCACCCATGTGCACCTAACTGTAGTCATAACTGCTGTACAGTCTGTAGCATGCGACAGACCACACTCTCACACACAAGAACTCCACCCAGACATCCTGAAGACACTGGACAGTATGAATGTCCCACCAAATACCAGACAAGGTACACACAAATTATCACATAGGTGGCAAACCATTATGTATGCAAGGAGTAATCAGGGACCTAGGGACACAGGTCGACAGTAATCTGTCATGTGACACTCACAATGCCAATGTGGCTAGGAAGATTGTCGATATTGGACACCGTATCATGAAAGGATTCACATCTACATCAACAGAGGTCACTGTGACGCTGTACTGTTCCCTTATCAGACCCATAATCTAGTACAATGACTCATATGGGATGTACCGTACGTGACACCTGCAGCGGTTCGGATGACCTCATAGTTACCCCACCAACAGGATAAAGGGTGTGAAATATATGTCATATGCTGCCTGGCTGTAGTCACAGACTGCCTACACAGAGGCATTGTATGTCTGTTGTACAAGGCCATGTCCAACACAGGAGTAATGGACATGCTCCACCACAGGAAATCAAAGCCATTGGAGCTGTGAGAGTGACAGATGTCAGCCTCAACACATAATGAAATAAGATGTGCTGGAGGGACAGATACATAACCCAGAGGCTCCCCACACCCAGAAACAGGATCCCAATCAATGTTAGGCAAAGCCCCTCACTGACATCCCTCAACAGGAATATTGCCAAGTGGATGGATGATCGTACATGTGTACTGGGGGTCCTCACTGTGTCACGACCAGACAGAGGCACAGTGAAGAAATTCATAAATGGCCATAATAGAACATAGCAAAGGGTGGCGAAAGACACACACACTCTGGCTAGGCTTACTAATGGCCTAGGGTGTATAGCCTAGTCTGAACCCATGAACCTATGAAGATACAAAACGTACAGGACACTAAGGATAATCACAAGGCTTACCCAAATGATGGTAGGAACCATGTTGGGCATCCACAGATATGCTCCGAATCACACAGATATTACAAACAACATACCAAACACACACACATATTGCTAACATACAACCTGTCAGGTGCAGTGCAAACACCCCCCCCCAGAGTGCAAAATACCTATCCCAGCAGACTGATGGTCCCCTGACATTGCAGATGCTGAGGTAACAGCCATCATCTGCAAAGCAGAACACACAGCAGCAAAGGTATGTGATGGTGTCCTGTGCTGAGGCCAACATGGACTCCAAGAATAATGGAATGCCAAATCACACTACTGCCCAGTGTCAGCCTTACCACAGGATATGTACCCAAAGAGCAGTGTACAACAACAGTGGTCCATCACAACAAAGGTGTTGCCTGAATGGATACTCCAAACTACCACCCCAGGATCCTGAAAAGCTTGTTCTGCACAGCTATGGAAAGGATCAGTATGTACCGCAGACAGAAGGCTATTGTGGACCTACTGATACTGGACTCTACACAGTGTGGCTGTCGTAACTGCAGATCCTGCCCCTAAACATGTTTGACCCATTTGAAGCAGTCATTAAGGTCATTGATGAGGGCAATGTGGTCCACACAGCGTAGCTGGACCGTGCACATGCTTCTAGACAATACCGTACGAGTTCAGTATGGGTATGTTCACCAGCTTAAATATATACCCCTATGTCAGTAGAGGGGTTGCAAACCAGACCAAGGACAGAACTGACATGGTCAGACATACCGCATCCATGTCAGACTACAAAGCAGATATGAGCGGCATCCCACAAGGCCTGGTCTTGCCCCCCCCCCGTTCTGTATATATGTCCCTTAGGTATAGGCCAACATGGAAGGACTGTGACTGAACATGTATGCAGAGGAGTACAAACAGCCCACCATATCCGACCCCCAGCTGACACAAGCAACCCACAAAAGGGCCACCTACAAACAGACAACTGTAGCCATAGCCATGTCAGCAAGCTAATTGCAGAACTGTGTGTAGAAAACCACCATGGATATACAGTAAGTGCCCACAAATTACCACACAGGTGTTAACCCATGACGTACCTAACATGTAATGTGAGACCTGGGTACAAAAGGTGATAGATATCCTGCACTGGACAAACATGTGGCTGTAGTGTTCGCAGAAACATATACTATATACACACCCAAACATGAAGGTTGGCAGATGTAGATAAGGGGAACTCACTGTGGCTCTGCAGTCATCCTCCATCAGCATCTAAGTGACTACAATAGCCCCTGTGGGATATAACGCAGCAGACACCTCCATCAACTGTAAAGTCCACAGCAGTACCCCACCAGGAGTAGCAAAGAGCATGAACAGATGCCATGTGTTGCCTGAGTAAACAAACTGCAGCCCCACACACCGCCATACTGCCCAGCTACAGGCAAGCTGTGCCTGATGTATGAAGCCATGTCCAACCTGGAATGAATGAACATGTTGCACCTTGTACAATCTGAATGGCAGTGAGCTATGCACATGAGAGACCTGAACCCCAGCACTGACATACATAGGACAAGCTGTACAGAATGATCCATAACACAGAAGGCACCCCCACTCTTCAGTAAACTCCTGGTACAGGTCAGCCAGAGAGTCGCATATCGACACCCCTCAAGAGGAATCCTGATGAGTGGATGGGAGATGGTAGGCTAATCCTGGGTATCACTGTTATGTCAGAGGTAGACGGAGACACAGTATACTAACCATGACATATGTCATGGCAAACTCCAGTTACAATGTGTGTCGAAGGACAAACACACCCTGTGACTAGCATCAGAAATGGCCTAGGGAACATTGCTAGTGTTTGCCAATGTCCACCCATGTTGTGGAATACACTAGCAATGTTGGACGAGCCTGGTGTGCGTAGTCCATATCTGAACATAATGCAACATGGTCATATGTGCACAACTGGCCCCTACACAGTCTGTTGTGCTCACTATGAAGATGTCAAGCAGTCATAGGACTAAAGCCCAGGATACTGTCCACCACAGTGAAAGTACAGAATCAGTACACTATACGGTACTACAGTGTTAGGTCATTATGAAAGTATGTTGAGAACTGTCTGCAAAGTATCCCATGCAATCCCTGCAGGCACAGTATAATCCCTGTTGTGGCAGACACGAAGCAGTTGGCCAGTTAGTACACAACATGACACCCAACACACAACCATAAACGTGAGATGTTGTTGAAGTTCACACACACCCAAATATGTGGTGGACTTCAGAGTGCAACATATGGAAAGCTCACACTGGGCATGCTCGCACACTTTGATAAATGAGGCATATGTCAGACAACATGCCATGGAAAGGCTGAACTGGGCATGCTCACACACTTAGGCCATATCTCCGTTTAGCAGTTGGCCACACATATCTGGTATTTGTACGTGTCAGTCCAGGAACCAACCACAACACATCAATCTTCCCAGTGCACACAGTAAATGACTACAGAGATATAAGTGATATAGTGGATCACCGTCATATGCAAACATCTTCCACAGATACACAAGTTGGTCATAGGAACAGGGAATGCTATGACAATAAAGACCTGCAAACAGTAGAACAGCACAACAAATATTGTGCATCCGACAATTGAACATATGGGTGTAGAGGTCAATACTAGGCTTGTTGCCCTAGGGAATGACAGCTCAGCCAGAGTGTGCTTGGCATCTGCATCCCCAGGACAGTAGGCTACTGTGCCACTGTAAAGTAGGTCACAGAAGACAACATGTGAGGATAGTGAGCTGTGCCTCTGTCAAGCAGGGGCACCATGGAGGTCCCAGGGATTGAATGTGCTAAGCCACAGCCATGTTGTCAGTGTGTGCTGGGAGAGGGTTGCTGAGGATCTCTGACAGTAGGTGTCCATCAATAACAGACTGAGGGGAGCCCTATCTGCATTCTCTGGACGATTCACTGTCAACACTGTGTTGTAATGATTATGTGTGAATGAAGTGCCGTGCCGGAACTGTTCACAGATGTCCTCCCTCTGTGGGCTACAGCTCTGCAATGTATTAGGTCACTCTGTCTGTTGTACGGCGCATATATGGCTGGTGTACAGCTGACAGGTGTCTTGTTGTGGAGCAGTCATGGGTATATGTGGGATAGCATGATCAATGCAAACTGTACACATGCTCATAGAATGCAATTGTCAAGGATTATGCTGAGTGGCCAGTATAGTCCCCCAGCATGGGTCCTCTGAAGTCGTCACCCCAGTCTTCACAAGTGTAGAGTCTGCTTGTGCTAAATACAGCTTGTGTGCAGTGACAGCCTTGCCTGGGGGTGGAGATTGGATATGGATGTCCAGGGAAAGGTGGGTATGGTCAGATATCAACAATAGTGGTCTACCTCTGGTGTGGAACAGTGAGTACCCACGTTGCAGATGGACAGGTGCAATATGTATTCCCCCATGTGGCTGTGGTGTGTGGTTCTGCCATAGCACATGGACCCACAAATTGTAGTGGCTGTAGGGTAAAGTGGTAGAGGCCTGAGTAGTTCTCACACACAATATGCCTGTACCTGATGTTAACAACTGGAATGGTGTATGTGAACACCTGCATATCCTGGCACTGTTCCCAGGGAAGCTAAGTGTGTGTCCTGGATGTGGGTGTGGTGTTCTGGACTGGTTGTGTTGTGTGTTACAGGTCCTGTGGTTACAAAGCATGGTATAGAACATAACCTGCCAGTGCGATGTGCATATCTGACCCTGACGTAGGTGGCTGCAAATGCTTATATATGCTATCCCCCACCTGACAGGTAGTACTACATGTACATACCTCTGTAGAAATAAAGATGTCAGCACCCTATAAATACTGCAGGTGCAGAACAGATGCCCAGTAATTCGGATAGTGCGCTCTGCTAATGCGTCTCCCTCAAGTGTCATAATATAGTTAGGTAGGGGTTCGAATCCTGCAAATGCTCAGTGTGTTTGTGTGTGTGTGTGTGTGTGTGTGTGTGTGTGTGTGTGTGTGTGTGTGTGTGTGTGGGTGAGTGGGGTTTGTGTGTGTGAAAGGCTGTGAGAGGGAAATGTCCCTTTGGGCAACTGGGAAAACACACTACAGGATGCACATTCCCCTTTCTAAACACTGATGATGTCAGCACCCTATAAGTGCAGCAGGAGAAGGGAATCCTCCCAGTAATGCGAATAGCGCGCTCTGCTCATGCATCCGTCTCAAGTGTCATAACATAGTTAGGTAGGGGTTTGAATTCTGTACATGCTCAGTGTGTGTGGAGGGGGTTAGTGTGTGTTCAAGACTGTATGAAAGAAGTATCCCTTTTGCCAACTAGGAGAACACACTACAGGATGCACATTCCCCTTTCTAAACACTGATGATGTCAGCACCCTATAAGTACAACAGGAGAAGGGAAGCCTCCCAGTAATGCGAATAGCGCACTCTGCTAATGCGTCCGACTCGAGTGTCATAACATAGTTAGGTCGTGGTTTGAATCCTGCAAATGGCAAGTGTGTGTGTTTGGATGAGGGGGGTTAGTGTGTGTGCAATTTTGTGTGAGGGAAATGTCCCTTTTGGCAACTGGGAGAACACACTACAGGATGCACATTCCCCTTTCTAAACACAGATGATGTCAGCACCCTATAAGTACAGCAGGAGAAGGGAAACCTCCCAGTACTGCGAATAGCGCACTTTGCTAATGCGTCCGTCTCGAGTGTCAGAACATAGTTAGGTAGGGGTTTGAATCCTGTAAATGGCATGTGTGTGTGTTTGGATGTGGGGACTCTGTGTGTGTGGAGGGGGCTAGTGTGTGTGCAAGTCTGTATGAAGGAAATATCCCTTTTGGCAACTAGGAGAACACACGACAGGATGCACATTCCCCTTTCTAAACACTGATGATGTCAGCACCCTATAAGTACAGCAGGAGAAGGGAAACCTCCCAGTAATTCAATAGCGCACTCTGCTAATGCGTCTCCCGAGTGTCATAATATAGTTAGGTAGGAGTTTGAAACCTGTAAATGGCATGTGTGTGTGTTTGGATGTGGGGACTCTGTGTGTGTGCAATTCTGTATGAAAAACATGTGCTTTTTTGAAATCAGGGGATCACACTACATGATGCACATTACCCTTTCCAAACAGTGATGATGACAGCACCCTATACATACAGCTGGAGAAGAGACATCTGCCAGTACTCAGAATAGCGCAACCTGCTACAGCGTCACTCTCAAGTGCCATAACATATTTAGGTAGGGGTTTGAAACCTGCAAGTGGCAAGTGTGTGTGTATTTGGATGTGGGGAGTTTGTGTGTGTGCATTTCCGTATGAAAAACATGTTAGTTTTGGCAATCAGGAGATCACACTACCTGTTGCACATTACCTTTTCAAAATACTGATGATTTCAGCACCCTATAAGTACAGCCAGAGAAGAGGAACTATCTAGTAATCCGAATAGTGCGCTTTGCTAATGCGTCTCTCTCACATGTCGTGACTTAGTTAGGTAGGGGTATGAATCCTGCAAATGCAAGTGTGCATGTGTGTGTGTGGGGGTAGTAGGGTGTGTGTAAATGCAAGTGTGAGAGAACAGATCATTTTGGCAAATACTACAATACACCAGATGCTGCATATTCCCCCAGTAAACACAGGGGATGTCACCACACTATCAGCACAGCCAAACAGGGCTAGTTGGCTAGTAATGCCAATAGTGCGCTCTGCTACTGTGTCTATTACCATTGTCAGAGTACAGATAGGTATGTTTTGGTAACCCACAACTGCCACGTGTGGTTGTGTCACACATTATGACCTTGTGTGGGTCTTTGTACATAACAATGCATGCCATTGCCTAAACCAGCAATGGCATTGCACGCATGATGTATGTGTGTGACACATACACATGAATACCTGTGACCTGCAGTAGTTACCATGTCTGACACATGCCTCGAGTGGATAAATGGTATTTGCAATGTATACCAATATGACTGTGTCTTACTGTGCAGGGGCCGCACACAGTATGTGTCTATACAGTGTGGGTGTATATGGTAAAATACCTACAGCAGGGGAGATACACATCTGGTCTGGGCCATATAGTGTACATGTAGTTGATGTACAGGTGCTGCATGTTCCCACCTGTTGTGGTAGTGGTAACATGTCATTCCACTGCAATTCAGTGACCACATGCTGTGAACCCTTCAAGTAGTGTGTTGTAGCTACAGTAATGCTCATGCACAATGTTTGGCTGGATGCAGTCCAGCCATATAAAGACAGTTCTTGAGACTGTCATATTGCCAGTGTTGTTATGGAGGATAGGTGGTCTTCTTGTGTATGGGAGGGTTGTGTGTGCCAGACTATGAACCAGATGGCAGTCCGACACACTGTTAGCTGCACATGATTAGGCCCTGATGCTTTGTGCTGTGCCAACAACCTGGAGGTGTGTGTATCTGTGGTGCCTTGGGATACCACCCCCCTGTCCATGTGTGTTACATGTGTAGGGGACGACAGGCATGGTATGGGGCATAACCTGTCAGTGATGGGTAACACCTGTGAGCCATGAATCAGGACTCTGGTACTGCACAGACATTGCAGTTCACCGTGCTGAGGACAGTGTCCGCTGCATGCATCTTGCGGTGTACACTGCTGTTGTTGTGTAGCAGCACTGTTAGTGTCCTAACCTGTGTGATACCCGCGGAGGTTGCTATGTAAACCGTGCCCTGCAGCATAAGGCAGTATGTGTGTATCAAGGAGCTTTGCCAATATACATCGGGCCATGGGTGTCACGTGCAAGATGACCCTTGCACATTATTGTGGCTTCCCTAGCATGTAAGCACACGTTGACAGCCAGCGGATACCCTATGAATGACATTGGAGACTGAGCATAATGTAGACATACAACACCCTTCCCACATATAGTGGTAGCATACCTGGTGAGGGTATGTTGGCAACCAAGATCAGGCTCATACTGGCCTGTGCCACATGCTGAGAGATCCATTCTATGTTCCCTATCATGTAGTCCAGGGAGGTATGTCTCAGGTCAGCCATACTGGCATGGTCAATGAGTGAGTCATATGTGTCTATGCCTCTGACTGACCTGTATGCATGTGTTCTGTGATGGACCATAGTACCCCTGAGGCATATCACTGTGACCTTCACCAGATACAACCTGTTGAGTGGGACCCAAGACAGGTACCTGACACGTCTGTAGCAGGTGTGTTGTGTAGCCCTACAGGCTGTGAGTGTGTGGCACATGGGATGTGTGTGCCATGTGTGGCATGTGCTCTGTTCCGATGGAACATATGTCTGTGTGCCAGCTGCGGAGGTGTGTGATGCTCAAGCAGGATGCTATTCTGAGTCCCCACATATGCCCCAGTGTGTTCAGCATGCTGTCAGGGCATGTCAGTGTCTGAGTTGTATTGTAGTCACTGTAATATTTTTTATTTATTTATTTATCTTACATTTGTTGACTGGGATAGTCCGACTGGATGCATGTCCATTTCCGGGGAGAAAAACTCCAAGGGTAAGTAGATACAGCATTACATAATACCAGCATTACATATTACAAACAGATTATTTACAGAGATTACATAAGTAAGCAAGTTAAACATGTTCCACAGGTTAAAGTTAGTCCTGAGCACAAGTCAGGATTTAATTAAATTACACAGTAAACTGGTTAACAGATTTTACACATTCGAGTTAGCCAGGCTTGATACATTGACACATTGATACATTGACATAGCCAGTTAAGTGACAAATGTTGTATGAGTCTAGTGTTAAATTGACCTAAGGTGGAAAGTAAGGTAATATCAGCTGGAAGTGAGTTCCAGGATCTACTTACAGAGTTTGCAAAGAGAGAATCACCGGCTGTATTATTAATTTTGCTAGTCTGAATTAGTAGTTTGTTAGAGGATCGAAGCGGTCTAGGATTGTTATAGGGGGTGATAATATTTGAAGTGCAGGAGTATTGTCCGGATTATAGAGGATTTTATAGGCCATAATCAGTTGGTTATACTGTATTAGGCTAGGTAGTTCAAGCCAACCAAGCTGATTTAGATTGATGCAATGGTGTGTCCTAAAAGGCAGCCCAGTGGCAAACCTGGCAATGTGGTTGTAGCAAATTGAGTGTTTGTTAAGGACAGTCTTGTTCATATTTGAGAGTAGAGGGGATGCATACAGAAGGGTTGAAAGAAGGTGTGAGTGAGCTATGGCAATTTTAGCTGGAGGGTTTAGGAAGGCTTTTATTCTGTAAAGTGACCCTAGTTTTTTATTGATGGTTTTGATAGTTTGGTTAACATGTAGGTCACATTTGAGATTATTGTCTATGATGACACCTAATAGTTTAGTAGATGGGTCAGGGGAGATTATTGTGCCATCATTTGATTTTATGGTAAAGGTGAAAGCGGTAGACCTACGTGTTGGTGAAATAACAGCAGTTTAGTTTTTTTGGGATTTAGGATCAGACGATGTTCAGAAAGCCAGTTTTCTATTGCATTAAAGGTGGTCTGGGTAGCTGACCATAACTCTACTGGAGATGTGGCTGAGCAAATCAGAGTAGAGTCATCAGCATATTGGATACAGCTGACTTTTGGGATGACAGTATAAAGGTCGTTATTGAAGATGAAGAACAGCAAGAGCCCTAGTATAGAGCCTTGTGGTACTCTGAGGGTGTTAGGTAGAAGGTTAGAGAGTTTGTTCTGCCAGAGGCCAGCCTGCTGTCGACCATGCAGGTAGGATTGAAACCATTGGAAGGCTCCAGTATCTAGACAGAATGTTTGCAGGGTGTGGATTACAAGTTGGTGATCAACCATATCGTATGCCTTGGAAAGATCCAAAAAGAGGGCTGAGGATATGTAATTATTGTTGCAAGTATGGTTTATGGTGTTAGTAAAGGCTAGGAGGCCTGAAGTAGTGCTGTGATGAGGACGGAAGCCATGCTGAGTGTCTGCCATAAGGCGATTTTGGATTAGGTGGTGCATGAATTGTCTATGAATAAAGTTTCCATAATTTTTGCAAGTGGAGAGAGTATAGTTATTGGCCTATAATTGGAGAATTCAGTAGAGCTGCCTCCTTTGTGAAGTGGGATTACATAGGATATTTTCCAGATGGTGGGAAATTTAGATTCTACCATGGTTCGTTTGATTAGTTTTGAGACGGGGTAAGCAATAGCATCAGCTAATTTTTGTAGGTACTCGGCAGGGAGTTGATCAGCAGAAAGTGTAGTGGGTTTTACTTTTTCAGTCAAGGTACGGATAAGTGAAGTGGCGACTGGTTGGAAGCTGAACGCAAGTAGGTTTCTAGGGGTGCTACTTTCAGGACCAGGGGAGCTAGGAGGTAGATGGCTAGCTAGGGCTTGAAATGTCTCAGTAAAGAATTGCTCAAAACTATCAGAAACATCTTCAGGGGTTTTATCAATAGTAGCAGCAGGGATTGGGGTTGAAGTTTGTCCAGGATGTAGTATATATGACATGCCACCTGACAGGGTATGGCATTACTGGGTTCAGAGAGCTCAGTCCCCAGATTGGCTATGTGGTGGCATCCCACACATGTGTTGTACGTTCCTGGCCAAGGGTGATGGCTGACTGCATACATGTGGCAGCTGTGACATTGCCACATGACTCACATAAACCACAACTGGACCATAGAGGTGATTCACAGGTTACTTTTGCACATGCTACCCTAGTAGTGTGATTGCCATGGTGAGTGCCAACACATAGGGCCAATGGGGAACAACATACTGAAGGTGTGTATGTGTGGGTGTACTGCTACTGTTTCATAGCACTGGCATATATGACTGCACACGTGGGTAAATGCCAGGTAAGACATGTGCAATGTGTCACAGGCAATGTACATGCGTACAGGACAGACAGTGATGTTCTGTCATGTGTAAAGTTGACATACGTATTGTACGCTATGCAGATGTCACTAGGAGTCTACAGAAGCACTGTAACTCTGCATTGCAGGTGTAAGCAGTGTTCCAGGGAACCCCAAGCGAACATGCATGCAAACAAAGCTACAGTAAGCAAGGCTGGAAGTAGTGCATTGTACAACAAAGAAGGGGTAACAATAACAGCAAGTAACAATGCAAATATGTAGGCACTATCAACATGTACCCAGGAATACACAGCGCAGATGCCCATGGTAGAACTGATATTATGTCATAGTTATTTGTGATTTGGATTACATTGGTACTGCACACATATCTACATGTGCAAACATCCACATTGCATAGTCGTTGTGGGCAACTTGACACCATTACTGTACATGTCCACCATT
Organism: Protopterus annectens; assembly: GCF_019279795.1. Classification (NCBI taxonomy): domain Eukaryota; kingdom Metazoa; phylum Chordata; order Ceratodontiformes; family Protopteridae; genus Protopterus; species Protopterus annectens. The sequence goes on along the minus strand of NC_056731.1, from coordinate 405,110,048 downwards.
GCATATCACTACTTGCGTTAGCTTCCCTCCTGTGCTACCCTTGTATGAGGCTATCTGTTGACATCCTTACCACCGGCATGCAATTATATGCAGCTGTTACACTTTGGTATGTACTGTGGGTGCAGATAACAATTCAGGACATTCATACAGTTACTGCATCAGGCATGCTGGGATATACAGCTCACATACACTGAAACTGCTGGGATATACACACACTCATAGCAGCACACTGTACTGTACAAACATGATACTACTAATACACTTCTATGTAGTCACCCTGTGCATCAGCAACGTGTTTACCTGTTCCCGCAATGATGTTGGAGATTGCAAGAGGTGGCACAGTGTCATCATATGCACAGGGTGTGAATTAGGTATGCCTGAGTCAGCCACTGATACCACCAATTGACGTGTGTGTATGTGTGTTGGTGAGGGGCAGCAGTACAGGGTGGGGCAGTGTTGGTGCAGTGTGTGCGTGTATGTGGTCACCCTAGGTGTTAACATTTCGCATGTTTGTATGCACGCACACAGTTCCACCTCAAGGCTGCCATATACAGGGGTTTGTGGACAGCCACAGACTGCACCTGGCAGTACCTGTGCCTGGCAGGGGTGCTATGGACCGTATCCAGTACTAAGCCAGACTGGGTACTGTCATCAGAAGCGGGAGTGTGTTGACTGGACACAGGTCCCTGTTGGGACTGTCCAGAGCCATGTGCACGTGGTCTCCTGGGGCGTTCCGATGACAGCACAGACCCAGCATTGCTGGGGCTGCTGCTGGCACTATGGAGGCGTGCGTGGGCCTGTTGTCGTCCGCGTCGACTGCCAGCTGCTGCTGTTGCTGGCATACGGCCACGTCGATGCCGCAAACGCCCACCATTGCCCTGGCTCATGGGCATTTGGTTGTGGAACTGCTGTAATATGTCCCCACAATGTCTGTCTATGACATCGGTGAAATTACGGATAGCATCCGCGATGCATACTGTCAGTCATGGCTGTGTGACATGCTCTCAGCTCCCTCAGACCCTGTCTGGTGTACCTTTCCATACGCAACTGTGCCTGCATGACAGTCCGAAACATAGCTGAGGTTGACAAACCTCTTTGGGCACGTCGGCCAGAGGCAGTACGCCCACGGATGCTCCCACGAGAACCCATGGGCAACTGTCTGTGTGGTTCCATAGGAGGACCCTGCCCATGGTTGCTGTGTGGGGACACATGTGCTACAGGTACCACATTACCCTGGTCTATGCCCACTGTATCCTGTCCTTCACCTAGGGACAATGGTGACAAAGGATGTACTGGCAGGATGACTGTGCACAATGATGGGGTTGACAGCTGTGTACTGTCAATTGGCTGACCAATGGCGGACCCTGACACACCTTCCTGTACCATTACACAAATATCATCATTACCAGTACCTGTGGCACAAGATTCAGGTTCCCTGCTGCAGGACACCAGAGCAGCACCAGAACCTGTGGGAGGAAGACAGGAAACACAGTTTACAGTCTCCAGACATTGTTACCAGTGATGCACTTATGCACACATGGACACATGCACACATGGACAAATGGACACAGGCACACATGCAGACATGCACACGTGGACACATGCACACAGGCACACATGCACACAGGCACACATGCACACATGCACACGTGGACACATGCACACGTGGTCACGTGTACACATGCACACATGCACACGTGGACACAGGCACACATGCACATGTGGACACAGGCACACATGCACACATGGACACATGGACACAGGCACACATGCAGACATGGACACAGGCACACATGCACACGTGGACACGTGGACACATGCACACATGCACACGTGGACACAGGCACACATGCACACCCCGCAGTATACACACAGAGCACTACTGAGTTACACTACTGTTACTAGCACTATCAGGACTATTACAGGTATTGTTAAAGACACTCACCAGCATGGATGGCCTGCCTTGCTGTAACCCTGGAGGGACCTGCAGAAATGATGAGATTAATGTCAGTGGGCACAACTGTGCCATTGATATTGCATATGATACAGTGCAGTAGTACACCAGTTGCCTTTCACACGTCAGCTGCTGATATTGCCAGTATCACACATGCACAATTACATACTATGATGACAGATACATACCACGGACACACCTTACACATGCATAAACTAACAGTGTACAGAACAGTCAAGTGTACATATGGCATATTACCTGCACGCTCCATGTTGTGCTGCTGTGTGGATCCAGCCTCCATCATGATGCAGGTGTACTGCTGTTGCTGTTCCGGGGCTGGAGCCACAACACTTAGGAGTAGCCCCTCCAGTCTGGTGAGGGGGGGATGTGTGGCCACCCCACCTCCTGTGGATATCTGATGCACGCTGACGGACACTTCTGATTAAATCACTGCAGTGATGTCGTACCTGCTCATATGTCCTATTATGCATGCCAATATCATTTACCCTACGGACAAGGTCTTGCCACAGTGCAGCCCTCTCCTGCTGATTCTGACTGGTGCAGGAAAACAGGATGTCATACTCCCGCACCAGGCTCTGGTGTATCTCCTCATCTTCCGCTGCAGAGTAGGCGGGATTACGCTGACGCGCCATCCCCCTGGAAGAGAACACAAACAGGATATCAGCAGACTATGTCAGAAATATATGGCACACATACTATACATGATACTCATGTGTAGTGATATACTACTACTCCCATATGTTGCATGTGTGTGTGTCGTGGTGGATACACAGGTACATGGCCAGATATCAGTGCTCAGCCAACACCTGTGCAACAATACCTGCCACATTCCACACAACATAGTAGCATGCCCCATCGGTCAGCACACACTGACAGGCCCAATGCACAACCTCCCTCTGGGGGTTCATACCAAGGTACTGTATGTGGGACGCCATCCACTAGTGTGATGTGGACAAAAGTTACTCGGACTGGATATACATATCCCACCACCACCACCAGCACAGTAGACTACTTTGATATGTATGTGATTAGACAGTTATTCACTTGTTAGGACTGAGATGGTATCCATGCAGCACACTGGGCCAGTGGAAGCCACAACCCACACTGCTGACCCCTTTGCAAATGCTTACCACAGACATGCCACAGATTGCATGGAACTTGCACACACATTTCTAACCCAGACCCTATGCACAAAGGTTAGGCATCCTGTCCGGTGGACCCCAGACAGAGGCAGATTGTATAACAATAGCAGGAGGCTACTGCAGGACAGAGCATATTCACATTAAGGGAAGGCATCTGTGGTCAGCACTGGTACTATGCTACGGTCCCTCATAACAATGGCCACGGCCTACTCTGGGAGGGAAATGGCCACAAACACTATGGATAACCACAAGGCCTTCTTCAGTTATGTTACACATATGGACCAAATGCCTCAGATATGCTTTCTGTTAATACACACCTACTTAACATTCACCAAACACACAGATATTGGCAACATTCTTGCAGACAAGTTCGGTGCACGTATCCCCCCTCCTTCTCCCCAACCAGTTGAAATAGTTATCACAGCTGTATGTAACCTCCCTATCATTTCACATGTCCAGGTGAGGGCCGCCCTCAGCAAAACAGAACACACAGCATCACTGTGACCTCATGGTATCCCTGGATGTGTGCTACCTGCACTCCAAGAGGACATACAACCGCATATAACACTGATACTTTATCTTGGCCGTACTACAGGATATGTACCTGGACAGTGGCATACAGCAACAGTGGTCCCACACCACTAAGGAGGCACCTCGACTGACCCTGGGAGCTACCACATCATATGCATAACCGGCCTGGTCTGCTAAGTTATGGAATTATGCAGTATGGGATGCATATGCAGTGATATCGGGTACTTGCAGACACTTGTTCCCAGCCAGTGTGCTTTTGTGATGGGCTGATCCTGCCTTTTGAACCTGGCTGACCTTTCAAAGCAGTCACTACAGCCATTGCTGAGGGCAACGCACAGACAACTGCTGCCAGGATCATGGCCTAACACTGATTGACATGTAATGTATAGTCATCCCCTTTTGGTGGAACTACGTACACACAACATATCACATGGACATACCTATAGATACAGACCTATGACACATTTGGAGGGTTCACAGTATGCACACTATTAACCTGCTACTTTGCATTACCTGTGTTTGTTGCAGCTGGTTGCGTTACCACTGCTTCTGATTCCTGCTGCTACTGTCACTGCTGACAGCTTAGAGTCACAGTGTGTAGCGTGTTTTTTTTTTTCTCTCTTTCTCTCTGTCTGTTTGTCTCTCTCCCTCTGTCTGCTTCCAGACAGTGCAATGAATGTATTGCATGTGTGGAGTGTTAGTACAGGATGCTTTTGTAGGTATCTGCATAGGTCCATGTGATGGCCTCTGCACCAATTGTAAGCCAGCATTTGCTAATTGCATACAGCCAGTTGTGTACTGATTGCAGTTCTCACTGTGATTTCAGGTCAGTGCTTTAAAAGGGTATGTGAGATAGGCATTGCCCTTTCAGATTGTAAGGGCAGGGACCATGCTTGTATGCTGTGGACACTGTTCTGTGAGTGTAAAGGTTAGTATCTCTCTCATGATTCAGGCTGTGTTGTAGATTCACATTTCTCCATTCCTCTCTCCTGTTCCCTGCAGTAAGTGTGTATGCACAATGACACCTACAACTATATAGATATATATTTATATATATATATATATATATATATATATATATGTGCATATACATACATTTATATATGTACATTAACTGACATTATTACCTACAAGCTACCAACTAGCATGGCTGTTTCTGTTCACACACTACTATTATGGGAATCCAGTAGTTTTGACAGTAATTCTACATGACATGCTTTGGGTACTACACATCCTATATTCCCTTTACATTCATCCCTACTATTACATGTTATATTTATTTTAGCACAATGTTCTTGTATAAGAGTCATGGCTTAGTGGTAGGTCATACAGACTACTGTTTCCAAGGTCCTGGGTTCGGGACTGACAGTGGGATTTTATTTTGCTTTTGAACTGACTACAGGACCTGTCAATCAGAGTGACTAAGGCACTTTTAAGCAGTTGTAACCGGGTTAGCGCTGGTTTGCGCAGTGCTCATGTATGCGCACTGGCGTTTAGCTCACAAGCACACACGCGACACCCGCTTACAACCGCTTAACAGTGCTTACTCTGGCGCACACCCGCGCTATTTTCTTTGAAATAAATGAAATGGGGAGACAGGAAAGTGGTGAAAAAGGGGTCACAAAGAGGGTAAGACAGTAGGGAAACAAGCTTGGGATTTGCAGGAGGGATGTAGGTAAGGCCTATAGCTGCCCATTTCTTCATCAGCAACAGCTGTGCATATGTATGTAATTTGGTGTGACATTTGAAACCTTCCACCCCTGAGAGAGGTGTCAGGACAACAATAATACTTGTTGTACAGCCAATTGTAATTGATAGTTTCCATGTCCAGCAGACATGTGTGCGGAATGGGCAGCTATGTATGGGGCGTAATGTTTTTGTGGGTACAGAGTGCCCTTTTTTTTTTTTTTTTTTTCAGGTGAGAGTGGTATGTCAGGTGAAGGAAGTCGGTACAGCTGGGGAGGTAGGTTGGGTAGGTAAACAGACAAGACAAACAAGACGCATACAGGGACGGTGTATGACACGTGTGGGGGGGGGTTACACAATTGACGGGGACGGAGGTTTGGATATCCAGAGCCCATGAGCCCACAGATGGCAACAGTGGAACTGATATCCCCACCCATAGGTAGTTGCCACTGTTCCTTCACTGCCCAGGACGGGGCTGTGCTGGGGGCTGTGTAGGCCAGGCAACAGGCATGCCCGTAAGTTGTGCCACCTGTGCCTCAAGCTGGCGTAGGGGCTCAAGAACAGAGTCCCGAATCTCCCTACGCACCACAGTCCGGACACTACGGAGGGTGAGTGGTGGTTCTCCTCCGGCCACACTTGCAGGGGGGGGGGTGAGCCCCATCCCCTGCAGCGCTTCCACCCGCAGGTGGCACAGGGCCACCGGAGGAGGGTCCAGACTAGGCACTAGTGCCAGGTGCACTCACCAGCTGAGGTGGGAGAGGTGGGTCCGCTGGAACCCGCCTTCCCTGTCGTCCTATGTTTTGCATTATGTCATGACAGTTTGGGTTAGTGACATATAATACCATTCACAATTAGTTGTAACAGCATGCATTAGTATTCCCATTAACCAAACACCCAGATATTCACACCATTGAACAGCGAGCATAACACATGCATAATTTGAACAGCAATACACAGTCCAACAACATGCAGGGTTGATTGATGGCAGCAGGCCATCAGGTTTGGATGTATGAACAGGGCAGATGCATCAACGGACATGCAAATATATATGACCCAACAGGACAAACGTCCAGGGGTGTTAATTGTGATTGCATATACCATTTTCACGTGGAATGGGTTATATGTGGTTATAGGGTGGGGTGAAGCAAATAATATTAACACCTTCGAATACCAATACATATGCTGTACATTTCTAATAGCTGCACATATATACACACTACTGTTCTAACTACAATTTCCAATATGATAACTACTTCAACTTGGTGATAGGACTGTTACTGCAACATCAATATACATTTTATTGTTCTTCATACACATTCATATCTAGCTTTGTTCAGCTACATCATCCTGCTACATTTGCTTTATATAGCTATAGCCAAGTGTGGATGTTTGGTATATCAGACAATCAAACTATCTGCATATTGCAGACTGAGAGCAACATATCCAGATTTTGGGATACACATTCCAGATGCAGCAACACTTTGAACAGATTTCGCTGTTTGGTTTGGATTCTCACATGCATTTCATTCTGTACTGACTGCAGTATACTTTATTCAGGGGTTATTACTACTGTATTGCTGGATTCATGACACATTCTCACACTCTCTCACTTGTTTTCATTTTACTATTCAGGATGGTACTTAATTCTAGGCTGTATTGACATGTTTCATGTTTTACCTGTAGTTATTACAATCCTTTCCAGCAGTCTCACTTCTGTCATGTTTCAGTATTTCAACAGGGATATATTTCACACATGTGATTTCATCATCTTCTGCAGCTATACTTTTCAGCCTGCTGCAGGTTGTGTACTATTTTCTTACAGGTGGGGCATTTTTATTTCAGAATTTGTCAGACATTTTCATTTTTCTGTTTGGCTTACAGGCTGCAGCACACTTTTGTAATCAAGCAATACTTGCAAACACTTTCACACTGTTACTTGCACATTTTATTCCTTAGTGACTACACTGCACTCTTTTGCTGACTGTCATACATTTATATTTCTTTACAGTTACTGGTAGTGGATTACTGACCTGCCTGGTGGCGCAACTGCACCAGCCTGTCGCCATAGGCTCTGCGGTTCGCAGAACGGACACCTGCAGCTGTAATATAAATGAAGTAATATTGGAATACACATCTCCATAATATCAGCTAGTTTAATTTCTTACATACATAATTAAATGTAACTTACTCAGTAGTGGGGCGTTGGGCATTTGCCGGGCCTCCTGGATCCAAAGGTTCAGTTGGTCCTGCTTGCGTCTCTTCAGGTCCGCATGGTGGTGACAGACCTGCTCACCAGTCCTTGGAATCCCTGTGGCACTGGTGAGATCATGAGCCAACCGGTCCTACGCCTCAGCCCTGTATGCTCCCCAGAGGACCTGGCCCTGCATGAGTTGGGCCTCATGATTGTGGACTAGGAGCCAGACCATGTACCTGGACTCCTCAATGCCCCACCTCTGTGCTCGAAAGCAACTACCCTCTCCTACTCCTGTCATTCTGGCTGCAGTTCAGTTCTACAATCGTTTATGCTGTGTATTCCCACCTATGGGGCTTATATAGTCCGTTTTTCCTGCACATATCTGTGATTGGCCATTTTGGAATTGTATCAGCTTCAGTAAACCTGCATTGTCATGCTCCAGTTTGTATTCATTCCTATATATTAGCTATTATTGCATTTATAGGTACTGCTGTCATGGCTTAGTGGTTCAGTACCTTGACTATGGTGTATAGTATCCTGGGATCGCACCTGGCCACTACTTTTTATTTTTTATGACTGTCTAGACAAGATGAGGGGTGTGTCTGTGTAAAGGCAGTTTTGATACGGCTTGCTCAACGGTGACAGTCGGTTAGCTTGTTTGCACGGTGCGCAGCTCCACGCAAACGGAGTACGCTGGTTTAAGCCTCATTTGGCTATCAGCATATTACGCTCAGCTCAGTTAGGGACACATAGATTTAGCATGTTAAACCACTACTCAGCTACGGGCACTCATTTTGCACCAGTTAAACCACTGCTCACCTACGGGCAGATGCACTCACCCTGTTAAACTGTAGCTCAGCTATGGGCACATCTGGCATTTTTTATTGTTTTGTTACCTCACATTTGTTCAATATCAATGGGCTATTTCATTACATTTTACATAAAATGTGATTTTATGTGTACATATTTGTCAGGGACTTGTTTCGTGCTTATTTTGCTAAAAATAAAAATTGGTGTTGTGGGGCTCGAACCATGAATGCCTGCTCTTCAGCCAACATCTCTACTGCTACGCTATTGCTTCTTGGCTTACTTTGCATATTTAGTTCTTATATGCTTTCCCACTGACTGCTAACTGTAGCTGAGCTACGGCACGCCTGCAAGCGAAAGACTCATGGTTAAACATCTTTACAATTTAAAAAAAATTATGTGATGTTCATTTGTACATTTTATGTTCGTAGTCTGTGGGGACATGTGTTGTGTTTATTCACATTTCCATGGACTCTGGCGTGGGTGTTTACTTTGGGCACTTTTACTCTTCTGGGGGCGTGTCCGCTTACAGGGCTCGGCCTACGGACACGCCCCCTACTGTCTTACACGGACCGTGTTAGCCTTAGGTGTGATTCAGCATGCTCTCATGAATATGCAGAGCATGCTGACATCACTCCGTTTAACTGCAGCTTCCGTGTATGAGTTATAACTCTTACACGGAGGCTTCGTGAATCCTGCCCTATGTCTTGTACTATTACTATTCGTAGGTTTTATATTTTACCTATAATCCTAGTTTAGAGTGTCATATAATAGAATATTTATATTTACCCTTATAAATTTGATGCACTTTAATCTAGTACTACTGTTAGAATAAGTCCTATTTTTCCTTAAATGTTATGTCTAATAGTATCTGAACAAACATTTGAAAAATCTTTCCTTTTAAGATTCAAACTTTCCATAGTAAATTGTTTTGAGATATTAAGTTCTGTTATTATTAAAAAGAGACAATAACAGAACTACACAATCCTATTTTTTATCAGAAGTGTCATTCTATAGGCTACTATATAAACTATCCTTTTGGTATATTGCAAGCATTCAGAACTATTTAATAACTGATAGTAGTTTAGAATGCAATTCACTGTCAATTCACTGTCTTGCTTATTGTCTAACTTGTATTCATTGACATTTTAGTGTATGATATTATGATTACTTACTTTTAGACAGGAAGAAGTAACCTGGACAGTTCTTAAAATCTTAGAACTCTCTCAGCATCACAAAAGTGTTCATGATTCTAATTAAGCTGCTTCAAGATGGTTCTCATAACAAGGGCTTGCAAATGAATAGTTTTATGAGCTACACTTCACACAAAAACATTCACAAGTGAATCCAAGCCACCTCTACTTTATACATCAATCCCCAAATGCTTCCAAACCACCAAAAAAAACAATAAAAACATTTCAAAGTATGTTAACCACTAAAAAGCTATTGTATTTAAAGGAATAACATTTAATGATTCAATAAGCACTATTTGTATGATATGTTTAATATAAAGCAGACTTGTCATTTTTTAAGGAGACATAGAATATAAACTTGCATTAAAAGAGTGACAGTTATGTGTTATCCAGGTTTAACTTATAAAAGTGTGAATGTTACTCTAATTATTTGATAACATTCCAGTAATAACTTTTATATGTGTAAGAAACTATATTTTGTATACTTTGATGTTAAGTTGTCTATCTTGCCTTCATTATTGCTGGTTGGGTTCGGAGCTGATCTCGGCTCTGACTTGGCCATCGTCAAAAGCTCGAGAGCTACTTACTGGCTCAAGGCCCCCATATATCCCATGATGCCCGGCGCTAGATACCCAAATCTCGTTTGCTGCTTCTGCTGAGAGGTTGCTTTTACTGGCTCAGGTCATATTTTTCAATTTTATTGTCATTGTATAAAAATATTTTATATTATAGTTGGTGTTTAAGACAGTTCGTGTACTTTGTATTTAGTCTCCTTCCCTTGAAACTCGTTTTCTTGTTAGAGAGTTTTTCCCTCCCCCCTCCCCCATTTCTATTCTTAAAGGTAGCCGTTTTTATTTGGAGGCTAATCCTTGTTTCAATTTTTTATGTAATAGTTTATTTGTTAGAAATTGTGGTAGATCAGTAGGTCTAATTACCTTTTCTTAGATAATAGAGTGGGTGTGCTGTTAGGGTGTGGTAACTTGTGTTGAGTGTGTGTGTGTTTTTACTAGTTACCTATTCCCTTTTGTTACTTGTTCTCTGTAAATTGTTTTTTTTTTTTTTTTTCCGTTTACAGGTATGTCCAAAGATACGAAAGTATCTGGATTCAAGAAGTGTGATTCATGCTGTCAGAAGATGTCAGTGACAGATGGTCACACTTCTTGTGTCTACTGTTTGGGCGCCCTACACCTGCAGGACTCTTGTTCGGTGTATCACGCCTTTAGTCCAAGAGTCCTGCAGGAGCATAGGAATAAGCTAATCCTTAGGGGTTTGCTCATACCTGAAGGGTCACCGGCTAAGGTTCAGTCAGTGAAACCTTCTAAGCCAACAAAGCCACTGGCTCCCTGTTCGGAGCCATCGTCGGGTGTGGCGTCTGCTTCAACTTCGGCTCTGACTGGAACCGAAGTACCTATCTCCCAGTCAACTTCGATTCTGACTGGAACCGAAGTACCTATCTCCCACTTGGCCCCGACTCTGGTGTCGGAACCGTCAGGGAGTTGAAAACGCTCTAGGTCTCCATCCCTAGAGTCGATACACTCGGCTCCGGGGTCGCCTCTGTTACATTCGGAGCGAAGTCACCGATCCCACTCTTCTCGGTCTTCCAGACTATCTGACTATGATTTGGAGAGAGTGGTGAGCAGGCTCCTAAAATCGCAGGCCCTGGCTAAAATGTTATCCAGCACCCCTCATCAGGGTTCGGCTCCACCTGTTTCTGCAGTAGTTCCTCCTTTGACTCATCCCTCGAGTTCGGAGCCGGAGTTGGGGCTCAGATCGTGGCACCGTCGGCGCCGATACCTATCCTTTCGGTTCCATCATCGGCTCCAATCTCATCCATGGTGCCGTCCTTGGAGGGATCTGGGTGCCGGGACTCCCTCGTTGGCTCCGAGGGGGCGAGTGGCATCGGACCCTTGTCCAACCCCGTTCTCCTTCTCGGAGCTTCAGCGCAGGTGAGTTCGGCTCCTACATGGGCCTCAGAGCCGTCTCTCTCGGTGCCGGGAAGGTTCCCGGTCTCGCTGGAGCCTTCTCCGGTATCGGGAAGGGGTGCCTTCGAGGTCATGAGGAGTGTGCTGGTCTCTGAGTCAGCCCCACCATCAGCCTCATCGGCTCCTCCCCCTATGGTGCCTGCATCTGCCTCTGCCCCTCCTCCAGACCCCAAGCGTGGAGAACAAGCGCTCCAGGGCACCCCATTGGGTGTATCTTCCTCTTCCGAGGCCTCCCCTCATCATTCAGAGGAGCCCCCTCGAAAGAGGAAATGCAAGAGGAAGCATGTTGACTCCCCTGAGTCTGTCACTTCAGATACCAACTTGGAGGATTCGGAAGGGTCCCTGAGATCCCCCTCTGAGGACGTCTCTTTCTCAGACATCCTTGAGATACTTAGGCAGAGGGGGAACTGGACTACCCTTAACCCCTCTGAGGATGAGTCAGTATTCCTGGACGTGTTTGGTTCACAACCCTATACCTCCTGGGTGTCTCCACCTTTCAATCCACTGATGTCTGTGGTGGCTCGGAAGGCATGGTCAGCCCCAGACACAGTGGAACCAACCCCCGAAGACTCACAAAATTTATTACTGCACCACAAGACAAGCAATTTCTGACTAAGGGTGCTCCCATTGATGCCATGGTGGTAGCATCGGCCACAAAAAAGGAGTTGGCTGAAACTTCTTCATCGGTCCATCCCCCTAATAAGGAATCTAGGATGGTGGACGGATATGGGAAGCGGATGTTTGCATCAGCGACCTTCTCCATGAGGTCGCTGAACTACTTGTGCCACTTTGCCCGCCTTCAAAGGGATCTCATTAAAGGGCTAGGAGATACCCTTCAAGATCCATCAGCTGCGGGAGTCCAGGCTAAGGTTGCTTCCCAGCTGGCGACTCTTAATTTGGTAGTAAACTCCTCCATGCGGCTAATCTCTTATGCAGCCGATGGTGCGAGTAGGGCCGCAGGCACAGGTGTGGCCTTGAGGAGGCATGTCTGGATGCGGTTATGTAACTTTGCGGAACCCTTCAGGGCGTCTTTCACAAACACCCCCTTTGATGGCTCTGCTGTTTTTGGACCACAGGTGAAGGATACCCTTACCAGGTGTGAGCAGGAAGGCAAGACTCTCTCTGTTGTGGGAGTCCATTTTTCCACTCCTTCAAGACTGTATCCCAAGGGTCAGAAGAGTGGGAAGATGTGGTTCCGGAAACCCCAGGGAGCCGTGCCTGACACAGGTGAAGAGTTCTCCTCCAGGGGCAGAGGAGGGAACAACAATAGACGCTGCCCTCGGGGCAGAGGGGATCCGCAAAATTAGGGCCAAAGAGAATCTTTCTCTGACAAGCCCTTTCAGCATCCCTGAGGTGCTGCCCGGCTGTCCACCTTCGGAGGAATATTATCACTGTACCCAAAAGCCTGGCAATGTATAACACAAGATAAATGGGTACTGTCTATCATATCCGAAGGCTACAAAATCCCTTTCTTTCACACAGCCTACGTTCCCAACAAATCCCTTCCAGATGTTCCACCCAATCTAAGGGGTCAAGCAGTTCAAGAAATTTCAAAACTGCTAAGAAAAAGAGACATCCAGCCAGTCCCGGCAGACCAGCAAGGATCCAGAATTTACTCTAGGTTCTTTTTGGTACCAAAAAAGACGGGACTGGAGACCCATTCTGGATCTCAGCAGACTAAATAGGTCTGTTCAAAGAACGAAGTTCCTGATGGTCACGCTACAGTCCATTTTACCCTTTCTGTGTCAGGACAATTGGATGTGCTCCATAGATCTTCAGGACGCGTACTACCATATCAAAATGGACAGACGCTCCAGAAGATTCCTCCGCTTCTGGCTGGGAGCCAGTCATTATCAGTTCAGAGCTCTGCCCTTTGGTCTTACCACAGCACCCAGGGTGTTCACCAAATGTTTGGCAGTAGTTACCGCTCACCTGAGACGGCAAGGATTCCAGGTGTTTTCATATTTAGACGACTGGCTCCTTACTGCAACCACCAGGCATCACCTGCTTGGAGCCAGAGACTACACCATCCTAGCTTGCTCCAAACTAGGCATCACAATAAATTTTGAAAAGTCTGCATTGTCGCCTTGTCAATCTATTACCTTTATAGGCGCAAACTTAAATACAAAGGACATGTCAGCGAGACTTCCATTAGACAGAGCCGACATGTCCAGGTCTTATTAGGATGCAAAAAAATTCAGGCCAGATTCGTCCTAAAGACCTTGGGTCTCATGGTAGCGGTTATCATACTAGCCCCCCTCGCTTGTTTTCATATGAGGATTCTTCAGTGGATGCTGTTCACCCAATGGCCTTTCCAGCAACTTCTAATGTCTCACAAAATAATGATCACACAGACATGCAAAAACCAGCTTGCTTGCTGAATGGTTTCCCCATCAGTACCCCAGGGCAGACCATTTGCTGTTCCTCCTTCAGTGGCTACGGTGACCATGGATGCCTCCCTGATTGGGTGGGGGGGCATTTTCAGGGCAGAATAGTCCAAGGCACCTGGCAGCCTCACAAGTACCATCTGCATATCAATGTCCTGGAGATGAGGGCCATGCTTTTGGCGTTGCAAGCTCTTCACACCGGGACCTTTGCAATTCAAACAGACAATATGTCGGTAGTGTGGTATATCAACAAGCAGGGCAGAACCAGGTCCTACCCCCTATGTCGAGAAGCACTCAGACACTGGCAGTGGGCGATCTCTTCCCAGCGGTTTCTGATAGCAGCGCACAATCCCTGGGAAGTCCAACGTTATAGCGGACAGGCTGAGCAGAGCAATTCTCATGCCTCACGAGTGGTCTCTCAATCAGACAGTGGCGGACCAAATCTTCCGCAAATGGGGTCAGCCTTGCTGCGATCTTTTTGCCACCCCCTTCAACAGCAAGTGCAGCAATTTCTTCTCTCTCCTCCCTCTTCCCAGACACTCCTCCAGAGATGCTGTAGTTCACGATTGGCCTCATGGACTTCTTTATGCATTCCCTCCGTTCCCCCTGATTCCCAAATTGATACAGAAAGCTACCACATTGGGATGCAAGATGATCCTCATTGCCCCTTACTGGCCTCGACAAATTTGGTTCCCATTCCTGCATCATTACCTTCTGGTACAGCCCTGGACCCTGGACCCAGTTCCAGTCCTCCTGATCCATCAGTTGGGCCGGCTGCACCAATCCCTTCAATCTCTCCAGCTCACTGCTTGGTTGCTCCACTTCCGACCTTAGCCAGGCTTCTGAACATCTCCCACTCGGCGAGTGAAGTCATCTTATCATTGCACAAGTCTACCACTAGAAAGACTTATGCTAGTAAGTGGAAACGTTTCTCTTTCTGGGCAGAGGCTAGGAATATAGATCCCTTTTCAGCCCTTGTGCACCATATTTTGGATTTTTTTAGCAGAACTTTTTCATGCTGGATCTTCTTCTGCCACGATTAGGGTTCAGTTAGCTGCAATTTCAAATTTTCATACAGGTCTATTGGATACTAGTATTATGTCCCATAAGCTTTGTAAAGCTTTTCTCAAAGGGACTACTTTACTCAGGCCCCCAGTGAGAGATCCCCCACCTCCGTGGGATCTAAATTTGATTTTAGCTTCCCTGATATTGCCCCCCTATGAACCGGCAGCTTCTTGTTCCTTGAAGTTTCTTTCTTGGAAAACCCTTTTTCTGGTTGCAATTACTTCAGCCAGAAGAGTTTCTGAGCTTCAGGGCCTTTGTGTTCGCCATCCTTATCTAGTTCTCAACAGTGACAGAGTGTCTCTCAGGACTAATCCTTCCTTCCTTCCAAAGGTTTCTTCTGACAATAATTTGAATCAGTCTATTGATCTGCCCGTGTTTTTTCCAAATGATTCCAACAAGGTGGAATACACATTGCATCAGTTGGATGTTCATAGACAGTTACGCTTTTACTTGCATAGAACTAAGCAAATAAGAAAATCAGACTAGCTGTTCCTGTCCTATGCTGAGGGTAAACAAGGTCTACATGTGTCAAAAGTAACCTTATCTAGGTGGTTGACATCTATCATTACATTTATATATCAGCTAAGGAATAAAGAGCTTCCTGCTAAACCAAAAGGCCACTCCACTAGAGCTCTAGCTACTTCAGTGGCTTTTCAGGCAAGATTGCCAATGGAAACTATTTGTGCGGCAGCTACATGGGCCAATCCTCATACCTTTATTTCACATTATAAGCTGGATGTGGCCTCCAGGAGCAGAGCTGATTTTGGTTCCATTGTTCTGAAGAGTCTGTTCCAATGAGCCACCCAGGCTTGAGGTGTTAGGGACGCTGTCCCAACCAGCAAGAATAAAGGCGAGATAGACAACTTAACATTAAGAAGTTATGTACCTACCATAACGTTCCATGTTAGTTGTTTTCTTCTCGCCTTCTTTCGTGCGTCCCACCCTCCATCCCCCTATTTTAGTAGACCGAGAAGAGTTCCTTATGTTTTTCTCACTGGCTTTTTCAGACAACTGGCACATTGTCACAAAGGACAAATGGGTCCTAGACATAATTTCATGAGGATACAGATTCCATTTCCACACCTTGCCAATGAAAAGAGGAATGCCAAACCTGCCACAAAATCAATGGGCAGAGGCACAAAAACAAATTACAGCTCTCATGGACATGAGAGCCATTCAACTGGTACGTACATGGGAGCAAGGCCAAGGATTTTACTCAAGACTCTTTCTAGTCCCCAGAAAGGACAATGCCTGGAGACCAATTCTGGACCTTTCAATTTTAAACACCTTCTTACAAGTACCCAAATTCAAGATGCTAACACTACAGCAGCTTCTTCCCATGTTGGGCAAGAAAGCATGGCTAGTAACGTTGGACCTCAAGGAGGCATACCTGCATGTCCCTATCAGACAAAATTGCAGAAGATAAAACAACCAGGAACAGTAATCCAGAAAAAACAATGACCAATCCACTGGAACACAATTTATTATAAAAACCCTGATGTCTCTGCAACAGCCTTCAAGGAGTATGGAAAGTAAGAAACCACAAGCACATTTATACCATTACACAACATCAATTACTATAATTATATAGTTAACCAATCTTAGTTAATTAGATTCAGTTTAACAACATTTTCCAATTAAAATCTTCATTTAAACCCAATGGATACAAAGTTTTAAATTTTAAAATGTATATTGCTTCCTTGTGTTGCAATAATTGTTTAATACTTGCATTATTATATTTGTAATCACACACTTGTTCTAAAATGGTCCCTTTTAAACCACTACTATCACTATTATGAATTTTTTTTTTAAAATGCATTGCCACTGGGCTATCTTCTTTTTCATTATTAATGTCTCTAACATGTTCCAAAAGTCTGACTTTAAATGCTCTTTTTGTTTCTCCAATATAAAATTTATCGCAAGGGCATTTCAATGCATACATTACTCCCTCAGAGTTACAATAAAAAACATTATTAGTTTTAAACAAAACATTATTAATGCTAGAAAAACTGGAGACAATAAGATTGCAGACAGTAAAGTTGCAGAAGATACCTCCGTTTCATTGCAGGTTCAACCCATTACCAAATCTCTGCACTGCCCTTTGGCTTATCCACTGTGCCCAGGGTCTTCACAAAATGCTTGGCACCAGTAATTGCATACTGCAGACAAAGAGGAATTCAAGTATACCCATACCTGGACGACTGCCTCATCCAAGCAGAAAGCACGGACATTCTCTTACAACATCTGGCTTTTGTAAAACCTCTTCTAAGTTGCCTGGGGTACACAGTAAACGAAAAGAAATCAAAACTAGTACCCTCAAAAAATATGACATTCCTGGGTGCCAGCTTGAATTCAACGGCCCAGAAGGCTTATCTGACGCCAGACAAACAACTACAACTGACTCAATATTTCAAAACAATGGCAACAAAGACCCAACTCCCTGCAAGAAAAATTCTGCAGGCCTTGGGCTTCATGGCATCTTGCATACTACTAATATCATTTGCAAAGCTGCATATGAGGAAATTACAGTGGTACCAAAAAAGCGTATGGTCTCAACACAGCCACAGCTTGGACACAATGATATCTCTCATTCCCTGCCTACAACAGGAGTTTCTATGGTGGTCGCAGGCATGTCACCTCAACAAGGGTCAGCCTTTCACCTTGCCCCCAGCCAGGCAAACTGTGACAACAGATGCATCGGACTACACCTGGGGGGCACACATGGCAGGACAGTGCGTTCAAGGCATATGAACTGCAGATCAAAGGAATCTGCACATCAATCAAAAAGAGATGCTAGCTGTACAGAATGCTCTGACAGCCTTCAAGAACCTATTACATCCAGGACACCTTACAATAAGGACGGAAAACACCACAGTAATGTGGTACATAAACAAGGGGGTACACACTCCTACCCTCTATGCAGGCAAGCAAGGACCTTGTGGAACACAGCACTGGCTTACCAAGTTCAGTTACAAGCTCAATTCCTGACAGGAAAAAAGAACACATTGGTAGACGACCTCAGCAGAAACATCATGGATCCCCACGAGTGGAAACTGGATCCACAAGTATTTGCAGTGATAACTCAAAAATGGGGCCTTCCAGACATAGTTTTGGGGGCTGACAAACAGGTCTATCAGCTAACAAAATTTTGTACAAGGACACTTCATCATCAAGCTTGGAAAGTGGACGCACTCTCATTCATTTGGAAAAACTTGACAGTATATGCCTTCCCTCCATTGCCTCTCCTCACAAAGGTGCTTCTGAAAGTCAGAAAGGAGAGACCACGACTGATACTCATAGCCCCAGACTGGCCACGCCAGCACTGATACCCACTATTAAGGAATATGGCCCAGGGCCCACCTTGGATTTTACCACAAATTGCCCATTTGGTCACACAGCAAAACAATCAGATTCTACACGGCCAGCTCAAAACCTTAAATGTGGCTGCATGGCAAATCACCTAAGCATCCAGCCAGCTCCTCTTTCCCAAGCAGTTATGGATGTTATTCTGGAAGCTAGGAGGCCCAGCACCAGAAAGGCCTACTCGGACAAATGGAAAAGGTTTTGCGCCTGGGACCAAGCTAAAGGCCAAAATACACTTCAGTATTTAACTGAGATGCTGCACAAAGAACTTTCTTTTTCTTCCATTAAAATCCATGCATCAGCTATTTCAGCCCACTACAACACGGATCCACCCTTATTTTCACATCCACTACTAAGGCAGTTCCTCAGAGGGGCAAAAAACATTAGGCCCCCCAGGAGAGCACCTACACCAACATGGGACCTCAATTTTGTTTTGGAAAAACTTACGCTACCTCCATTTGAATCAGCTTTCTCTGCAGATCTACAGTTTATATCATGGAAGACTGCCCTGCTGCTAGCAATAACTTCAGCCAGAAGAGTCTCAGAGCTGCAGGCACTAATGGCAGTGGAACCTTTCCTCATTTTCCATCAAGACAGAGTTTCTCTACGAACTAATCCTTCCTTCATGCCTAAGGTGGTTTCCAGTGTGGCTTTAAATCAAACCATCCACTTACCCACCTTCTTCCCAAATCCACAGAATAAAGGAGAAAGACTCCTGCATTCCTTGGACATTCACAGGCAACTTCGTTACTACTTGAATAAAACTAAGATTTTCAGAAAATCTGACCAGCTCTTTGTAGCCTATGCTACAGCTTCACAAGGGAAGGCTATGTCAAAACAAACCATTTCCAAATGGATAGGACATTGCATTCGTTTTTGCTATACCCATCATGGAAAACCTGTTCCTGCTACCATTAGGCCCCACTCTACCAGGGCAACAGCTACATCTACAGCCTTCCTCAGGGGGGTTCCAACCAAGGAGATTTTGGAAGCTGCAACTTGGAGTTCAGTACACAACTTTACCAAACACTATCACTTACCACTTTACTCTAATACTAGAGCTGGCTTCGCCACTGCAGTTCTGCAGGGCCTTCTAGCCTCCTCTAACCCTCTATGACTCCTCCACCCATCCTTAGCTTTGGGATTCTACCCAAGTGTGATGACTGCAGCAGGGTAACACGATGAACATAGTGCAGTTTTGTACCTACCATAAATGTAGATGCTCGAGTGTACACCCTGCTGCAGTCCAGGTTACCCTCCCTCCATCCCCTCTGATCTAACTGGCTATATCTCTACATTACTTTCCTGATGTATTTGCTTATAGCTGGAGGGATTTTGTGTTTGTGCGAAAATTTCTTAAACTGGTACTAATTACTGACCACCTTTTTGGGGGCACCTGACATCTGGGGCAAGAAAAACTGAAGAAAATGGCGTCGGATGCATTATATATACCCCTGGCGCACTGACGTCAGGGAAGAAGCAACAGCAACCGATGCCGGACCAAGACTTTGGAATTCCAGCCGACTGCGGGACCGCCTGATGACAGGATAACCCAAGTGTGATGACTGCAGCAGAGTGTACACTCGAACATCTACATTTGTGGTAGGTACAAAACTGTACTTTTCAAGCTGGTTTTCATGATAAGGGCTTGAAAATAAACAATTCCTCAGTTGCAATTCACACAAAAATGCACACAAGTGAATCCAAGCCACCTCCACACCATGCACCAATCCCTCAACCCCCTCCAAACCACCGAAAACAACAAAAAAATCTCAAAGTATCCCAACCACTAAAAAGCCATTGCACTCAAAGAAATAACATTTAATGATTCAGCAAACAATATTTGTATAAGATGTTTTTTGAAAGGAGACATAGCATATAAACTTGCATTAAAAGAATGGTAGTTATGTGTGATCCAGGTTTAACCTGTAAAAGTGTGAGTGTTAGTTTGATTATTTGATATAATTCCAATAACTTTTATATATGTAAAATTTAATTCCATATATAGCAAAAAAAAAAATCAAATTGTAACATTTAAAAAAGGAACTAGTAGCCATTTGAAGTAGGAAAGAAATAAATGATTTACCCTGTAAAAAGTAATGTGCAGCACCTGTTCATAAGTATTCAAGCACTTATTTAAATTAATAAGAATTCCTAACCATGAAATACAGTGATTTTTCATTCGTCCTTCAGCATTTTTACTGTTTTTGTTGTTTTTTATTAACCTCTTGTTGCATTTCTCTTCAAAGAAGATGATAGATTGCAGTCCATTTCATCTGTTTTTTTCTATGATTTTATTTATTTTTTATTTAAAGTCCTTTGCATCTTCCAAGGTGTTAAAAATATTCTTTCCTTCAGGAAGGTTAGTCCTTATTTTTGCTTGAAACAAGATTTGTGCTTTAATATTGTTTTTTCTTTAAGCTTTTAAAGTGGCACACATGTTTTTATCTTGGACACCACTAACGTAGAATAGTCATTGTCAAATCTTACTGTATTTATATATATATATATATATATATATATATATATCTGTCTCCCTTTTCTTTTTCAGGAGGCGCATAAATCGTGATGTTATTCCTTCTAGGTCTGTTCTCCAAGTCTTCAATTTTGTCCCGGAATAAGTTGTTTTGTTTCAGAAGAAATTCAGTGCTATTCTCATTTTCCAGTAATCTTCCATCAAAATCAGACATTGACTCTTCTGTACTCCATATTTGTGATGATTGTTGCTTAAGAGATTCACTCAGCACGTCATCTTGCTTTTTTTTTTTTTGCATTCCTCTTTGAAATTGTCCATTTTGCTTTATAATTTATCTGTCTTTACAGATAGCTCATTGATGTTAATACAGCCTATATGTCTTTTTTTCATAGTACTTTCCTGTACACTGGGCTTAAAGTGGCTCATTCTGAGACAATTAGTTCTTTCTAGTTTTCTTGACAGGAGTTTGAAACTCATTATTTTTTGTAGTAAATCTTTAAGCAGATGTTCAACTATAAAACCATTGAGTTTTAAAACATTCTATTTGAGTTTTTTAGTAAAATCCCTAAAAGAGATGTTAAAGGAGTGCTAAAAAAAACAGTGCTGTTAACTGCTCACCATCTTGGCCACATCCCATGTTAAGCAACCATTATTTTCCATACCACTTCTTCTGAGACCTTCGCAGTGAATGACATGGGTGTAACAGTGAGGAAAAATCAGTTGTAGGATACCAATTTTATGGCTTGCTCAAAATATTTAATAACAAAAAAGTATTAGCTGTTGAACATTTGAGTCCAGCATGACTGGAGCAGTACATCTATGCATGTCTCTGTGGTCTAACCTAACAGTATGTAATAGTTCCTCATCACTTTATGTTGCAGCTTAAAAAGAGGTTGTACTAGAGGTAAGTAGACGTGACCCCCTCACTTATCAACCTTTGTAGCATAATCTTAAGATTCCTGTATAAAAAACATTTTATCACTACATTCTTTTCCCTGTAACTCTCCATAAAAGAGTGAATCAATGAGGGCTTGAGATTGCAACACAGAACGAGTAGCGATGTTTTGACACTTGCCAGCCTACGATGAATAGATGAAATAATCCTTTCCCAGAGGCACCTTGAAATTGTAAATCCAAAAAATGAGTAATTGCTTTATCAACTTGTCCACCAAAATTAGATCTTGTACATAAAATTTCTACAATGTCCAAGAAGCACTGAATGTCTCCTTTTGATGTAAAAATCAAATTGCATGTGTAAAACACACACACATACATACCACAAACATGTAATGAAATACATTTGTATCCAGACAGAACAAAACTCCACACACAGCAAAATAAAGTAAAATAATGTATTTATAACCAAAAAAAAGTAAAATAAAAGTATATGTGCACAGCCATAAAACATAATACAGAAATAACACTAAGCAATGACCACAGATGCAGACATACGTAAACATCACCCCCCCAAAAAAAAAATTAAAAATACAGATTGAATGTACTCTATATATCTCCTCTAACATGCACATGTACTGTATAAAGAAATGTATAATTCCTAATTTAATCCAAGCTTAAAAAGAGCCACCAGGTTAATAAGTCCACCCTTTTCTTTTTTGGTCTTAAAATCATGTTAGTGTGTTATAGGCAAAGATCCTTTAACTATGTGAATGCCTATAAATGAAAATGGTCAGTAATATATATTCAGGAGTACTTCAAAAGAGTCGTTCTTTCATGTTGACATCTTAAATCTCTCATATGAAGTGGTATTCTTTGTTTTCCATAGTAACAAGTTATTTCCTATATAAAAAGATCCTCCAGTGCAGGTAGCCATATAGATGAGCCATTCACTAGCAGAAGTAATTAATACATGACTCTCAAAGGTTTTTGTAAATTTAACCAAGGTAAAAAAAAAAAAAAAAAAACTTTTTTTTGCACAGTAGTATGTACAGTTGCCACACGGAGAGCAACTTTTTTACATTATCTTTAGAGCCTACAGGCTTAAAGGGTTTATATTTTGAAAATAAAAAAAATGTTACCCCGAATTCTTACCTGTTTGATAACTAATTTTACAAGTGTTGCCTTCTATATTTTTGGAAACAAAAAAATGTTTTCAAAAACTAAATATCTGTGTTTTTGAAAGACTTTATTAATCAAAAAAAAAAACAAAAACTAATGGAACCATAAGTGGCAACAAACTTCAACTGTTCAGTATTACAGACCATATTGTTCCTTTGGTATGTTGACATACTGATCCTGCTAGAATCAGCTGCCGAGTGCTTAGCCACATTAGTCTTCTTGATATCTTAGCACATTTCCTCATCCATGGTGCGTATTCTTTTCAGTCATTTTTTTCCTTTATGCTTTGTTGCCTAGGTTAGTCACACTTGGCCAGTGACTCTTTCCAGGAGAGAGATCCAGGGTGATAGTCATACTGACCAGGGAAATTTTGGCCAGGGCCAAGATTATTGCATTTCTTTTTTGGAAAGTATCCAAAATATAAATTTTTAATTGCAGACATTTTTATGTGACCACCAGGGGTCATCCAACAAAAAGAATCATGATTTAACATATAAGATTTATTACTGTGTTTGTGATTTTTTTTGTGTGTTAAACAGCAAGTATTATTTGTTCAAATTTATATTTTTTCTTTGCGTTATTTGGCATTGACCATTGTAATTATTATGATTGTTGATTTTTGCAGCTGTTCTGTCATGTCACTCATTGGGTATTTAAAAGTGCTTCAGCAATGTCTCAGAGCATAGGCCACTCCAATGGCATAGAGAGATAAAGCCCTATGACCTAGCTAACCTGAGTTTGATTAGTGGCTCAGATGACTGAGTGGCAGTGAGTGATTGGTGTTACCATCCAAGAATGAGTGGATGGTTCTATGGGCAACACCCATGTCTGTCTGTAGCAGAGACTAGAGTTGATGCATAGGTGAGCATGCGTAGAAGTGGGGAATAGGGTGGAAGACTTGTCTGCGCTGTTGCAGAGATGGGGCAATATGCTGCAGGTCTCCAGTGCACTACCAATGCTCAGGCAAGTACCATTAGGTTAAAAAGGGATGGGGGAATAGTGGGTTGGTCGTAACATGAACCCCCCCCAACCTCCCCAGACATATACAAAGATATGCAGAGTCCTCAAATGCCTAAGGTCTATGATCGTCCCCAGCACTAATGGAATAGTCGGGGGGGGGGCAAAGAGATGGCTGGATGACCCAGTGCAGACAGGGCATCGGGGTGCCAGACCAGTACCATGATGGAAAGGTAGAGGAACAAAAAAACAAAAGTCTCACAACTTTGAGAAAACTAGAAGGTAAAACCTGCATCTATTGAGATGGGAGAGTCGGCATATTTGGAGGTATAGACACACACACACACACACACACACACACACACACACACACACACACACACACACACACACACACACACACACACACACACACCTTTTAAAGAATTCCACCATACAGGGTATGCCCATGTCCGTAAATGTATTTTTAACGTACTCTGTGTGTTTTAGCTGCGCACATGTACAGCATGTTATTCGTGTAGTTTTTGGATTTACTCCTGCAGGCATGCCAAAGTGTTCTTTGTCATGCCTGCAGTAGTACTGTCAAAATATGGGTGGCACTGTGGGGTGAGGATCCTTGGATACCATTGGGGTGTGTACATCATGATTGAGCTTGTTTAGACTACTGTATTTATACATAATGGTGTTTCTGAATCCTATTACTAGTACGTGACCTGCCATACTATATGAGGTATGGTCATTCTGATAGAATGTTTACTGGCTTCTGGGTGTACTTTGCATCCCTCTGAATGATTTTATGTCTGAAGTGAACCTGAAAAGTAGGTTTGGATTAACGGCCCTCTGCAATCTTGGTGTATTTTGGATAGACTGCAGAAAAGCATTTGACTACATTCCATATTCCTGAACTATATAATATTTGCAGATGTATAAGATTCATCAAACACTGATCAATTGTGTTACAGTTGCTATGAAAAACTGGCAGTTCAACCATGAAAAATGGGCATATTACTGTTCAGAGTGTAAGAATCCAGTCAGGAATATCCCATGATGGGTGTGTCCCCTTTACTATATTCTCTTGTCTTCAGTCCTTGATGTTGCTTACTTAAAAGTCTAGGCACTGGGTGCAGTCTAACTTCAGGAATGCTGTCTTGTAAAATAGCATCCTATTTACTTTGTGAGGGATCTGAAATGATGTAGCTCATCCTGCAAATAACTGAAAGTACAGCTGCAAGTTGTTAACCTTTTAGATGATGTCAGAATGATGTTTGATCATGGAAGTTGTGCAAAAGCAACATTTGTAGCAGGAAAACTGAAGCATTAAGAAAATATCAATCTGTAGAGGAATATGATCTAGAAGAACTCAAAAAAGAGGGAACATATAATCTGGAAATATATGGAAGGGCTGCAACAGCAGTACAGCATGAACAAGTAGGAACATTGCATAGTAAGAAAATATACTAAAACTATTACTGAAAAGTACTTTGATATGTAGGAATAATGTTCAAGCTGTAAGTCAGCTTGCTTTCCCTGTTCTGATTTACGGCTTTGATATGATCAACTGGCCATACAAAATTTGGATCGGTTAGATGGGAAAACTGCTTAAAGTCTAGCAAATGATGCACAAAAACAAGTGCTTGCATACTTATTAGTTGACATCGCTAGATTCAAAAGTTCTAACCATGAAAAAGCAAGTCTAAGATGACATCCTTGCTCATGTTAGCAGAAGCATTTAGGAATTGAGCAGGCATGGAAATCAAACTAGAAATGGACAAAAGACAGGTAGAAACTGAAGTTGTTAAAAAGCAAGAGAAAATCTGTTAAGATAGTCACTAGGAAAAAAGGAAATTCCACAGTTTTAGTAGAAAGTATAGAGAGCTGCTAGAACAATTACATGTTGTTCAGTTGAAATCCAATTGCCACAATACACTGCTGATACTTTATATCTTTAATAGTTGTGTGTTTCATCTACCAAAGTAGACTTCATCAGAACAAAAAACAATGCACCATACCGTTTATATATTAATCAACAGACTAATCCATCAATTATACAATTGATTAATTGCTTAAACACCCTAAGTTTAAAGGTATACCTCCTAAAAGCACACTCGTATGTATAAACATAGAATAAATTGCTCAATAAAATGATAGTAAAAACAATGAGAAGTGGAAAGTAAAAAACATAAACATGTGTTACCCGACAACATTTGCAAAACTAAATAACACCTGCCTAAAACAATCTTAAGCAAAGGCAGTATAGACACGTAATCATTAAGTCCTGCTGATTTAGTTGCATTCAGTTTTAACTGCCATTTTATGTCCTTTTCCTCTAGGGTTGTAGTCTTATCTCCTCCCCTTGGATTCACATGCACCTGGTCAATAATGGCGAAGCGGAATTCAGTACATTTGGGGATTTGCATCTGCAAGAAACGTGTTCTAGTTGCCATTCTTTCAGTTCTAGAGTGCTGCTTGAAAGGAAGAACAAGCTTATAGTGAGAGGTTTACTGAAGTCCCTCTTCACTGAAGCAGTAGAAGAAGGTCAGGGCACTTCTAAATTGACCAAGTCTCCTTCATAGAAGTCTGACAAATCTGGGAAAAGGTCATCTCTTTCTCCTGGACAGTCGGAGCCAGCAAAAAAGCTGACCAAAGTTGCTTCTCTGGACCCAAAGATTGATGGGCCTGGAAAATCTCCATCATCGGCTCATTCAGTATTAGTGCCAGTAGAAGTTGAATTACAGAGCCGGTCCCCAGAATTGGTACTGGTCTCCCCTACTTTAAGGTCACCTCTACTACAACTGGTTGGATCTCCTGACCCCTCCTCTCGATCCTCCAGGAATTTTACTGATGATGATGTGGATCAAGTGGTGCACAGACTTTTAAGGACACCGCTGGCCAAACTGCTATCGGCTCAAACCTAGAGGGATTTGGAACTGACCAGGACCTCCCCTTCGACATTGATTCCTCCTCTGAGCCAACCTAGACCCTCGGAGCCAGAATGTCTGGAACCTGTCGTAGTGGAACTGTCAGCAACAAGACCTATTCTGGGTTCTTCGGGCCCGACATCTGTTCTGACATCCTCTGTTCTGTCTAAACTCAAGGAGTCTAGGAGCTGACGCTCTCCGGTCGGGTCCAGGGAGGGGAGTCGGATCGGACATTTGTCTGATCTGAACTTGCCTCTCGAGGCTTCAGTGCGAGTGAGCTTGGCTCCTACATCGGCCTCAGAGCCAACCCCCTTGGTTCCAGGGATCCCTTCTGGCTCTTCAGAGCCGCAGGTATTGTCAGATCAGATGGAGGGGGACTTTTGAGGTGATGAGGAGAGTGCTGTCTCCACAGACAGCTCCACTCTTAGGTCCTGACATTCTTCCCCCAAAGGCACCGGCGTCTGTCTCTGCACCACACCATCCACAGACATGCGGAGACCCTAGGCCTCAGGATACCCCATTGAGTGAATTCCTCTCTTCTGAAACCTCTCCAGAATACCCTCCTGAAGAGGTCCCTCGTAAGAGACTTTACAAGAGGAAGAATTTAGACTCCCCAGAGGAGTCAGTCACTTCTGATACAGACCTGGACGAGTCAGAAGGGTCCCCACGGTCACCCTCTGGGGATGTCTCCTTTGCAGATATCCTGGAAATCCTTAAGCAGAGAGATGGCTGAAAGTCCATCAACCCTTCCGAGGAGGAGTCTGTATACCTGAAAGCCGTTGGGTCTCACCCTTCTTCCATTTGGGTGTCCCTGCCTTTCAACGAGCTCATGGAATTAGTTAGTTGAAAGATGTGGGAGTCTCCAGACACAGTGGAACCTGTTCCTCGGAGGCCAAAAAAGTTTATCACAGCACCTTCAGATAAAGTTTTCCTTACTAAGAGTGTTCCAGTAGATGGTATGGTGGTGGCGGCAACCACCAAAAAGGAACTTTCTGAGAGACATCCTCATCTGTCCATCTGCCGAACAAGGAGTCTCATACAATGGACCGATATTGGAAGTGCACGTTCTCTTCAGTGACTTTTGCACTCAGTTCGCTGAATTATCTGACGCACTTTACTAGGCTACAAAGAGATCTCCTAAAGGAGCTAGGAGATGCTCTCCAAGGTACAGTAGCTACAGGGGTGTCAGACAAAGTTTCCACTCAGCTCTCCACCTTAAACTCTGTGGTTAACTCCTCCATGAGGCTCGTTTCTTATGCAGCAGATGGAACGAGTAGAACAGCAAGTTCAGGAATTTCCCTGAGGAGACATTCCTGGATGCACTTGTGTGACTTTGTGGAGCCTTTTAAATCTTCCTTTGTAAATGCCGTCTTCGATGGCTCATCCTTGTTTGGACCAAAAGTCAAGGACACACTAACCAGGTGTGAGCAAGAAGGAAAATCTCTCTCTGCCACAGGGGTCCATTTTTTTCTACCTTCTAGACCTTATCCCAAAGGTCAAAAGAGAGGAAAAATGTGGTTCCGAAACTCCCAGAGAGCTTTTCAAGAGACATGTGGTAATTCTTCCCCCAGGGGCAGAGGGGGAAGTAGTAATGGGAGACACCATCCACACTGCAGAGGGGGTCTGCAAAATCAGGGCAACAGGGATTCATTTAGTGATAGGCTGTATCAGCACTCGTGAAAGGATGCATGTCTGTCCATCTCTGGAGGTAGTTGGGGGTCACTTATCTTTGTACCAAGAAGCCTGGCTGGAAATAATAAAAGACAAGTGGGTACAAAGTATCATATCCAGAGGCTGTTCTATCCATCCCAAACATAAAAAACACCCCGGACATTCCACCCAGTCAGAGAGAACAGGCAACTCTAGAAATTCAGAAGTTACTGGACAAAAGAATCTACCAAAGAGTCCCCATAGACCAAATAGGATCCAGAACTTACTCAAGGTTCTTTTTAGTGCCAAAGAGAACAGGGAACTGGAGGCTCATTTTGGATCTCAGCAGATTAAACGAATCGGTAAGAAAGACAAAGTTCCTGAGGGTAACACTGCAGTCAATCCCTTTCTGGGAAAAGACAATTAGATGTGCTCTGTAGACCTTCAGGATGTTTACTACCACATAAAGATGGATAGGCCATACAGGAGTCATCTGCACTTTTGTCTGGGAGCCAGTCATTACCAATTTTGGGTCCTGCCCATTGATGTCACTATAGCCTCCAGAGTGTTAACCGAGTGTATGGCAGTGGTCACATCTCAATGGAGATGTCTAGAATTCCGAGTGTTTCCATATCTCGACGACTGGCTCCTAACCACCACCACCAAGCATTTACTACTAAAAACAAAAAGGTCTGTGTTATAACAGCGAACAATCAAAAGATCGAACGCTGTTATAACAGACCCAAAACAACAAAAACGCAAATGAGCGAACTACCACAACAGCGATTTTTTTCCCTGGGGAAAAAAATTGCTGTTCCCAAAAAAAAAAAAAAAAAAAAAAAAAAAGAAAGAAAAGAAACACCCTAAACACTATTTTAAGTAAGGGGTGTCGCCCCCCACACCCCCCCTACTTAAATATATCAACTCCGAGATCACACTACAGTGCAGAAAACGGCAAAGTGATGGAAGCGGCCAAGCAACTTCTTTCCCTGGGAAAGAATTCGCACAAAAGCCGCTTCGTCATTTTGCTTTTTCGACATTTGCAGTTCGACAAAGACGCATTCGACAGAATGCATCTTCGGTCTTCTGACAGGAACCCAAGCAAAAGACCCCACATTATTTCCCTGCTGTCACCTAGGAATCATGATAAATTACAAAAATTATGCCTTGTTGCCATCTAACATACCGTTTTTATAGGGACAGATCTAGACACAACAAAAATGATGGCAATACTTCCTACAGAAAAAGTAGTTCTGTGACATCAATTTTTAAACCTTCTTTCCAAGAGAAGAGTACAGGCCAGAACAGTTCTGAAAGTCTTGGAAACCATGGCAGCAGTGATAAACTTAGTTCCATTAGCACGCATGCACATGAAAATCCTGCAGTGGTTACTGTTCACTCAGTGGTCATTACAGGAACTACCCATGTCTCACCATATTCTGGTAACAAGAGTCCTGCAAAAAAGACCTTTGCTGGTGGCTTCACTCCACTTACGTGACATCAGGTCGACCCTTTGTCCTTCCACAGCTTTTAGCCACAGTAACCATGGATGCCTCCCAGATAAGGGGGGCATTATCTAGGAAGGACAGCCCAAGGCATATGGCAGGATCACGAGGCCCATTTGCAGGTCAGTGTCCTGGAGAGGAGAGTGGTGCTTTTGGCATTGCAGGCACTTTAGGAGTCTCTTCTGCTAGGAACTATTGCAATACAGACAGACAACATGTCAGTTGTTTGGTACATAAACAAACAAGGAGGAACCAGGTCCTACCCTGTTTGTCGAAAGACCTTGAGAGTATGGCAGTGGGCGACCTCCTCCCAATGCTTTCTGATAGCAATGTACATCATGGGGGAATCCAGCGTGATAGTAAATTCAGCAGAGCGATTCTGATGCCTCATGAGTGGTCCCTAAAACAAGAAGTAGTGGAAATGATTTTCTGCAAATGGGGCCATCCTTGCTGTGATCTTTTTGCCACATCCATGAATGCCAAATGCAGCAGCTATTTTGCCCTAATCCCCTCTCTGGGGGAGTCACCAAGGGATGCACTTATACATGATTGGCCCTCAGATCTCCTTTATGCCTTCCCTCCCTTTCTCTTGATAACCAAAGTTCTTCAGAAAGCCAGCTCATTGGAAGCAATCTGATTCTCATTGCCCCATACTGGCCTCATCAAATTTGGTTCCCCTTCCTTTGGCCTCCTCTCCAGGAGGAGCTGTGGGTTCTGGACCCAGTTCCAGATCTTCTGACTCATATGTCGGGAACACTCCACCCCTCTCTTCATACCTTCAAATTGACAGCTTGGCTGCTCCTGATGTTCTTCATGTTTCACTGTTGCAGTCATCACATTTGGGTTATCCCTGCCAGGGTACCCTCTACCAGCCCGAATACCAGAGGCTTAGTATTTCTGCATCAGTTGCTGTTGCTTCAGGACTGACATCAGGTCGTCAGTAGTATAAAGTAAGGCAGCCAACACCATTACATCAGTCTTTCTTGCCGTGGACCCCGAAGTAGAAGCAGTTCACACGATTGCCAATCGGCCACTACCTGAGTTTCATCTACTGAACTGAAGCTGAAGTCTTCTAAAGCTAAGTACCCCATTGGGGATCCTTTTTTTCTTGCACTAACTGATGTCAGAAAAATTGACAGTTGTTTTGCCTGTGGAAAGCAAATACCACACTGAGACTTTCATTCTTACTGCATCACTTGCTTAGGCCCAGACCACAACATCCCCCTCTGTTGCTTCTGTGCTTTGTTCAACACCAGAACTATCCATCGTCGGGCCCTTATTGTAGCTAGATATTTTTGCTCAAGTCCTCGAACTCCAGTATGGCTTCAGTAAGCCATCCAACAGCAGCTCTTCTGAAAAACGCAAAGATAAAGACAGAGACAGACCGCACAGGTCCAAACCTAACGACGATGCTCCCATTAAGCTAGTCGTCAGTTCTCTGCTCCTCAGTGAGGTGCTTTCGCAGCCCCGGATGCCCGCTTCTGTAAATTCGCAGGCTGCTACCGAGACCCTTTCGGAGTCTAGTATGCTGCAAAACTCTTCTTCGACTAAGGATCTTGCGGTCGTCTCTACCTTGGATGGGTCCGGAGCCGCTGAGCAGGCTCTGGCTTCCGAGGAAGTTCTTCGCACTACCAATTCTCAACACTAACCAATGTCTTCTTTCACAACTACCGTTCTTTCAAAAATGACAGACTTTCTTAGGCCCAGGGTATGAACTACACCCAAGAATCTGACGACACAATCTTAGGCACCTGCTTCCTTGCCTCATTCTCAAATGCTTAAAATGGCGGAAGACCTTATCATGCTGATCAGGGGAAGCCAAGCTACCCCATCGAAAAGAAAAAAAGATCTCTTCCCTGTAGTTTTGTCTGAACAGGAGTCCTATGACTGATGCATCTGAATATGAAGACATGCAACCCCTCTCTACTTATGAGGATTCTGATGTAGAGGATTCCATTCCTTCAGCCTCTCCCCCAGACTATTTTTCCTTTGGGGAAACCCTTCATACCTTAAGGGAGCATTTCCAATGGCAGACTACCGTCAGTCAAAAAAAGAGACTCAACGAATTCTTAGATCTTCCACAGCACAGACCCTTGGCCACCCGACCCCCCCCCCCCAGTCCCGGATGTTGTGGAGGATGTTTTCCTGGAATCCAGTTTGATTCCTGGCACCCTCCCTCCTGCACCCAGAAAACCAGACGGGTACTACAGCATCCCTGACTTACACAAATTTCTGTTTTAACATCCCACTGCTGACCCTGAAGTAATTTCTCAAGGGCCTAAAGGAATTAAAGCAACTTCTGCTAAGAATCCCACCCCCTCAGATAGGGATTCCCGAGCACTAGACAGATGGGGTAAAAAAGTATACACCTCAGCTACTCTTGCTATCAGAGCACTAAATTGTCAGTTCCATATAATTTCAGCAACATACCCTGGAACTCCTCAAACAAAAACTGTCTACCTTTTCTGCTTGTGCAGTAGCTAAAGAGTTGCAAGAGCTCATGCATTCTGCAAGTCAAGTAACTAAACACACCTTGCACTGTGGATGTTCATCGTGTTTCACTGTTGCAGTCATTACTCTTGGGTTATCCTGCTGGCAGGCTACCCTCAGTCGGCCAGAATTCCAAAGTCTAGGTCCGGCATCGGTTGCTGTCGCCTCTTACCTGACGTCAGTGCACCAGGGGTATAAAAAATGCAGCCAACGCCATTTTCTTCAGTCTTTCTTGCCCCGCGGTGCCCAAAGTAAAAGCAATTCGCAAGTGCTGGTCGGCCGACTCCTGAGATTTTCAAATCCGAATTTCAGAACCAAAGTCTTCATTAAAGCTAAGTACCCCGTTGGGGAAACTGTTTTCTTGCTCCAGACCGATGTCAGAAAACGTTAACAATTGTATTTCTTGTGGGAAGCAAATACCTCATAAGGATTTTCACTCTTGCTGTATTCCTTGCCTAGGTCCTGATCACAACGTTGCTAGCTGTCAGTTTTGTGCAAGATTTAACCAACGCACTATTAAGCGTCGGTTTGATTTTGCATTTCATTACTTTGGCTGAAGATTTAATTATATAATGCCGTCGGAACAGTCGACAACTGGAGTTTACAAAAAAACGCAAGGACAAGGAAAAGGATAGGCATCCGAGGTCCAAAACCGACGAGGCCTCTGCTAGGCCAGTTGCCGGTTCGCCAGTTCTCAGTGAGGCGCTTTTGCAGCCCCTGGCGCCCGCTACCTCAGAGCCACAGGCCGCTTCCGACTCCTATGTGGAGGCGACTGGGCCTCTGGATATTCAAGGTATTGAACACTCGGAAATCATTCCCTCAGATGGGTCCGGAGCCGCTGAGCAGGCATCGGCTTCTGAGGGTGTCTTCAGACCTACACAACTATATATTAAGCCATCTTCATCTTCAAAGACAAACACTAAAGCAGCTTTAAAGACAAAGAAACAAGTA
The DNA here is from genome assembly GCF_019279795.1 of Protopterus annectens. Classification (NCBI taxonomy): domain Eukaryota; kingdom Metazoa; phylum Chordata; order Ceratodontiformes; family Protopteridae; genus Protopterus; species Protopterus annectens. Next base: position 405,076,700 of record NC_056731.1, on the reverse strand, counting down.
CAGCATTCTCCTACTCAGACTTCCATGCCTAATAAACAGATGCTCAAAATGGCCGAAGACCTAATTACTTTGATCAGGGGCTCCCATGCCCCTCCTGATAAGAGGCCTAGGCAAGAGACAGAGTATGATTCTTCTGATCAGGTTTCTATTTCCTTTGATTCCTCTTCTGAACAGGATTATTCCATGCTTCCCTATGAGGATTCTGATGCTGAAGAATCCATTCCTTCAGCCTCTCCTCCTGAGGATTATTCTTTTGAGGAAACCCTGCATACATGAGGGAGCATTTCCACTGGGAGAGCCAAGATTATTCTGAATCTAAGCAAAGGCTCAGAGACTTTCTGCTACTTCCTCAGCACAGACCCCTTGCTATTCCACCTGTTCTAGACATTGTAGATGATGTATTTTCAGAGTCCGGCCTGTCCCCTGACTCTTTACCCCCTGCACCTGCTAAGCCAGACAGATACTACAGGGTCCTGGATTCTCATAAATTCCTATATAAAAACCCCGCTGCTGACCCAGAAACTATATCTCAGGGTCCCAAAGGGGTTAAAGCATCCACTGCAAAAAACCTTGTCCCCTCTGATAGGGATTCTAGGGCTCTAGACAAATGGGGGAAAAAAGTTTACACTTCTGCTACCTTGGCTGTAAGGGCTTTAAATTGTCAGTTTCATATGCTTAAATATCAGCAATATTTAATGTCATTGCTTAAACAGAAATTGTTGACAAATACTGAATGTTCAGAGAACAAGGAAATGCAGGATTTAGTGCATGCAGCTGAACAAGTGGGAAAGCATACTTTGCAATGTGGTTACGATTCACTGGAGGCCTCTTGCAGGGCCACTGTTACAGGTTCTGTTATTAGAAGGCATGCTTGGTGAAATGAACAGAATCTGCCTGATCATGTTAAAGCAAAATTGTTAGATGCACCATTACAGCATGGTACTTTGTTTGGTACTAAAGCAAAAGAGGTGTTGAAAAAAATGGAGGATAAAGCAAAATCCATGCAGACAGTCAAGGATTTCCTACAGGTACAGCCACCCAGGTTTAGCAGGAACTGACCTTCTAAAAATTGGTCCTTTCCAGTGTCAGACGGACCACAAAGAGGCAGATACAGGCATCCCAGAGGCAGATCTCAGCCCCAAGGCTCATACAGGCCTAAACAATGGGGTGCTCCTACCTCCAAAAGCGGAGAAGACAAATCACAACCTTACAGGAAACAGTCCCAATGACTTTCCTCTGCCAGATCTAAGCACTTTTCTTTTGGCAGCCCCCTTAGGGGGAAAACTAGCACTTTTTTTATCAAATCGGCAAATGGTTAGCCAAGACAAATGGGTCCTGAACATAGTGTCCCAAGGCTACAGGTTCCATTTTCACATCCTACCAAGGTCAAAAGGTATGCCAGACCTGCCACACAATCAATGGGCAGAGGCACAAAAACAAATTACAGCCCTCATGGACATGAGGGCCATTCAGCAAGTACCACAACAAGAGCAGGGGCAAGGATTATACTCCAGACTTTTCCTAGTGCCCAGAAAGAACAAAACCTGGAGACCAATACTGGACCTGTCTATACTAAATACGTTTCTGGAAGTTCCAAAATTCAAGATGTTGACTCTACAGCAGCTACTGCCCATGCTGGGCAAGAAGGCTTGGCTCGTAACTTTGGACCTAAAAGAGGCATACCTGCATGTCCCAATCAGACAGTCTTGCAGAAGATACCTCAGATTCATAGCTGGCTCAATGCACTACCAATTCTCTGCACTGCCCTTTGGCTTATCTACTGCGCCCAGGGTCTTTACAAAATGCCTGGCTCCAGTAATTGCATTTTGCAGACAAAGAGGAATTCAAATATATCCCTACTTGGACGACTGCCTAATTCAAGCAGAGAACAAAGACATTCTTCTAAAGCATCTGGCGTTTGTAAAAAGATTACTAATTGGCCTAGGATACACAGTAAATGAAAAGAAATCAAAACTAGTGCCCTCTCACGAGATAATATTCCTGGGTGCAAGCTTAAATACAACTGCCCAGATGGCTTATCTCACGCCAGACCAACAAAAGCAGCTGACTTCTTACTTCAAGAAATTGGCAACAAAAACCCACTTATCTGCAAGGAAAATCCTGCAGGCCTTGGGTTTCATGGCATCCTGCATTCTACTAATTCCATATGCCAGACTGCATATGGGGAAACTACAATGGTATCTAAAAAGTGTTTGGATTCAGCATTGCCACAGCCTGGAGACAGTAATTGCACTCATTCCCTGCTTGCAACAGGAGTTTTGATGGTGGGCAGAGGCCTGTCACCAGAACAAGGGTCTGCCATTCAGTTTACCCACAGCCAGACAGACACTGACAATGGATGCATCAGATTATGCCTGGGGGGCCCATATGCCAGGAAAATGTATTCAGGGCACATGGCCTGCAAACCAGATGCATCTTCACATCAATCAAAAAGAGATGCTAGCTGTTCAAAATGCCCTGACAGCTTTCAAGGACCTGCTTCATCCAGGACAGCTACTGATAAAGACAGACAATACTACGGTCATGTGGTACATAAACAAGCAGAGAGGTACACATTCCTACCCCCTCAGCAAACAAGCAATGACCTTATGGGACACAGCATTGACCTTTCAAGTTCACCTGCAAGCACAATTCCTGCCAGGAAAAACAAATACTCTGGCAGACGAACTAAGCAGAAACCTCATGGATCCCCACGAATGAAAACTGGATCCACAAGTCTTCAGCATGATAACAAGGAAATGGGGATGCCCAGACATAGATCTATTTGCCTCACCTCACAACTGCCAATTGCAGAGATTTTGCACAAGGATTTGTCACAAGCAAGCATGGAAAGTGGACGCCCTATCCTTCAGCTGGAAAAATCTAACAGTATATGCCTTTCCTCCACTGCCTCTCCTTCCCAGGGTACTTCTAAAGGTCAGACAAGAGAAGCCAAAAATGATACTGATTGCACCAGACTGGGCACGCCAGCACTGGTACCCAATCCTAAAGAGCTTGTCTTAAGGTCCAGCATGGATATTGCCTCAAACTTCTTACTTGCTGACCCAACAAAACAATTGGATCCTGCACAGCCAACTCAGGACCTTAAATCTGGCAGCATGGTGGATAATGTAGCCATTCAGAACACTCCTCTTTCAAAAGCTGTTATGGATGTTATCTTGGTGGCCAGGAGGCCCAGTACCAGAAGATCTTATGTAGAAAATGGAAGAGATTCTGTGCTTTGAACCAGGAACAAGGCATTGACACGTGTGTACCAAATATCCCTCAGATTTTACAATATCTAACTGAGATGCTGAACAAAGGCCTTTCTTTCTCATCAATTAAGATTCATGCCTCTGCCATTTCAGCACATTACAATACGGAACCACCTATCTTTTCTCATCCTTTAATAAGGCAGTACCTCAGAAGGGCCAAAAACATTAGGCCTCCAAGGAGAGCACCAATTCTGGCCTGGGACCTCAATTATGTTTTGTAAAAACTCACACTGCCTCCTTTTGAGCCAGCATCAACAGCGGATATAAAATTCTTATCCTGGAAAACAGCTCTGCTCCTAGCAATAACCTCTGCAAGACGAGTCTCGGAGTTACAAGCACTCATAGCTGTGGAACCTTTTATCATTTTTCATCCAGACAGGGTTTCTCTGAGGACAAACCCAACATTTATGCCTAAGGTGGTATCCAGTGTGGCCCTCAACCAAACCATTCACTTGCCTACCTTTTATCCAAATCCACAGAACAAGGGTGAGAAAATTCTGCATTCTTTGGACATACACAGGTAGTTACGCTTCTACTTGGACAGAACTAAAGCTTTCAGAAAGTCTGAGCAACTTTTAGTGTCATATGCTGCAGGATCACAAGGAAAGGCTATCTCAAAACAGACTATTTCTAAATGGATAGGCCATTGCATCCGTTTCTGCTGTTTTCAGCATGGCAAATCAATGCCTAAGGGCATTAGGCCTCATTCCACCAGAGCAGCAGCCACTTCAGCAGCCTTTCTCAGAGGAGTACCAACCAAAGATATCTTAGAGGCTGCAACTTGGAGTTCATTGCACACTTTCACAAAGCACTACCACTTACCTCTTTACTCTAAGTCCAGAGCAGGCTTTGCCACTGCAGTTCTGCAGGGCCTCATAACCTCTCCTAATCCTATTTAGCCCAGCCACCCATCCTCAGCTTTGGGATTCAACCCAAGAGTAATGACTGCAACAGTGAAACACGATGAACATAGTACAGTTGTGTACCTACCATAAATGTAGATGTTAAGAGTGTATTCACTGTTGCAGTTCAGGTTACCCACCCACCATCCCCCTTTTCTTTGCTGGGACGTATATGCACTTCTCTATCCTATACAACCTATGTGGTGTATTTGCTTGTAGATGAAGGAAATGTTATTTTTGTGCATGCATTTTTATTGGCATATTTTTTTCAGCCTACCAATTTGGGGCACCTGACATCTGGGGCAAGAAAAAACTGAAGAAAATGGCATTGGCTGCATCTTTTATTCCCCTGGCGCACTGACGTCAGGGAAGAGATGACAACAACCGACACCGGACCTAGACTTTGGAATTCTGGCCGACTGGGGGTAGCCTGCCAGCAGGATAACCCAAGAGTAATGACTGCAACAGTGAATACATTTATGGTAGGTACACAACTGTACTTTTTGACGCCCTAGAAGCTTCTTGCAGGGCGGCAGTCACTGGATCTGTCTTTAGAAGGCATACATGTCACCCAGACCTTCATCACAGATGCATCAGACTATGACTGGGGTGCACACCTGGACAGCAGGTGCATACAGGGCCAATGGATCCCACAGCAAATCCATCTGCACATTATCCAAAAAGAGATGATGGCTGTCCAGCATGCCTTGATAGCTTTCAAGCCCCTTCTCTCCCAGAGTCTCTCCTGATCAAAACAGACAACACCACTGTGATGTGGTATATCAACAAGCAGGGAGGGACTCACTCCTACCCTCTATGCAGGCTGGCCATGACCCTTTGGCACACAACCTCTGCCATGCAGCTTCACCTGTTAGCACAATTCCTACCAGGCTCTCTCAACTCTCTGGCAGACCGCTTAAGCATAAATCTTCTGGACCCACATGAGTGGCAGCTCAACAGAAGAACCTTCACCCTAACAACTCAGAAATGGGGCACCCCGAAGGTTGACCTCTTTGCCTCCCACACCAACCATCAGCTCAGCAAGTTCTGCACCAGGGAGCATCACTGCATGGCTTGAAAAGTGGCTGACCTGTCCTTCTCCTGGGTCAATCTATCGGTCTATGCCTTTCCACCACTACCTCTCATCCCCAGGGTACTGCTCAAAGTAAAGGAGGAAAAACCAAGGACAATTCTTATAGCTCCAGATTGGCCTTGCCAGCACTGGTACCCTTTGCTGCGCAGCCTTTCCCCACTGCCACAATGGCATCTTCTTCAGATTCCAAACCTCCTGACCCAGAGGGAAGGGGAATTCATGCATCCCCAATTGCAGACACTCAATTTGGCAGCTTGGCTTTTTCCCTAACCCCCGATCAATCTGCCAACTTCAGTAAACCGGTTCTAGATGTTATACGTGAGGTCAGACACCCTAGCACTAGAAAGTCTCATGTTGACAAATGGAAAAGGTTCTGCACCTGGATTCAGGCTACATCACAGCCCTCCCTCCCTGTCATCCTGTATTACTTATCTGACCTGCTGCACAGTGCCCTCTCTTTTTCTTCTGTTAAAATTCATGCCTCTGCTATCTCTGCTCATTTTCCCACAGAGCAGCCCCTTTTCTCATACCCTTTGTTCAAGCAGTTCGGGGCTAGCAACTTGAGGCCACCCAGAAGAGCACCAACCCCAGCTTGGGACCTTAACTTTGTGTTGGAAAAGCTCACCCTGCCCCCTTCAAACCAGCCTCTTCAGTAGAGCTAAAATTTCTCTTCTGGAAGACAGCTTTCCTTCTGGCCATCACTTCAGCCAGAAGGGTCTCCGAGCTGCAAGCACTCATGGCTGTGGAACCATTCATCATTTATGCTGACAGGTTATCCCTCAAGACTAACCCATCCTTCATGCCCAAGGTGGTTCCAGTGTGGCTCTCAACCAATCCATTTATTTTTCCATCTTTTTTCCTAACCCACAGAACAAGGGGAAAAGGATTCTGTACTCTTTAAATGTGCACAGACAGATCAGATTTTATCTAGACAGGACTAAATCCTTCAGAAAGTCTGATCAGTTGCTGGTTAGCTTTGCTGCAGGGGTAGAGGGGTAGAGAGAAAAGCCATTTCCAAACAAACCATTTCCAAATGGATAGCACACTGCATCCATTTCTGCTACCAACAACATGGAAAGCCCCTCCCAAGGGGGTCAGGACTCACTCCACAAGACCTGGAGGCTGCCAACTGGACATCTGTTCACACCTTTAGCAAACATTACCACCTGCCTGTCTTCTCCAAATCCAGGGCAGGATTTGCCTCTGCAGTCTTGCAGGGCATCGTAGCCAGCCCCTAGTTTCCTTGGCTGCCTCCACCCATTTCATCAGCTTTGGGAATCAACCCAAATGTGATGACTGCAACAGTGAAACACAAAGAACATAATAAATGTAGATGTTCGAGTGTATTCACTGTTGCAGCCCTGGTTTCCCTCCCTCCATCCCCCTCTTCTTTCTTCTCTTTCCTTATAAGGGACATGTTAGTATTTACTTTCTACTGGTGGGGTTCTTCCACCAAAACCTGGCTTCCACTTGGGGGTTCCTGACAGGTTAGGGCAAGAAAAACTGATGTAATGGTGTCTGCTGCCTTACTTTATACTACTGATGACCTGATGTCAGTCCTGAAGCGACAGCAACCGACGCAGAAATACTAAGCCTCTTGTATTCAGGCCGGCCGAGGGCTACCCCGGCAGGGATAACCCAAATGTGATGACTGCAACAATGAATACAGTCGAACGTCTACATATATGGTAAATGTACACAACTGTACTTTCCACATATAGCCAGGCTTCCTAACCTTTCTTGATCTTGTCTCATAAGGCTTCAACGAGAAAACGATGCATGAGCAAATGGAAAAGATTTTCTTCCTGGGCATTAAATAATTACATTCATCCCTTTTCTGCTCCTGTAGGTTATATCCTTTAATTTCTAATGAAGCTATTTAATGAAGGCCCAGCTTCAGCTATCATTCGTCCAGTTAGCAGCGATAGCTAATTTTCATCTAAATAATTTAGCCCAAAACCTGCTGTCTCACAGACTATGCAGAGCCTTCCTGAAGGGCACTATTCTGTTAAAACCACCCATTAATACCCCTCTACCACCATGGCATCTAAACTTTGTTTTCTTCTGTTTGATTCTTTCCCTTTTGAACCTGCATCATCCTGTGATCTAAAGTTCTTGACATGGAAAACAATTATTTTGATCGCCATCACTTCTGACAGAAGGGTTTCAGAGCTGCAAGCATTATCGATAAAGCCCCCCCTACATGCTTTTCCACAAAGACAGAGTATCCCTTCGAACAAACCCAGCCTTCCTACCAAAAGTATACTCAAGAGTCTAATTTGACTCGGTCCATAGATCTGCCAGTGCTATGGCAACAATGTAGAATATATACTACACCAACTGGATGTATATAGACAATTACATTTCTACTTACATAGGACAAAAGACTTCAGAAAATCTGGCCAATTATTTGTTTAATTTTCAGAAGCTAAGAAAGATGCTCCTGTATCTAAGGTCACACTTTCAAAATGGTCATCAGGTTGTATTACTTTTACATACAAATCTAACAACAAAAATCTTCCCAGCAAAGTCGAGGGTCATTCTACGAGAACCATAGCAGTTTCTTCTGATTTTCATGCTTGACTACCTATTGATACCATTTGTGCTGCTGCAACATGGGCAAGGCCTCCTACCCTTATCACTCATTTGGCCTCCAGGAACAGGGCCTCTTTTGGGTCCACTGTTCTGAAGAATATTCTCCCGTGAGCCGCTCCAAGAAATATGGTGCTAGGGATGCTGTCGCATCTAGTGAAGAATGAAGGCGAGATAGGACAACAACACATAAAGAAGTTATGTGCTCACTATAATGTTCCATGTGTGTTGTCCATCTCGCCTTCATTATTGCTTCTCACCCTCCTTCCCCCAGCCTTTGGCTCCTGTAGGACCGAGCAGCTACATCTGGTAAGTAATGTTCTCTGACCTTCTTCATTGCTCTATAAGGTGTTGAGATAGTCCATTGGGTAACTGTTGTTATCAGCAAACAAGATCCGGGGAGCTTTCCTAGAGCATGATGGGAATAGGGGATACAGCCACAAGCCAGTGGAAGACCTCTAGCTTTTGTATACGACTGAGTCAGAACTGAGGATCAGTTCTGAACCCAACCAGTGAAGAATGAAGGCGAGATGGACAACACCCATGGAACGCTATGGTGAGTACACCACTTCTTTTTAGCAATGCTGTTGTCCAGCATATGCTAATAGAAAGTTTGACCAGGCAGCAATTCATTATGGGTAGGCGAGAGCACGAGAGCTTGAAGGTTTCCACGAGCTGTAGTAATGACCAAGTCGGATCGGACCTCAGATCCGAGACCCTGAATGAAAATAGACAACACAGATGGAACATTATGGTGACTGCATAATTTCTTTTTTCTCTAGTTCAGTTCTTGGCTGGGGTGCCTTCTGTTCAGAGTCTGTATATCCTCTCTGTGTTCGCTTGGGATTTCTCTGGGTACTATGGCTGCTTCCCACATTCCAAAGACATGTAGTAGGTGGAACTGACAGAGTAAATTGGCCATAGGTGTGAATGTGCATGGTATGGAAGAACAACTGGGCAGGGCTAGCCACTTAGTGATATGAACATTGGCTCTAGATGATTGTCACTATTGAAGTGGTATCCCAAACACACGTGCAGAAAATGGAGAAAAAGGGATTGTAGATGGATGGATGGATGCATTGAGGTTGGAACTAGACAAATTCCTGTGTAGTTTTTAAATTTTTTTTTTCATTTTTGTATGTATTCAGGTAAAACCAAACATACTGGTGCCTGCTGTTAGAAGTCCTACCACCCACCTGTTATTGATTTACAAGCTCAAAAGTCAAAATTCTTTAAGTTTTGTCTTTGTCCTTAGCGTGAGGAACAGTGAAACCAGAGCATTGAGGTAGGGGTTGTGCAAAAAGTGCAGTTAATAATCCCAATTTTTGAAGTTATGTTTCTTAGAATTATTCTTTTCAGCTGTCATAGGGAATTGTTCTTCACATGTACAATTATATTGTTGCTATTATCTTTTACTTTACTGGTAACACATAATCTATATTTTGTGTGCCTATTGAACATTAAGCTGTTTAATGGAGTCTATGCTGATGAGTGGGTTAGAGTAAAACCAGTGTACGTAGATAAATTAATTGCTATACTAATCACATATCCAGAGATACTTTTGTGTGTGCAGTTGAAATAGATGCTGTCTTTTGTTGATTTTTGTCTGTAAGGGAAATAAATTTTGTGTTTTATTAGTGTCCTACATATTTATTTCAGTTTTGTTTTTCTCAGAACATTTACAGATAGTTCTGTCCTTGGCAATGTGGAAAACTGTCCAGCTAAGTAGTTTAAATAATGAAGTGAGAAGGAAAATGTCATAGTGCTTGTCTGCATTCAAAATACATGCAGTTGTAGAATCAGCAGTAAACTGGACACTGGCATGGACTTTCTTTCTTGCCCAGTTTGTCAGTGGTGGATTTGTAGCATTTTTGTATTGAATGTTTTTTGTGTGTATGTGGACATTACCATAGATGTCTAGAAAAAATAAGATAGGAATTACCTGTCACCCATACTCCTCAGTGTAACATAACATTTTAAATGGACTGAAGGCCTACTTTTTTAACTTGTATCTGCCAATCTTGCCTAATTCTGACCTCAAATTATGCACTGATGTTGCTGCATTTCAGCTGCCCTGCTAGCAACATTCAGCCACAAGAAACAGAAATGTATTTTGCTGTTTCTTCTATGAATCGCTTTTAGCCCAAGTGTTTACTATTTGCTGTGTTCTTAAACACGAGTAAGGTCTGAGTGTGTGGTATAAAGTTATTGCAGTTAATTATGTTTATGCTTCTCCATGTATGGATACATATATCCAATGCTGAGTTTTCAATATTTATGTCCACAGTTTCATCTGCAGCTATGTTGACCATGTCAAGAGTTAGTTTTCTTGCAGGTGCACAGAGAAATGTGAGTTTTCTTTATTTAAAGCTGACAGTAGATTGTGGCTTGTCCTTAGATTCTTGGCTCACATTTTGTCAAAAATGTGTACATCTTCATTCTGTATAATCTTTTTGTTTGAGCTAAAGTTGAATGGACTGTCCAGTATCCAAATATTACATACAGTCTGATATTATGATACAGTTTAAGTTGCCCTTTCTCTTTCAGAAGCATGTCTTTGTATCCACCTGTAGCTCAAAGAATCTTAGTTTACTAAGTAGTTTTCCAACAGTTGATGGACAAGCTTAAGTTTTATACAGGTCCTTATTCAGATCTACATATCTAACCATGGCAGTCTTGTGAGCTATCCTGTTTTGAGTGGTTGTTTGCCTTGCATTTAGTACACTGCATTTCTGCCAGTATTAATGGAGGTTTTGCTATAGGATGCTTGAAAGATGATCTCTTGGGCTTTCTGTAGTATCATTAAATATTGTTAACTGAATGTCTGGTTCTGCATTACAGAAGATCCTATATAACCTACATCTCATTTAGTAAAAAAAATTAAGAATGTTTTCTTCATATTTTCTAGTGTCTTAGCTGATTGAATTTATTTCATTTTTGTTACTCATTGTCAATACTTCCTTTAATTGTAACAAACAGAGGTCATACCATTTTGAAGCCCATATTGATGGACTTGGGATATCTGCATGTTGTTAGTTACTGGGTTTTTTTCCAGTTATGAATAGCGTGCTGCACTTCGGAATTGAAAAAAGGGTAAATACTTTTGTTTAAGGGATTATTGTTTCTATTTTAATTGCATTGAGACTTTTTCTGATATTTTTTCTGCTTTCTTCTGGCTGCCATTTGCTTTCCAGTGGTAAACCTCATGAATTGCTAGTACACTGCTTTTTATGCCCAAGGTACAGGGTTTGATTCCACCCTCATTTGCTTACCGAGTGGCTGAGCAATCACCTAACTACATAGTGCTTCTGGGTCACTCTGTGAAAAGGGACACTTGTGTCCACTGGGCTTACCTGTTCCACAGATAGCTGAACGTAAAAAAACAAACAAAAAAAAATGACAGGAATTAAATATATGCTTGAAGCATAGATTTCATCGTAGAAGTAAAAATAATGCTGCTGTTACATGGGTGTAGGTTTGGCAATGTTCTTTTTTGAATAGTCAGAGTTCTAACTTCTTTTCATTTCTTGTCCAGGCTGGTATGTTGTTTGGCAGTTATTCTTGTCCAAGTTCAAGTTTCTGCGTGAGCTAGTTGGAGACACTGGATCTTTGCAGGAAGATGTTGAACCCACGGTGACAGAAGCTGAGCCTGAGTTGTCTACAACATCTGTAAGGAGCAGGCAGAAACTCAGCAGGCATCGCAGATTGACAGCTGAAGACGCTGCTGCAGGGGAGAAAAGAGACAAGACATTATGAGCTGACATGTCATTCTGAAAATTTATGCCTGTGTCCTGATTTTTATTTGTAGTCATAAGTGATATAAAAACACTTGTACAAATCTGACAATAAAGCTAAAGTTTTAGTATGAATAAATTTGTGCATCACACTTTAGTGTGACAATTTAAATGAGTAACAAAGCACAGAATGATGACAGACTCTTTGCACTGTAAACTTCTGGGAACGTATTGAACTCTGGCCTCTGGCAGGTCATAGAGTAGAGCTTGTGGTCTGGTTTGGATATTTGCTGCTTGTAGACCTTCCTTAGTTGAACTAGTAGGTTCATAGATTAGAACTAGGCTAACTGCCCTTGTGGGCCATTTTAAGCCTAGCCAATTATCCCTTGTGAGACTCAAACTCTACACCTTATGTTTGTAAGGCAAACACCTTAACCATTAGGCCACCCTCCCAACCCAATGTTACTAACTTTTCCACCAATAGTTGTGGTGGCAGAGTCCTATTCCTATTCTCAATTCTTTTAGTTTTGAGCCAGAAAATTACATGTATTTCTTTGAATGAATGAACTGACATTGTTTTTCACGCTACACTAGTAAGTACACAGTATTGCATATTTACTTACTTGTACAGCATATTCTTTTTTCCATTGAATACAAGTGTATGGAAAACTGGCATTGTCCATTTAGAAACATGTAAAGCTGCATATATGATGGGCCTTTCCTCCAGTTGTAGCTCTTCATACAAAAGTACGATTTCCATACAGTACATCATTTCCACTTTTTGAGTATGTCTGTTTACTTTATATTACACAAGACAGTATGCTAGAATAAGTTTACATAAATTTAATTTCCATTTTTTAACTTTGTGTTAAAGTGAGTGTAATTGGCAGAATTTTTGCTGATACAGAAGGAAAGGAAGGAGTGAATTTTAGGTACACTTTTCATTTTATTAATTTTGTCATGAAGAATGCCATTTAATTTTGTTTTTGGTATGCTGGTTTATCAAGGACATGGTACATATTTTTGACCCTGTCACTCAATGTACAATATATATTGTATGTTAAACAGTTTAGATTGTTATACTGTGTGGATTATCCAGTCAGTAGATTAACTCAAGACACTATCTTGTATGTGCATTTTTAACATTGTACTTTTTTTCTCCTGCAATGTTACCTTTATAGTTTATGTTCCTGTCGTTTTGTTACTATACAGGGTAGCAGTTGTGGGATTAGAAGCAACTCTGCACCCAAAGCTACTCAGTATGGATATTGTTTCAGTCTACATTTCCTTTGTGAAAGTGTTTAAACTCTGACTACATTGTAGTGTAGCATTTAATTTTGTTGCAAAGGCAATGTCTTCCATTAACTGTACATCCTGTAAACTCCTGTAGTTGATGTGCATGCTGTACTGCAGCAGTGGGATAGAATATCAAAGACTTAGTAAGTTCTACATCAGCATGATTAATCCCTCCCTAACATTGTGCTTCAACCAGATGATCTATGCAGGATTCCCTCAGAAAGGAACACTGGTTTTAACTTCGTAAGACAGGTAAAAGACAATCTTCTCTTTCTAAGTCATCAGAGCACAGTACCCTGGCTTCTTACCTGTATTAAAGTAAATGTTCAAACTTGCATTTTAATTCTCTGTAAAGTCATTAATTTTTATTCCCTCATACCTCTCAACTCCGTAGCACAGGAAATCTGGACAAAGCCTAAAATAATTGGGGGGGGTCAAAACTAGGTACAGATTTTAAATATTGCTCTTATAAACTTAAAACATTGCTAGAGTAACAGGATTTGTATTAGCGTGTATTTTCTGAAGGATATGAAATCTGAAACGCAAACATGTATAATTATTTCATAACTTTAATCATCAGTGATTTGCCTGAAAACATTTTTTATGAGGAACAGACCAAAAATATAAGGCAAAAATCTGGGCATTCTGTGAAAATCTGGACAGTTGAGAAATATGATTCCCTTACTTTTATTCTTTGTTTTTTATTCCAGCAGAGGCAGTAGAATGTCATTGTGTTTGCAGGCTACTGAATGTTGATTTTGTCACTAAGGGTTCTGGTATTTGTAGTTATGGAATGCTTTTCTTGCAGCGAGCCACTGAAGCTTAGTAGTTGAATGTAGGGCAACAAGTGGTGGTAATTAAGTGCCTGTAAACAAATTTTTAGGCATCACCCTTGCTCTATATTAAGATGGAAAACTCACAGTTTGAGCTATTTCCCTTTTAAGTTGTTTCACGTTTGTGAAATCAGCTCATCATCCGTCCATGCAGACATGTCTGATGAGCATGATTACTTTATTCACTGTAGTGTTTTCCTGTGTCATGCTTGATTGTGTAAACATTTGTTGCACATGCACATTTTTGATATTTATGGACTGCTTACACATATTGTCTATGGTCAGTAGATTTTAGCAATAATTCCTTGGTTCTTCAGTAAGTGGTTTAAAGTCCACACACTTTTCCTTTTATGCAAAAATCTGTATTTTGTTTAAATAACTACTGTTACTATGAGTGTTGGCCAGTGCTAACAAGATTAACAGGTACAACTCTAGTAACTTGGTTCTCGCTCCCAGAAATAATAATGAGTTGCAGAACCATTTTAGTTTCTGTACTGTTACACTTGGCTAGTTATAATGTAATTGAAAAGGGAGTCAGAGTCATACTACTTTTAACATATGGTAAACAGTTAATTCATTCTTTTCATGCATGTCGGAATTGGGTCCTTTACAATCTATAGCTTGGGGAAAACATGCATTGTTGTCATAACATACATCCCTAAGTAATTGTTGGCTTTCTTTAACTGTACACTAAAGAATGCGATGTGCATTGTTTTCAGGCAAAGAGCTAGAGTTCTTTTTTTTTGTCTGTTTTATAGTTTTATGTACGTAATTATTTGTTTCACTTTTTGCAGCCAGCAGTGTAGTGAACTATTTATAAGAAATGCAATCAGAGACTGTCAGTTCTAAGAAAATTCATCAGTGAATTTATTCATTTTATTTGTAAGTGCATCAGTTGTAGCTTTGTTTTACTACTGTAGAAATATAGCGTAGGGCATTTTATGTCAGTGTTAATATTGTAAAGGGAAAATACTATGTATTTAGCTAAAAGTCCTCAAATGTTCATTTTGTATTGTTTCAAACTGTTACTGTTAAAATAGCCCAGCAGAGGATGCAGTGATAATTGTGTTAATGGTTTTGGCTAGAAAGAAACCTGCTTATGAGGGGTCTGAAACCAAGGCAATGTAGATTTAATACGATGCCTTAAGTGCAGGATGCTTTATTCAGTCATGATGAGTAGACAGTTAAGGCTTAGTGCCTGATTTATCAGATAATTGCACATTTTTGAACTTTGTTTTGGTTACAAAAAGGCAGATGTTTTTTGCTCCATAACAATGTTATTGTCAGTGTTAACAACTGCCTTGTTTGTTCCTGTCTTTTCTTTTGAACTTGTGAATTGTGTAACCTTTTAAATAAAACTGACTGGCAAACCAAGTTAAAGTTATGTCCACATTGCATGACAATGAAAATATTTATGACAGAAAGTGAAGGGTTATCTTTGTAATCCATAGTCTTCAGAGTTGCTTAATGTGCCTCTGTAAAAGTGCACTTTTGCTATGTAATATACCCAACTTTTATTTCTTCTTAGTTCAGGTGAAAGTCATCTAGTTATTGGATTATTCTATTGGGATAGGCTTACTGAGCAAATGTTCATTTCCAGGGGCTTCTTAGAGGAAGAGTATAGGGGTTAAGAAACATGGAACAGCTGGAATACACAACAGAGAAAAAACACTACACCCTGAATGAAGTAGGAGAAATGAAGTAAGAAAGAAATGGCTCAGTTCTGCTTCAAAATAGGAAGGAAAAAAATGAAGTGCTGAAGTCCTAGAGTTGAATATGGATGAAGTAAGGCAAGAGGATGCTAGAGAGGACAGGCAGGGAAGGTGGAAGAAGAGAGAGAGAGAGAGAGAGAGATACAGTGAGGATATGGGTGGTTGTTGTTGTGTCTTTCGGCTTTTCCCGGTTAGGGGTCGCCACAGCGGAACTCCGGTTCGCTAATGATTGGTAGTTGATTTTTACATGCCGAGTTACCAGCCCTGATGCACAGCCTTCAACGAAGGTATGCCCATTCATGCATGTCTTCACGCAGAAGACGCTCTAGCTGAGAATCGAACCAGATAGCGACTTAATGTGAGGCGACAACGCTACTGCAGCATGATTAATAAAGATGGTCAGCAAAATGGAAATCAAAAGGGAGTATCGATAATAGGAGTTGAAGGTGGCAGGTGTAAAACTATGGAAGTAGATGGTAAGGTAGGACTGCAAGCATTTGGAAGAAGAGGCTACAAGTGTAGACAAACATACTCTGTTAAAACACCACCCACAGCCACACTACACGTAGTAACACAGTATCCAGTGCCTCTGCTGCTAAGTCCTTAAGGAAGACCAGCACACAGCCAAATTTCCTGGTCATTGACAATTTTATAGTGAGGCACACCAGTGTCCCCCTCACCAAACTGAGTCAAGAGAGAATCATGGTTAGCTGCCTTTTTGAGGCTCGGATCTGTCAAGCCACACAGGTACGCAGGTCACTAAACCATAGGTGCTAGTATGACTTTGTCATAGTCCATGTGAGTGTTAATGACCTGAGGCGTACTTTCCTTGACTATATGAAGAGAGACATGATCGAGCTCGCTGAATATGCGTCTCAATGAGGTATGAGCCTGACACTGAGCAGCATACTACCTTCTCCAAAGATGATGCCACTTTACCAATAGAAAATGATTGATTTTAACAATTGGCTTAGCTTCTGGTGTCAATCCAGGGGGTGCAGTATTTGATGGCCTGGGAGGACATCGTTGACAGACCATACATACTGCTTTGCCAGGGATGGTCTGCACTTATCTCCTCTAGGTTATGGATATTGGCATCTCATAGTGCCTTTTTTAGCCAGTGTCAAACTGATAAATGTACTGACTTAACTGAACCTTTGAAGGAATATCAGAAGGTGGTACTGCTCAATGCTAGAAGTCTTAACAAGAAACTCCACTCCCTGCAAGCCTTCCTCTCCGTGGAGAGTGTAGACATTTGTGTAGTAAATGAGACATGGCTATAAGTCTCTGAGAGTACCCCAACAATGCAAGGTTATAATGCCTTTCACTCCTTTAGACCAGCTACTGCACAGGAGGGAAGTAAAGGTGAGGAGTCTCAGTCTATATTAAAATCAACCTCTCATCCAGACAAGTATAAGTGTATGACCCACTGGAACTTGTACATGTGCAGTTCACCATAAACAGGGTATTGTGCCATGTCCTTGCAACCTATAGGTTCCCCTCCATGTCCCAGGAAGCCCATGCTACCTATCTCAGTGTACTAGAGTCCCTCATCATTCAACCCAATACAGTATGCATGGGTAATCTCAACTACCCCTGTATAGATTGGGAATCCTACACCACTTCTAATACATAAACCAACATTCTGGAACAGGTGGTCCATGCTACTACCAGGGGTATAAACATCCTTGACCTTGTACTCGTGAACATAGGAGGCCATGTTCCTTACCCAATGTAATGCCTTTGTTTTTCATATCTGACCATAAGGCAGTATTACTTGAAATAGAAATTAAGTCTGGGGATCCAGTGAAACCAATATCCTTTAGGAACTATTCCAAGACTAGCCTCTGTCTCTACTAAGCAACATTTTTGGCTAAATTCCAAGCACCCCCAAACTCAGTAAAAACTGTAGCATTTTCTGAGCTGTTTACAGAATCACTGTACAGCCATATTGATTTTATGTCCTCTGCACAAAAGAGGTCCAAACACTGATCCGGGTAGCTACAGGCCTGTAAGTCTTATCAGCCGCATATGTAAGGCCATGGAAAGAGTCATCATAGACATGATAAATGAGGACATGGGTAACTTGCAAACAATGAACCTATCACAGTTCGGCTTTGTTAAAGGAAGGTCCTGCCAATTAAATCTGGTGGGCTTTCTTGAGAGGGTCACAAAAGCATTGGATGAATGTAAGACTGTGCACACAGCTTACCTCAACCTGACTAGGGCTTTTGATACAATACTGCACTCAGGCATTATAGACAAGCTCACTAATTTAGGTATAAATCTTTTTTATAACCTGCTGGATAGCCAGCTGGCTCACTGATAATACCCAGGAGGACAAAATAAATGAGGCCACCTCCACCAAGAGGCCAGTCACTAGTGGAATCCCCCAGGGCTCGGTACTGGGCCTCTCCTTTTTGGCATCTGTTTCTCTGAAATGAAAGCAAATGCGGAAGTTTTATGGCTGACTGAGTTTGCAAATGGTTGCAATCTGGGGGTTATCATCAACTCCCCTGCAGACACTAGCATTTTTCAAGAAGGTCTGTCTCTTACCTACAAGTGGTGCCAAAGCCACAGTCACTCAATGCTAAGAAATATATAATTGTACCCCTCAGGAAGTCAACCATCCCAGCTAATTACCATAATGATAATACAGCCCTAAGAGTCAACCCAGTAGTCAGTGATCTGGTTGCACACATAGATAGTAGCCTTACCTTCGACCACCACATGGCCACAGTGATGAGGAAATCCTTTTATGTTGCGCAACTTAAAAGTAAGGGCATGGTATCTAGGTCCAAAGAGGTTATTATCCCACTGTACTATGCCCTTATTATACCAATCATAGAGTACAGTGCTCTTGGGTATGTACCTGACCAGTCATATGTAGCAACTACAGTGACCTCAGAGGTTCCTTATAAAAAGAACACAAGGCATAACAAACCTGCCTTATGCAGTGTGTCTTGAAGCCCTTTCCCTATACTCAAGTCTCCTGTAGATTGTTAAAGGATGATCTATGTCTGGCTTACAAGGCATCCACAAACCCCACACTTATGAATCTCCTTTGGAGGGGGTTCACATAATGGTTAAGCTGTTTACCTCACAGACACAAGGTACAGGGTTTGAGTCTCACCTTTAGGAAATTATCTACACTTAAAATGGCCCAAAAGGGCAGCTAGCCTAGTACTTGAACCTATATTCATAAGTCAGAGTACCAGAAATACAAAGTCTATAGAGCTGAACTTTGTGAGTTAAACAGACCATGCTGGAGAGACAGATGTGTCCCAGAGACTGCCTTTCCTGTGGAATCCATGTGAGGTTGCATTTGTCTATTACCAAGTTTAAGCAGAACTTAGACCAGTGGATGGGGAGTAGGAAATTTACCTTATGGACAGAGGTAGCTTATAAATACCTGGCCCTTAATGTCATGTTTAGATATTCTTTTGGGATAATGTGGCTAGGCTTAGAAGTGTCCCCAGGTTGTTAGCCTAGTAACAATCTATGAATCTATATGAATGAATTTAGGAGGGATGGAAGTAGGTGAAGAAGGCTGGCAGTTAGTGTATAGAGTTTAAACTATGAGCTGTTAAGTTGCTTCCCATAGTCCAAAGTTTGATTTAGTCAGCCTCCGTTGTCTACTTTGTGACTCTCAGCAAGTTATTTAACTAGAGATTGCTTTGTGCTGTTTGGAAAATAAGGCTTGCTCTTCAAATGGACCACATACCTAGTTTACTACATATGGAACTATTTTGTTCTCTAGTTGTTCCCAATACATCAACTTCTTTTAGTCTTTTCCACTCCAAAAATCCCCTACTGTACACTAATCCTGTCTCCAAAACTGAACTACTTTTCATGCCCTGTATTCTGTCTTTTTTTTTTTCTTTTGCACTTCACTGCAAACACTAAGCCAAAGTAACCAAAATGCAGTTTTGTTTCTTTTCTTTCTTTTTTTTAATGTAACATCAAACACCTGTTCTGATGTTGTTAATCTTCATTCTTTCCTTACTGATGGGTTATCAGTTCCGTCCTTGGAACCAAGTCAGCCAAATATCAAGCTCACGTTAGCCAAAAACTCTCGAGCCAAGGTCCTACCCAGAATGCTCTGCTCCCTGTTACCTCAGATCTCATTAACGCATTGCTGTACAGCCGTGTCAAGCCACTGTCTTCAGCCGTGTCTAATTTTTTTGAAGGTTTTATACATTGTTTCTACTTTAAAGTTTTTCAAACAGTTTCTGCTAATATTTCCCTACCCTATATTGTATACTTAAGACTCTCTCCCTTTAGTCTATTTCACTTTATTACCCTTTTCTTGCCTTTGAGGTAATTCTTCATTACCATCTTTGGTAATTCTTCCTTCTCTCTTCTTACCCTTTTGGGTAGCCTTTCTTCTTCTTTTTGGTACTGTTCTTCTTCTCCACATCATTATGTTGGATAAGAAAAGTAGCATTGGTTTTATGCAGTGTAAGGATTGCAGCCGTAAGTCACCACTTTCAGATGGCCATGACTTATGTGTCTGCTGTCTGAATGTCTCCCACCTACTGTGGATCCCCGTGTGAGATTTGTAGAAATTTTTCAACCAGGACTCGTAATGAGAGAAAGAATAAATTGATATTGAAAGGTCTTCTCAGATCTCCTTTCTGTGAGACTGTTTCTGGGTTGGAGGGCTCACCCCCTCCTGCTAAACCCCGTAAGAGGTGTTTTTCCTTTTCCTCATCGAGGTCGCTCCCTTCTTCTCCCTCTGGAGATCATAGGGTATCGACTCTTAAGAAGGTGAAATTGATTACTATTTCAGTGCTGCCACCTGTGACCCTGTCTGCTCCAGGCTCGGCACTGTACCAACTGATTCTGGCTCCAGCCATTTTTCCTTATCGACACCGGCACTGGAGTTCCTTGTGCAGACAGCCTTCAGCTCTGACAGTTCCATCGCAGCCCGTACTGGCACCATCCATGCAGGTACAGTCCCCTTTGGCACTGTTGGTACAATCCCCTTTGGCTCCCGAGTATGACATTACTGTCCTTCATGGTGCTGACACTTTTGGCACTGACATGTTCTTCGATGCAGTCCTTTTCAGCACCGTCCTTGTTACCGGTGCACATTTCTAGATGGCACCGTACCCATCAGGGCAGACATTTGCCTTTATGGTGCAGACACAATTCAACTTCTATGGCACTGATGTCATCGGCGCAGACTACTTCCACACCATTTTCTTCGGTGCAGATGTCCTCGGTTCTGGGTTCTGCACCTCTCGAATTAGCAAGGGTCAAGTACTCTCCTTCCTTGGATCCATTCATTGGTACCGAATATAGTCCTTTTCTAGAAAGGCCAGAATCGCCATCAGGTCTCTCTATGAGGTCAACCAGGAGCCTCTCTGAACAAGATGTGTTGCTGCTTGTTGACCAGTTGCTTGTGGCCAGAAGTCTCTCGCCCAGCGAAGTCCATGTTCCCTCCTTCAGGTGAACATATATATCCTCAAACTCCAATGTACACTCCTTCGAGTGGCACCCAAGTATTGAAGCCTATTATTCCGACAGCACCTGCCCTTCTTCCGACTCCAATAGTAGATCTCACTTTGGAACTGGAGTCATCCTTGTGGCCCTCGGTGCACTAGGCATCTGGCTCTTCTCAGGCCAGTGGTTGTGCCATGGGGGAGGGTATTCCTGGTTCTACGGCATTTTTTTTCTTTGGCACCCTCCAGGAATCCTCCTGGTTCACAGTCCTTTTGAGACTCCTGGTCCGGAGATCAGCTCGTCGGGGTGGGGTGTTGTGCTCTGTTCCAGGCTCCCATCCCTCCTTGGGCGGGCCGGCCTTCCAGGCCATGGAGAGGTCAATTGTCTCCATTGACAGACTATACATGTCTGAGTCCTCTCCCCCCTCTGTGCTGCAACTCTCACAAGCCACAACCGCCGGACACTGGGCATAAGGGGCTCAGGTTTCTCCTCCTCAGGAGACCCCCTCTTTGCAGTCTTCCCCAGAACCCCCCACTGAGGAAGTACCCCGCAAAGCGTCATGCAAGAGGAAGCACATGGACTGTACTGAGGAGTCGTTGACTGAAGATATGGATTTTAATGATGGGGAAGGGTCCCCACGGTCACCCTCTGATGAGGTGTCCTTTGGTGACATCCCCGAGATCCTTAGACAGACGGCTGACTGGAAGTCCTTTAATCCTTCCTCTGAGGAATCCGTATTCCTGCAGGCCTTTCATGCCCAGCCCTTACCTCCTGGCTGACCCCACCAGCCGATGAGCTCATCCAGCTCATCATCCAGCACACACGGAAGGCTCCCGACAGCCTGGAAGTGATACCAAGGAGATTGGATAAAATATTATCACCCCCAGCTGAGCACCCACATTGGTCATGAGGTCTTCCAGTAGATGCTATGGTGGTGGCAGCTGCAGCGAAGAAGGATTTGGCAGAAGAGAGCCAAACTGTCCATCTGCCCAATAATGAGTCCCAGGCGACAGACAGACTAGGGAAGCATGTGTTTGCTTCATTGACCTTTGCTGTGTAAGGTCTTTGAACTGTTTGGCACACTTTACCAGGCTTCAGAGGGATCTTATCAACCAACTCTGAAACCTTGGCAGGAGCTGTTTCTGAAGAGGTCCGTGACAATGTGGCTTTTCAGATAGCCACCCTAGAGTCCATTTCCAATTCTTCCATGTGTGGTAGGAGCATTTAGAGCGGCAGGTGAGGGTATAGTCACCAGATGACATACCTGGATGCGACTTTGTGGACTCTTTTAAGGCTTCCTTCATGAATGCTCCCATCAATGCCGCTTCTTTGTTTGACCCTAAAGTGAAAGATATGCTGGCAAGGTGCGAACAAGATGGCAAGAGCCTATCTGCTATTGGTGTCAGACACTCCACTCTTCAGTGATTCTACTCCAGAAATCAGAAGAGCAAGAAGATGTGGCACAGGAAATCACAGGGCTCTTTCTGTGATGCATGTGCCAAGTTCTCCCCTAGAGGCAGAGGGGGAAACTCCAATGGAAGATTCCTCTTTCAGGGCAGAGGAGGTCTGCAAAACCGGGGCTCCAGCGATTCGTTCTCTGACCAACCCTATCAGCACTCCTGAAGTGTTACCTGACTGCTCACCTGTGGAAGTGGTCGGGGGTCGTTTTTCCTTGTACCCCACTGCCTGACGAAACATAACCACTAACTCTTTGGTA
Source organism: Protopterus annectens (assembly GCF_019279795.1). Lineage (NCBI taxonomy): Eukaryota > Metazoa > Chordata > Ceratodontiformes > Protopteridae > Protopterus > Protopterus annectens. The sequence goes on along the minus strand of NC_056731.1, from coordinate 405,054,098 downwards.
CAATGGATAATATCCAGAGGTTATTGCATCCCCTTCTTTCTTTGTCCAGTCTCATGCAGAGTATTACCTGACGTTCCACCCAGTCAAAGGGAAGCAGCAGCACACGAAATCCAAAAGCTGCTACAAAAAGAGTCATCCAGATGGTCCCCCCCAGACCAGATAGGATCCGTTTTTTACTCAAGATTCATTTTAGTCTCAAAAAAAGACAGGAGACTGGAGACCAATTCTGGATCTCAGCACATTGAACAAATTTGTAAAACAGAGAAATTCCGGATAGTCACAGTTCAGTCTAGCCTTCCTCTCCTGGAAGAAGATGATTGGATGTGCTCTATAGATCTTCAAGATGTGTATTACCACATACAAATGGACAAATGCTCAAGAAGGTACTTCCGCATAGGAGCCAGTCACTACCAATTCCGAGCTCTGCCGTTCGGTCTCTCTGCAGCCCCCAGAGTGTTCAAATGCATGGCAGTGGTTATCGCTAACTTGTGACTTCAAGGATTCCAGGTGTTTCCATAGCTAGATGACTGGCTCTTCACCGCCCCCACCAAGCATCTACTAGAAGAAGCCCTGCACTACACTCTCCTCACAGCACAAAGCCTGAGAATCACTATAAACTGGGAGAAGTCCAACATGACCCCAGCTCAGTCTTTGGAATTCATAGGGGTACTGTTGGACACGAGAAATTGCACAGCACCTCTTCCGGACCACAGGCTTCAGAATAAGGCAACAGGTTCAACCGTTGCTCTATCACCACAAATCTCTTGCTCAATCTATACTCCAACTATTGGGGTCAATGGCAGCCTCAATCACTATTGTTCGTCTAGCCAGATTCCACATGAGGCTCCTTTACTAGTTACTTCTCACTCAGTGGTACCCTCTACAACATCCTTTGTCTTTTCAGATAAGTTTAACTCAGAGATGCAAGCAAGATTTATTCTGGTGGATGTCTTGAAATCCCCAACAATGGTCTCACCCTTTCAGCCCCCATCAACCAAAATCCATGGTGACTACGGACGCCTCCCTGATGGGATGGGGGGTCTATGTCAGGGAAACTCAGTCCAAGGACCTGGACAGAGGCCCTTTTGCTTATCAATGTCCTGGAACTGAGAGCGGTGCTACTAGCGTTTCAAGCATTTCATTCCATCCTTCCATCAGGGACTGTTGCGATCCAGTCAGACAACATGTCAGTGGTCTGGTGCATTAACAAGCAAGGGGGCACCAGATCTTACTGGTTATGCCGAGAGGCCTTGAGAATATGGCAATGAGCAATAGCTTGCAACTGCTTTCTAATTGCAATGCACATTCCAGGGAGCTCCAACATGATAGCGGACAAATTGAGCAGGTTCATTCTACAACCTCACGAGTGGTCCCCCAATCCTATGATAGCGGCAAGAATCTTCAACCACAGGAGCAAACCTTGCTGTGATCTGTTTGCCTCCCCAACCAACTACAAGTGCAGCAACTATTTTGCCCTGATCCCCCCTCTGGAACAGTCACCGAGACGCTCTAGTCGACACTTGGCCCTCAGGTCTACTTTACGCTTATCCTCCTCTTTCCCTCATCTCCCAGTTTCTGAAGAAAGCATAGCAGTTAAAGAGCAAAGTGATGCTCATTGCTTCATATTGGCCTTGACAAGTCTGGTTCCCCTTCCTCTGACCTCACCTGCTAGATCAACTGTGGATCCTCAGTCCATCCCCAATGTTGATCTCCCATCAACTGGGTCTGACTCACCCCAGTCTAACAACCCTGAAACTGACAGCTCGGTTTCTCCACTTCCAATGATTGCCAGGCAGGAAACCTCTCGTCCAGTGTGCGCAATATTCTTATTGCATCTCATAAATTGTCCACCAGACTAATCTATCTCAATAAATGGAAAAGGTTCTCTCTATGGGCAGCGAAAAAACAATTAGACCCCTTGTCAACCCCAGTTTCGGTGGTTTTGGATTACTTATCACATCTTTTCCACTCTGGGGTGTCTGCCTCTACTTTTCTTGTGCATTTAGTTGCCATCTCAGATTTCCACATTGGTTTCTTCACTTATGTCACATAGACTCTGGAAAACTTTCCTGAAGGGGGTTATCCATGTAAAACTTCCCTTTAGAGAACCGGTACAACCTTGGGATTTGGCATTGGTTCTGCAAGCTCTAACAGCTCCCCCCTTTGAACCCACATCTTAATGTGATGTGAAATATCTCTCTTGGAAAACTTTGTTTCTGATTGCAGTCATATCGGCCAGATGTTTGTCAGAACTTCAAGCCTTATGCATTAAACCTCCCTATCTTATCTTCCATAAGGATAGGGTATCACTGAGAACTAATTCTTCCTTTTTACCAAAAGTGGTGTCAGAGTGGTATATCAACCAATCTACTGATCTCCCAGTGTTCTTTCCTAACCTGTCTAATAAGGGAGAGTATTGCCTGCACTCCTTTGATGTTCATAGACAATTACGATTTTATCTGGACAGAACAAAATCTACCCGTAAATCAGACCAACTGTTTCTGGCCTTCTGGACCTAGACAAGGTCATCCTGTCTCAAAAGTTACATTGGCTTCATGGCTGAGAAATTGTATTACCTTTATCTACAACAAAAACAGTGTCACTTTTCCTCACAAAGTGAAAGCACATTCTACAAGGTCTATGGCAACATCAGCAGCTTTCCATGCTAAGGCTTCCCTCAATGACATTTGCTCATCTGCGACTTGGGCCAAACCTCCTACCTTTTTTCTTCATTACAAATTGGACTTGGCCTCCAGAGGTAGAGCTTCTTTTGGCTCCATTGTGCTCAGGAATGTCCTTCCATGAGGGCCACCCATTTATACAGGTAGCTGGGGACTCTGTCCTATCAGTAATGAATGAATGAAGATTAACAATATCAGATAAAGAAGTTATGCCTTACCATAAGGTTCCGTCTGTGTTGTTGATCTTTATTCATTCATTACTTCCCACCCTCCATCCCCCTCTGGAGGTTCCCGGTTGATCTCATATACTCCTTGATTGTAGGTCTGTTATGACAAGAGGTAGCCTCTACTTTTATCTGTCAACTTGCAAACTCGATCTGAGGTAACAGGGAGCAGAGCATTCTGGGTAGGACCTTGGCTCGAGAGTTTTTGGCTGACACGAGCTTGATATTTGGCCAGCTCGGTTCCGAGGACAGAACCGATAACCCATCAGTAATGAATGTACGAAGATCAACAACGCAGATGGAACATTATGGTAAGACATAACTTCTTTTTTTCAAACTTTGTAAAGATATCTAAACTTTAACATTGTGTGAATATTCTCCTATTCTTTTATTGTTTCATACATCTGTATTTTTGTTTTTATGCCTCATTATTATGTTGTATATTACTGGAGTTTTTCTCCTTGGGCCTCGATTGAAAATAGTCCCAGTCTGATTTTCCTAATAAACAAAAGCAAGTAAAATAATAGTAATTATTTAGAGTAGAAAAATTAGGACCCTATGAATTATATAGGTGAAATTAAAAGAGGGATAAATAAAAACACAAGGAAAGATGGATTTTTTAATTCTGTTTTCACTAGAGTAGTGTGCTTGGTAAGAGTGGTAGCAGTGTTGCTTTCAGGAAAGAGAGTGTTTTGCTCTAAATATTGAGAAAATTAAAAAATAAGTCAGCTTGATGGGTCATGAGGAAAAAAAGAAGGAATAATGTAAAACTGTATGTGGGAAATTGAGACTGAGTACAGAGAAGAGAGTTAATAGAAAGAAATTGGAAAGGGCAAGAGGGAAGCTAAAGCAAAATGTATTAGTAAAGTAGGTGCATCTGGCAAGATGTATCCTTTCCAGAGAGGGAAGGGGTAAGAAGAAAGAACATGTTGTCTTATGGTTCAGGACATAGCTGACTAGTGTGAGCCTTCTGGCCTATATCATACCTGACCATAGGATTAGTCTATGTCCACTTATTGAATAAATAAATCAACAGTGAATTCTGTATGGAATTGCAGAAGCAAAATAAGAAATTTATAGTTAGCTGTAGTATTATGGACAAAGTTTTCTAACCAAGCTAGTCCAGATGTGGAGTTCCCCTGTAGATGATGATTCTGTTAAAACAAGAAGAAACATATGAGGGCAGATTCAATAAACCCTACACCATCTGCTAACACCATGTTTGCATTGCAGAGGTAGTACATTGTTTTGTATTCAGTTAGTGTTTCTACATGGTGTGTAGAGCTGCACAACCATGGTAAACACTGTGGCATGCTAATTATAGCAGAAGCAGCTGAATTGTATGCTAATCAGCTAATCCAAGATGGAGGAGCTATTCAACAAGCTATAAACCAACCATGTAGCCTCAGTGCTGGTTTTCCCTGGAAATTCTAAAACCTATTGAAATACATCCATGGAAAGGAGTGTACACAGAAAGAATGTGAGTGGCTGCTATTGCATTAATTCATGTGTATGTGCAACAAGCTGAAGTCTATCTTGCTGTTGCTGCTAATAGACCACTGCCAAGAAGGAGAAGAGTTTTCAGACCCCAGTTAACTTATCAGAGTCTGCATGAGGTAGAAATTGTTGAGTGCTACAGGGTAGATAGAGACACACTACAGGAACTCTGCAGTCTCTGTCATCCTCATCTCAGACCTAGGGCAAACCAAGGGGAACCACTACTAGTGGAGAAAAGGGTATATGTAGCACCTAGAATTTTAGCTAGAGCAGCCTTTCAGAGACCAACAAGGGACATGTTGGGCATGCCACAGGCATCTGCATCCAGGATGCTACATCAGTTCCTGAATGCTATGTTCCAACATGCAAGTGACCACATATATTTCCCCTGTACTCCTGAGGACAGAGCCACAAATATGCAGGAATTTTACCCTGTAGCACACTACCCTGAAGTTCTGGGTGCCATAGATTGTACACACATAGAAATCAAGGCACCACACGAGGAGCATGTAAGGGTCCTACATAAATAGGGCTTCCACTCTCTTAACTGCCAAGTGTGTAATGCTGAGGAAATAATCTTGAATGTGTGTGCTGGCAACTCTAGCAGTTACCACTATTCGCATGTCTGGCGCACCTTCCAACTTTATCAGATGTTTGCTAGGAGGGATATCCCACAGGGTGATTTTCTGGGGGTTGCAGGTTATGCACTGGAACTGTGGCTGATGACGCCCATCAGAAATGCACATGCACCCGCTGAAGAATGCCATAATGAGGCACACGCTCAAACCAGGAAAAATCATAGAGCGTGTGTTCGGACTGCTAAAGTCTCAGTTCCAGTGCCTAGAAACATCTTAGGAGCCCTGCAGTGCAAGCCACATACACGTACTGAAATCTTCACAGTCTGTGCCATGTTTCACAAAATCATATTGGGAAAACAGCTTCAGCAGGATGAACAAGGGGAAGAGACATACATTCCACCATCAATGGTAAGGTCATTACAGCCACATGCAGGTGAGGAGTCGGAGGGGGAGCCAGCAGCTGTTGTGGGTGTATGCTGACATAGGCATGCTCATTATGCCCTCACTTTGGCTAAGAGGAAATGCATAGCTCACTTACCACATAAGGGCTAAAACCTTCATCCTACACACATACATATAGTAACATTGATGCCAGGCAACACTCACAACCCTTACCTACCAATGTAATGGCTGTGTACTCCTGGCATCAGACAGACTCAGCCCTGAACTAAAACTGTAGCAACTGCTCAATTTATAAGGTATGTGTTGAACCTAGAGTGTTAAAACAATTGTGTAACAATACAAATAAATGGCATATCTGAGTACTTGGGATCAACAGTTCAGAGTAATGGTGAGTGTGGAAGAGAGGTGAAGAAGAGAGTACAGGCAGGGTGGAATGGGTGGAGAAGAGTGTCAGGAGTGATTTGTGACAGACTGGTACCAATAAGAGTGAAAGGGAAGGTCTACAAGAGGGTAGTGAGACCAGCTATGTTATATGGGTTGGAGACAGTAGCATTATCGAAAAGGCAGGAGTCAGAGCTGGATGTGGCAGAGTTAAAGATGTTAAGATTTGCACTGGGTGTGACTAGGATGGACAGGATTAGGAATCAGTATATTAGAGGGTCCGCTCAGGTTGGACAGTTTGGAGACAAAGCAAGAAAGGTGAGATTGCGTTGGTTTGGACATGTGCTGAGGAGTGATGCTGAGTATATTGGGAAAAGGATGCTAAGGATGGAGCTGCCAGGTAAGAGGAAAAGAGGAAGGCCTAAGATGAGGTTTATGGATGTGGTGAGAGAGGACATGCAGGCAGTTGGTGTGAAAGAGCATCGTGCAGAGGACAGGAAGAAATGGAAACAGATGATCCGCTGTGGCGACCCCTAACGGGAACAGCCAAAAGAAGATGATGATCCATACATGTTGATACTTGGTAATATAAGTAAGCAGAAGATGGGTGATTTGTACAGCAATGACTTTAACATGATAGCAGAGACTTCGTGAATACGTGTCCTCTATCAAGTAATAGGCCTCAAGCATCAAAGATTCACACATTCATACCTCTCAAAACTACTGATGGTCACTGAATGTCCTCAGTTTGGCCTCAGAATTTTGTACTGGAAAAATCATTAAGTAGAGAAGTTAGAAAGTGAGACACATTTCAGTTTCAAACTTCACAACCCTCAGAAGATTCTGTTTTGACTCTTGTCAACTGTCTAACTTTCTAAGACCAAAATATGTAAAAAAAAAAAAAAAATTATCAAAACAACACAAACACAGATATACTAAGCACTATGTCAGCTATGCACCCTGAGCATCAGACACAAAGCTTTTGTATCCCTGAATCCAGAAGATAGAAAACAAGAATATGGCGCAGTTATCATCAGTTGCACAGGGTGTTGTATGTGTGTGTGTGTGTGTGTGTGTGTGGGGCGGTATAGGCAGGAAGCCTAGGCAGACACAAAAGGGAAGTGAGCGCATGTGAGTAAGAAAGAGAAGCAGGCAGACATTTGGATAAAGTAACAAATGGCCAGTGAGACAAAATGAGCTTTAAGTTTCATGGCTGAATCATGTAACTGTTGTGTGTATATGTCTGTATGGGCCATCCATGTGAAACTGATGTGTGCGTATCTGCAAGAACACACCAAGATGTCCTTCAAGGATGCATCTGCAGCCCTAACAAATGGGTTGTCCTGCCTCAGGCAGCCCTTCGGTCGGCCGGATTCCAAAGTCTGGGTCTGGCCTCGGCTGATGTCGCACTTCACCCGACGTCATAGCTGCTGTGAATTGGGTATAAAGGCATCAGCCGACGCCATTTTCCTCAGTCTTTCTTGCCGCGCGGTGCCCGAAGCAGAAGCTGTTCGCAAGTGCCGGTCGGTCAGATCCAGAGATTACTACTACCGAAGACTTCTAAAAAGCTAAGTACCCCGTTGGGGACTCTTTCTTGCCTCAGCCGATGTCAGAAAAAGTAAATAACTGTTTAACTTGTGGGAAACAAATACCTCATAAGGATTTCCACTCTTACTGCCTTCCTTGCTTAGGCCCAGACCACGACGTAGCAGCTTGTCTAGCCTGTGCTTCCTTCAACCGACGGACACTTAGACGTCGGTCGGAGTTTGCAGAGGAGTTTTTCGGCTCCGCTTTTGCTTACAAAATGCCGTCGGATACTCCGACTTCACAATTAGCTAAAAGCGTAAGGAAAAGGACCGACACTTTCGCGGTCCGCGGTTTCGCCGAAACCACGGTTAAGCCAACGCGAGTGTCTCGGTTTCAACTGAAACCGAGTCCACGGTTCTTCCTTCGGCCGAAAGCATACCTCCTATAGCCGAGGCCTCACACAGCATGGCTGAATCTGCTACTGAAATTTCCCCTGCTGTTGCAGGTTCCCAGGATTTATCAGATACTATTCCTTTAGACATATCTACTCCTGCACGTGGAGCTGTTAGGCCCCCTGCATCTATGTCTATCAAGGCTTTTTCCAGGGCTAAAGCAGCTAAAACTTCTAAGGCCTTGCCTGCTAAAATCCCCTCACACAGGCCTACCTCTAGTTCCAAAATGCTCAGCCTGGCTGAGGATCTCATTTCCTTGATCAGGGGATCTCAACCTCACCCTGACAGGGCCTCTCAACCCCCTCCAGAGAAGAGGCCTAGAGCAGAGCCCCCTGAGCCAGTTTCAACTGATTATTCCTCGGATGATTCAGAAAACTCAAATCCTCCAGAAGGCCCTTATTCTCCATATGAGGACTCTGATGCAGAAGACTCCATCCCTTCTGCCTCTCCTCCTGAGGAATTTTCTTTTGGGGAAACCCTGCATGCTATGAGAGAGCAATTTCAATGGCAGGGCCAGGATTTTTCAGATTCAACGAACAGTTGTGGATGATGCATTTAATGATGCTTGTACTGCCCCTGACTCTCTACCCCCGGCCCCTGCTAAGCCCGACAGATATTACAGGGTCCCGGACACACACTTTCACTTGTATAAGGCTCCTATTGCAGATCCTGAAACTATTTCACAGGGCCCCAAAGCTGTAGCAGCTGCCTCTGCCAAAAACCCCCTCCCCTCTGAAAGAGAATCTAGGGCATTAGAGAGATGGGGTAAAAAGTTTATACTTCTGCTACTCTTTCGGCTAGGGCCTTAAACTGTCAATTCCACATGATTCAGTATCAGGAATTTTTGTTAGACCAGCTAAATAAAAAACTGTCCTCTCCTGAACCTATAGACCGTAAGTCCCTTCAGGATTTGGTACATAACACTCAGCAGGTCAGTAATCATTCCTTAAAATGGGGCTATGATGCACTGGAGGCTTCCTTTAGATCAGCTATGACTGGTACAGTGATCAGAAGGCATGCATGGTTAAAAGAGCAATCCTTACCAGACCATGTAAAGTCAAAGCTCCTAGATGCTCCCATGGAGAAACAAAGTTTGTTTGGCTCCCCTGCACAGCAAGTGCTAAAGAAGGTGGAAGAAAAAGCAAAATCTGTCCAAACAGTCAAGGATTTCTTACAGGTCCAGCCTCCGAGGTTTAGTAGAAATTGGCCTTCGAAGAATTGGTCCTTTCCAGACACTTCCAGAGCACAGAGGGGCAGAAATAGGCCCAAGAGGCAGAGGCCAATCCAGAGGTGCCTACAGGGGACGCCAGTGGCAGCCTAACAACCAGAGAAGTACTGCCACAGATCCAGCTACTACCACTTCCACAGGACAGGCACAATGACTTGACTCTGATACCGCCTACCAGGGAACAACTGGAAGCACCCTTAGGTGGAAAGCTAGCCTTATTTTCCGTAAACTGGCATTATATTACAGGAGACAAATGGATTTTACAGACAATAGACAAAGGCTACAGGTTTCACTTCCACACTCTACCAAAAAAGAGAGGAATGCCAAACCTACCACCAAACCAAAAAACAAACGCTCTAGAACAAATCAACCACTTACTAAGGATGAGAGCTATAGAAAAGGTACCGTCTATGGAACAAGGACAAGGATTTTACTCCAGACTTTTCCTGGTACCAAGGAAAGAAAACCAATGGAGACCTATTCTCGATCTGTCCGCTCTGAACACATATCTCATTGTTCCAAAATTCAAAATGCTGACCCTACAGCAACTTCTTCCCATGCTGGGCAAGGAGTCTTGGCTGGTGACTCTAGATCTCAAGGAGGCATACCTGCACGTCCCTATACGACCAGATTGCAGAAGATACCTCAGATTTCTTGCAGGATCAGAGCATTATCAATTCTCAGCATTGCCCTTTGGCTTATCTACTGCGCCCAGAGTATTCACGAAATGCCTGGTATCAGTAATTGCTCATTGCAGGCTTCAGGGAATTCAGATTTATCCATACTTGGACAACTGCCTAATACAAGTGGACAACAAGACCAAATAAACAAAAGATTTGGAAAAGGTTATACAACTACTGCAAGCCCTGGGATACACAGTCAACATGAAAAAGTCAAGGCTGGTACCATCCCAAAGGATAACATTCTTGGGTGCAGAACTGGACACTTCAAATCAGATGGCATTTCTCACAGCAGAAAAGCAAAAGCAACTACCACTCTATTTCATGGCATTAACAACACAGAACCAGCTTACAGCAAGGAAAGTCCTGCAAGCCCTGGGTTACATGGCATCCTGTATAATTTTGATTCCACATGCCAGAGTGCATATGAGGAAGTTGCAATGGTACCTAAGGAATTTATGGTCTCAACACAAGCACAGTCTAGAAGCCCAGATTCCAATAATTCCATGCCTGAAGCAAGAATTCCTGTGGTGGGCTCAGGCCTGTCAGTTGAACAGAGGACTGCCTTTCCACAAGCCTCACCCAAGCCAGACTACCACCACGGACGCCTCAGACCTCGGTTGGGGGGCACACATGGTGGACAAGTGTATACAAGGCCTATGGACACAAGACCAGCTGAACCTACACACAAATCAAAAAGAGATGCTGGCAGTGAAACAGGCAATTCAGACATTCAGACCGTTTCTTCAACAGGGTCATTTGCTGATAAGGACGGACAACACCACAGTCATGTGGTATATCAACAAACAGGGAGGCACACACTCATATCCTCTATGCCGGATGGCAATGGACCTGTGGAATGTGGCCCTGAACCTCAACATTCAGCTCCAGTCCATATTTGTGCCAGGAAAAGAAAATATACTAGCAGACACCTTAAGCAGAACTACCACGGATGCCCACGAATGGATGCTGCATCCAGACATCTTCAAATCCATTACAAAGAAATGGGGTCTACCAGAAATAGACCTGTTCGCATCCCCTCACAACCACCAATTGAGGAAATTCTGCACAAGGACATACCACCCACTTGCTTGGAAGGTGGACTCCCTCTCCTTCAGTTGGGAAAACCTGACAGCATATGCATTCCCACCTCTTCCTTTGATGCACAAAGTGCTACTGAAGATCAAAGAAGATCACCCAAAGATCATCCTGATAGCTCCAGACTGGCCGAGGCAGCATTGGTACTCGCTACTGAGGAGTATGTCTCGGACACACGCATGGCCTCTACCTCTAGTTCCTTTACTGCTGACACAGAACAACTTCACGATCCTACATCCAAACTTGAAAACACTGCAACTAGCTGCTTGGAATATTACATAAAACAAAATAACCCAGATCTATCTCAGAGGGTTAAAGACATTATCCTGGAGGCTCGCAGACCCTCCACAAGGAAGACTTATTCAGCCAAATGGAAAAGATACCTCATTTGGAGTGCAGCAAAAGGAGAAAATGTATCATTAGCAAACATAGCTAACATCCTGGAATATTTAGCAGAACTTTTCCACGATGGCCTGTCTTACTCCTCCATTAAGACTCATGCATCAGCAATTTCAGCAGAATACAACATGGATTCTCCAGTATTCTCTCATCCTCTACTCAGACAGTTCCTGAGAGGAATTAAAAATGTAAAGCCTCCAAGGAAGCCACCTTTGCCTACATGGGACCTTAACTTTGTGCTGGAAAAGTTAACACTTCCCCCTTTCGAACCAGCAGCAACAGCAGAATTACAGTTCTTATCTTGGAAAACTGCTTTCCTGCTTGCAATCACTTCAGCAAGAAGGGTTTCTGAATTACAGGCATTAATGGCAGTACAGCCCTTCCTTATCTTCCATCAGGATAGAGTGTCCTTGAGAACTAACCCTACTTTTATGCCAAAAGTGGTCTCCAGGGTATCATTGAACCAAGCAATCCACCTACCAACATTCTTCCCCAACCCACAGAACAGGGGGGAAAGACTACTACATACCTTGGATGTGCACAGGCAATTGTGCTACTATCTGGACAGAACCAAGAACAATAGAAAAACTGACCAGCTTCTGGTAGCATATGCAACAGGAATGGAAGGAAAAGCAATTTCAAAACAGACAATCTCAAAATGGATAGGAAATTGCATTAGATTTTGTTACTCTTTTCATGGAAAGACAACTCCAAAAGACATCAGACCTCACTCCACAAGGGCTACAGCCACTACTACAGCTTTCTTACGAGGAGTGGCAACCAAAGACATTTTAGAAGCTGCTACTTGGAGCTCCGTGCATACATTTGCCAAGCATTATAATCTACCTTTATACTCCAGATCCCGAGCAGGTTTTGCAACTGCTGTTTTGCAAGGGATCTTAACTGCACCATAATCATCTTAGTGCCTCCCCCCCAGTTTGGCTATGGTAATCTACCCATTTGTTAGGACTGCAGATGCATCCTTGAAGGACATAGTACAGTTTTGTACCTACCATAAATGTAGATGTCCGAGAGGTATGCATCTGCAGTCAGGATTACCCACCCTCCTTCCCCTCTGTGGTACTCCTAGGGTATTTGCCCATCTTGTAGCTAGCTGGGGGAATCTATTATGGTGTATTTGTTTGTATATATGTATATACATGTTTATTTTTGTTTGTTCTCTACTGTTTGGAATCATTTACATTTATCCAAATTTAGCCTTCCTAGAGGGCACCTGGCATCTGGGGCAAGAAACACTGAGAAAAATGGCGTCGGCTGATGCCTTTATACCCAATTCACAGCACAGCAGCTATGACGTCGGGTGAAGTGCGACATCAGCCGAGGCCAGACCCAGACTTTGGAATCCGGCCGACCGAAGGGCTGCCTGAGGCAGGACAACCCATTTGTTAGGACTGCAGATGCATACCTCTCGGACATCTACATTTATGGTAGGTACAAAACTGTACTTTCTGTGCTAGTGCTACATCTTGGTGTTTCAGACAGGTGTGAGCCATGCATGGTAGAGGTGGCTGTTCGTTGTTGTCACACCTGACCATGAGAACTGGCTCTGTCAGGAGTTGCACTGGCATGTCCACGCCCACTTTCAGATGCACCACTGCAATCTGAATGTGACTGAAGTGTGCTGAATGAACTGCCCTCATGAGGATCCCCAAGACCACGGACCCATGGCCTAACACTCTGTGTATAGACACCTCAACCACTGACAGAGCAGTGGAAGTAGCGCCACTATGGGACCATGAGCAGGCATGGGCATGTCGGCTAACATCAGATGATGTGGCTGACCTACCCACACGTGGATGCCGTTCCCCTCCCAATAAATATTCCATCACAGACACCACCCATTCCAACATGTCATTCATCTAAGCCATTGAATCGACAATATGGTAGAGGCAGTCATGCATGTCAGCCTGTGCCACATCTGCAAACCTAAGCATTTCTCTGGAGGACTGTTGGAACATGCCTGCACCTCCATGATGGTCCTAAACATATGTCAAATGGCATGGGAAGAAGCAGCAAGATCCAAGTGGAAGATGGACAGCAGGCCTCCTCCGAGCACCCTTAACAATCCCGCTGTGTGGCACCTCATCTGCACTTTTGCTATGGCCAGAGTCAACAGGCACTGAAGCCTCAGTGACCACACTACCCTGGTCGATTGTCTCAAACTCCACCTGTCCAATATCTGAGGGTTTACTGGAATGGGTGAGTGTAGGTCTACTGGCTGTGTCCAATGGAATTGTAGGGGATGGCTGAATGTCAACCTCAGTGTCAGATTCAACCTATGCATCCCCCAACTGTGCCTCTGGCCACCATCATCATCAAAGTCTGCTGATACTCTGACATCATGTGGTAGGAGTCCCACACTTCCACTGTTAGGATCACATACAATGATAAGCAACAAACACAGGAAAAATTAATACTTACACTACTATAGTCCAACATATGCTAACAGACAATGGTGCCACTATTCCAGACAGTAGAGCAGTGTACACAACAGTCCTGACACCCACACCACAAACATTACTGTGGATTGCTTGTCAGTACTGACAAAAATGCCTGGCTTCCCATGTGCAGATGATTTTAGACTCCCTATGCTGGATGGTCCTGGAAGACGTTAAATAAAAGGTAAGGACACCATCACAATGAACAGTAACACAGGGGTTAAAATTGTTTTCCCTTTATATGTTCATTAACAATACTTTTAACAAGAACTTAGACGACATGTCCACCCCAAGCCCATGTGTAATCAACCAGTGTATCAGTCTACAGCAATCCCCTGAAAAGAAATTTAATGTTAAGCAGAACTTAAGTATTGCTGTCAGTATTTTACTATACAAAGATTTATTTAACAATTGAGATAGGTAAGCCTACCTGGACTCTCCTCCTGGGACATACTTGTCTTCCTGAAACAGCAGCACCAATATCAGTGAAATGCTGCTGTACATTTTCCGGTGAGCTGTCTGAATCCATGACAGTGGACAGAAACTCTTCATTTGGTGTCATTGGTGGTTCTGTAGGAGTCCAGTAGCGATCCTTTCATGGGACACTGCAGCTGCTCTTTTCTAGGCTGATAAAATCATGCACTGGCACTATGGCACACCTGATCATATGTCCTGCACTTGCCACCTGCTGTGTTCACATCTGCTGCCAAATTTGCATTCTGCTAGACATATCCCCACATACTCTCTCAAGCAGAAAGATACCATGTTGCCTAAATGCTTCCACAATGACTTCATTCTCAGGGTCACTGAAGGGGGGGGGTTTGCGGGGATTGGGCTGCATGGGTTCCCTACTCCTAGATGACATAAAACACAAGGATAATACATGTAAGTATTATATAAAAGTCTTGCTTCACTTTAACACATAAAATGTAGTATTTCACTATTATCCATTGGAGAAACATAAAACAGTCAAGATATTCAGATATAAAAAAAAGGAATGGTGTGGTTGTAACATACTACAATCACACACAAAGCAAGGTTGGATCCAAAACAAGAATAGTAGCAATATCAAATCTTGTTTCTGCCAGTACAGAAATGCAACCTGGCTTTCTCAATCCCAAAGCAACAGGCAAATGACAAACTGTAACTGTCAGTGAAATGCTAAAAGTGTTATCAAATAAACTGCCTCTGAAACGTGCACATTTACCACAGAACATTCCATTTTATGCAATTGCCAATTTTGTCTCCCTGTGGCTAGCACTCCCCTAGAGGTGTGTATGGGACATCCCACAGGGCTAACACTCCTATGTCATTGACAATATAGGACATTTACATTTCATGGAAATAATAGAAGAGTAAAGAGAAAAACAGCTGTAACATTAGCATTTGTGATGACTGTTAATAATGCTGTGCATCTGAAAAAGTAAAATGTCCGGACATACATGCCTATGCCATCAGTAAATTTCTAAGAAATAATGCATTATATAAATATATATATATTAGCATTTGTGATGACTGTTAATAATGCTGTGCATCTGAGAAAGTAAAATGCCCAGACATACATGCCTATGCCATCAGTAAATTTCTAAGAAATAATGCATTATATAAATATATATATATATATATATATATATATATATATATATATATATATATATATATTTATACACACACACACACAGATTCTTCTTATGGACATTTAACCATATCCAGTATATAGCTGAAAAATGCAGGCATACCTTATCGAGATCAATAGTCTTTTGCACAGATAAATCCAAAATAACATTTTGTTCTGTGTTATCCACATAAAAAGTCTTGTCACCTTCAGATTCCCTAGCTAAATGGTTTCATTTTATATTGTAGATTCAAGACTGTGAGTATGGTGAGGATACAAATGAGGCGTGAACTTGTTAGAATTGCTAAATCCCACATACTTGCTTGTAGCAAATGTAAACATAGTGCAGGCACTACCTCAGTGTTTGTTGTTAATGGATTGCAACTATGCATGATTACGGTAGAGAGAAGGGAAAACACAACAGCAATTCAGACTCCCCTACCCCCAGTGGGTGTGTCAGCCGGGTTACACTTACAAAGTGTAGAAGGTTTTAAATGTAAGTAAGCAGCACACATCACAGTTTCTGTTCAGTAACATCCAACCCTTCCATTTCTTGACAATTGTATATTATTGCCATTTGATATCCTCACACATTTTAAGGACAGTGATACAGAATGCCTTACAGACTGCATGTCTCAGATTACTGTTCAGATAAGAATGCGCAGCAAACAGAGAAAGATAAGACAGAGCTGAATTTATGCAAGCAGTAGTCATAAATGGTTGTGTGATCACTCTGTGCACTACATCTAAAATTAACACATATACAAACAACTGTCATATGTTTTGTTAGTACTGTAGATGATGTTGCAGTTGGTTGTATGCACAATGATTTCAATTCTCTGCTGTAAAGCTATTTGTTTGGAAAAGAGGGATACAACACCCTTAAAGTGTTTTGAAGGTTCATTGGAGTGAGAGTTAAAATCTAGACCTGTGTAAAATATTTCATGTGTACCAACATAAATTTTGTAGTGTTGTTTATTTAATAGATGTCTTTTCTTCATTTCACCTAAGTTTCCTTTTTTTAATGCTTTAATGTTTGTACAGTGTGTGGCTTAGCACAAGCAACTTAAAAATGACTACGGAATTAAGCAACTGTTATATAACCATTTCTGTGGCAGCAGCTGTAAGTGTAGGGCTGTAATACAGATGGTCCCAGGTGCTAATACAGGAAGTGCAACATATGTTTACTATTGACAGTCCAGTTTGTAGCAATGAACAGGAAAATATACAAGTGTTATTTAAATATTCCTTTGGCAACAGGTTTAAGTGCAAGGCTGCCATACACATGGCCCTGGGTTTTAATACAGGAAATTTCAGACATTTTTACTTTTTTTTTTATATTTACTTTATATTAAATATCACATATCACTTTATACATAATTATAAATTGTGGAACTGATATCAATTATGTGTATGAGGGATAAGACATCCTTACTGTGTTTTGAAGGTTTGGATGTATGACTGAGGGTATAATGTCTACTATGTTACTGTAAGTATAATTCTGCTATCTGGACTTGTATAGCCTTCACACTTACATTGATTTGCATAGGTGTCTTATTTATGTACATGGACATTGTCAGGTCACATGCATACATGAACCAACAAATTGGTATCCAATGACCAAAACACAAACCTGGACCCAATCCATGCAGTTTTAAGTGTAATAAAACTTTTAATCCACGCTTTCCTAAAATAACTTCATCAGAATACAGTCCAAACAAAACCATCACATTTAAAAATACACACAGTCCAATAAAAACACTACTGCAATCAAACAATTAAGCTTAAGGAACCCTTAAAGGGAAAATACATGTAGACTACAAACCCTACTTACGTAAATACACTCTACTTCATTCATACAAGGTTCTTTATCTGGGTTCAATCTAATTTTCCATAAGGCTTCCTTTTGTTCCAGGTCAGTTCTAAAATCAACACCTCTTAAATCATGGACTCCTTGTTCAAGGACTGAAAATAAACATTTTTTTTATAATAATTTGGACATTTTGCTGTGTCTTTGTTGAAGACATTTTTGTCTTTCTTTTTAATGCTGTAATAATGTTCTCTAATTCTAACACATAAAGACCTGGTGGTCATACCTATATAAAATGCCCCACACCAAGCACAAATACCTATGTAAACTATCCCCTTACTTTTGCAATTAAAAAATCCAGGCACTTTAAGGTAGCTGATCTAAACTAACAAAAGGACCCTCAGAAATATGCCTGCAAGAATTACAGCTGCCACATTTGTACATATAGTTGGTATGAATAATGCTTTTAACTAGCTTGTTTCTCTCCCTCTCAAAAACAATTTCAAGTTAAACTGATTTTTAGAAACAGACCGGGGGTTTGAACCCACTACTTGATATAAATCATGATTCCCTTCCAAGATTTTTCAGTTATTTTGAATTATATTCTTTATAGTCCCACTATCTATAGTCATGTCTAGACAACAAAAAAAATGTCACCCCTGATCCTGTTATCCACCCTATCTGGCGCAATATAACCACCATCAGGGATGGCTGGATAATGTATTTCCCCTACTGTCCCTCAGAAATATGCCTGCAAGAATTACAGCTGCCACATTTGTACATATAGTTGGTATGAATAATGCTTTTAACTAGCTTGTTTCTCTCCCTCTCAAAAACAATTTTCAAGTTAAACTGATTTTTAGAAACAGACCGGGGGTTTGAACCCACTACTTGATATAAATCATGATTCCCTTCCAAGATTTTTCAGTTATTTTGAATTATATTCTTTATAGTCCCACTATCTATAGTCATGTCTAGACAACAAAAAAAATGTCACCCCTGATCCTGTTATCCACCCTATCTGGCGCAATATAACCACCATCAGGGATGGCTGGATAATGTGTTTCCCCTACTGTTTAATACATATTGGGCATGCCCTTTTAACAAAACTTCTCCATACCCTCTATCTAAAAATAAGGATGCAATAAAATCAATTTCACCCATTAAATCACCCAACTCACTAGTCATTTGACATGCTCGAATAAATTGCCCTTGGGAATGTTGTCCTTCATAAAACTTGGATGAAGGCTAGTGTAATGCAAGTAACTGTTGGTGAAGGTATTTTTACGATGTACCTTGCTAGTACATTAAAAAAATCTGACCCAATGTTAAGAATGCCACTGAATTCATTGACCTTTCTTACATCTCCAACCATGATAAAAAACAAGTCATCTATAAATCTGTTAAATAAAATTTGATCTCCCATTAATGGTTTCAACACTATATTTTCCCACCAGACCATTACCATGTTGGCAAAAGACGGAGCTGCAGAAGAAGCCCATGGCAACTCCTCTAATTTGCCTGTAAACTTTTTTGTTGAACAAAAAATAATTGTTGTTCAATAAAACATCAATTAGTTCACAACAGAAATTGCTCTCAACACTGGTATAATTAGAAAAGCTACACAAATATTCTCTGACAGATTCAATGTCTTCATTGTGAGGAATTCACGTAAATAAGGACACCACATCGATGGAAAACATGATATGTGATGATGGATTAAATGTAATTTATTTGGTGAAATTTCTAATACTGTTTAAAAAATCCCACAAATTCTTTAAATAAGAATTTATTCTTTGAGCTAAAGGGCTCAACATGGAATCCACCAGAAGGGAAATGCCTTCATTGATATAATTAGAGGCCAAAACAATATGCCTAAACAGAGTGGAAATGACATTTTTGTGGACCTTAGGTATTCCAAAAAAGGTCCCAAGTTTAGGATTATCTATGTGAATAAACATTTTTGTCTAAATTCCCATTCATTAAATTTTCAAACAAAAAAGAATAAATACATCTGTAACATTTAGCTACTTGATGCATATCAGTTTACTCATATTCATTTGTATTACTTAACATTCTTTCTAAACTGCTGATGTATTTATCCTGATTCATTAAAATGAGGGTACTCCCTTTGTCACATTTCATTACCCTGATGTTAACATTTTCTTTAAGTTCCTTTAATGCTAATCTCTCTTCTTTAGACAAATCATTGAAATAACATTTATCACTATTGTCTACATTTTCCAGAGACATCCTGATCTGGTTTTCACAAGCAGATTCAAAAACACGTAGTGTGTGTATTAAACATGGGTTGTAACATGAAGGTTTAACAAATTTAGGATCTACACCTCTTAACATCCTTAAGGATATAATTTAAATTCAAAGACCTTGTGTACTTTTTTAAATTCAACAAAGTATTAACAACATTTTCCTTTCTGGACAGCACAAAGTTTAAACCTAAATTTAAGACTTTCAAATGATTAGAGTTTAAATTAAAACTGGACAAATTCAAAATATTATTGTTAATAGATCTGTGCCCGTTCAATTATCTGTTAAAGAATCCGAAGTTACTTGTTCTTTCCTTCTCAATGTCTGTGTTCTTTGGCCCTTGCCTTCTTTCTTGTCTGTTAAAAAAGCTTTGGGTCTAGCACCAGCCTCAATGGTGATGTTGGAATTGTGTGAATTATTAATATTGGATAAACTAGAAGTACTAGATGTTTCTGCCTAAAGAATCTCTGTTACTGAGGTACAGTTCAAGTTAGTATCAGGAATTGCGTCAGAGTTCTTTACACTGGCCACCTGTGGTTCCGTTGAGACTTTCTTTAAGCAAAATGAGCTAGTTTTAATAACTTGAAATGGATGTTTGTTCTTATTGAACTTATTTTGTTGTTTAGAAGAGACACAAAAATGTGTGTATGCAACATGATTTTCAGAAGCTATAGCGTCTCTACTTAGTTTATTTTTATGTAGGGCTACCAGTTCTTCATGCTTTTGTAGTTCCCCAAACAGTGAATTGTGTTCAACCCATTCACCTATCTTGCTATGAAAATCTTTTTGTAAAGTGTGATCTATTTTAATGATTTCCTCTTTCAAATGAACCAGATTTTTTGATTATTTTCTACCAACAACTTCAAAAAATTAAGACCAGCAGTATTTTTAGCTGGTGAAAAATGCATCGGAGCTGTTGATTCCATTTGGACATTTGAAGAATCGCAGTCCTTTAGGAACCATATCTAAGTTAATACAGGTAAAAAATATTTATTTTCCAAATCCAGGCTTTTGTATTTATTTAAAAGTCTGCCCAAATTCTCACACATCTTTTTATATGAAAGCATTTCATTGACATTGCCAGGTTTTTCAGCTTTAGAAAATGGATCAGATATGTTGCTTAAAACCAAAGCAATGTCAGCATAAGTTTTATTTCTAGGAAAAACTTCACTATTAATGCCTTGTTCAGTTGAATGAGCACTGAACAACCACTGTTTCTGCATCTTTGTCAGAACTAGACCATGCTCGAGTTGTCTCCACCCTTTCAGAGACCAACAACTGTAATGTTGAATATCTTTCATGGTTTGCACCAATAGAACCATGACATCATGCTTGCTCTTTCCTGGAGTAGAGTGAATACTGACATCCATCAATGGATCCCCTCTGCTTTCTGTCATGGTAAACCGAGAAAACACTAATGAACCAATAAATCGGTATCCAATGGCCGAAACACAAATAAACCAAGAAAACTGGACCAGGGCAGTACACAGGGTAAACTCTACACAGTTTTTAGCATAATAAATACTGGGTCTAGTTTTCTTGGTTTCCATTTGCATACATGGTTTACACCTCACTCTGTCGTCTGTGGCAAAGATGGGAAATACCACTGTGGAAGAAAATGGTTTGTCCCTTATGCATAGGTTTGAATCCCACACTGTAAAAATCAGTTTTAGCAGTGTATAAAGCCAATCAAACATGTGTAAGGTCAGGACATTCATGCCCACAGTGCATGTCAGCAAAGTTAAATCACCTAACAGTTACAGTGGCAGACACCCCTCAAATTAATGTAAAGTGCCAGATTAACCTTCAAATTTAAAAATTGCTTTCATCACTGTTTGGCCCTGTTGCTCTGTGCTTAACATTGCACAAACATGGTTGGAATTGGGGAGATCATTTTTTGCTATTGATATTGCTTTGAGAGTAGACATGTCTGGTGTTAGAGGGTAAGGTGCCCAAGGTAGGGTGCAGAGGTGGGGTGTCCAGGAGTCCAGAATATTTATTGAACTACTGGTAAACAGCCACAGCCAAAGGCTTCTGCAGAGTGACTACTCCAGCTCCCAGTACACGTTTGAGGCTTGAAATAGTCTAAACAAGCTTGTATCCAGTGTGACCGGCATCCCATGCACTGGAGAACAGTGTAGGTGCCACTTCAATGATGTAAAAAGGCACAAGAGGGATATATTCAACTAGTGGTTGGATGAGTTTTAAACTAGTGACACCCCACAGTTGTGTAAGTATGCTAATAAAGAGGATTTATAATACATAGAAAGCTAAGTATAGGCAAGACTGGTATGCATAATGCCCTTTTGTTCTTTTTTTTTTCCACAGGTAATCCTGAAATTGTGACAAATAGGCAGGCTCATGCTGATTGTCTGGAGAGACTGAGGGAAGCAAGTAGTATGTATGCAGCATAAGAGAAGTATTATTGTAGCTTTAAAAGTTAAAGAAAAATGTTTTTGTTTTGTATACAGTAGTAGAAAAGTAAGTATGCATATCCTAACTGTAAAACCATGTATGCGTGCATAAGTCTGTAGCACAAACCAACTTTAGGAGTCAAGTGTAAGACTGAGTCAGAGGTTGTGGGTTCAAATAATATGAGTAACAACTATACAGTCCTGCAGTTCTTTAATATTGCATAAATTAAAATCTATACAAGTGGCATAAATGCCCTCCTGTTAACTGTAATCTGTATAATTGGACCAAGCATATGTGCAATATATATACAATATATGCACGTTGCAAGGATTACTTTGAGCAATCTGTAATTATAGTTTGCAGTTGTTAGGATGTATACTTAAATGTAATACTTCAGATAAAATAGTTGTATTATTGTTATAATGCATTGTATGTCACATATGACGGAACTAGTTTTCTCTTTTTTTCTCTCACCACAACCCTTATCTCTTTTTTTTATTTTCTATTATATGTCATCATGTCATCCATCTGTAACAAATCAAATGTTTCACAGTATAGCTAGGTAAGCCAACCTAAGTGGGTCAGCCTGTCCCCACTCCACCGACACCAGCACTGACACCCAGCACATCTGGGATTCAACCTGGCAGTACTGTATCTGCTTCTCCAGCACTACCTGCACCCTCAGGTAGCACTACCCCAGCAGCTGTTGCTGAGGCACCCTCTGGTAGTACTTGGAAGAGGTATGGATTTCATAACCCACCATGTGTAGGGTCATGTACTGCATCATTAATGTACACCTACATCAGATGGAGAGGATGCTCTCCCTCATGGATCATAGGAGCTGGAAGAAGAGAACCGACAGCAGCTGTTTATACAAAAGACAGTAAGTAGACAACTTGGGGCATTTAAAGATGGTACTTTTTCTATTACATAATTTCATAACTTTAACATTTACAAGTTTTCTGGTGTTGAGATAAACTTGGATCATCATAAATTATTTTTGAAAGGATTTACTTTTATTCCCCCTGGACATGCGAATATCGAGCACACAATTTTGGACCTAAACTATTTAGTAGGAAATCAATTTCAATTTGTTATATGGCAATGAGATGGGTATAGATATTTCCAACATGTATTTTAAAAGGAGGAGTATAGCAAACCCCCCATCCCACGATCGACGTATTTGAAAAATCATGTGAAAGGGAGATCAGAAATTTACTGGCTAAACAGAAGAAATGTAGATATTTCAACCTCAACAAACAAGAAAGGGTTGTTTTAGAGACAATCACTTTTAACAAAAATATAAGATGTATGAAGCCAAACAAGGGCAGGAGTTTGGTCATCATGAACCTCATGGACAACCTTGGTAGAATGACATCACTACTTGGTGACGATTTAGTTTACCAGCACATGTCAGCAAATGAAATCAACATGGCCTATAGGGCAATTAATATTCAGTTGGATGAGTGGCTATTTGACAGCATTTTTTTACTACTCTGTGAGTTTTTCAATGTCCAGTGGCCTTATTCCAAAGATTTTTGTAATTCCCAAAGTGCATTCTCCCATTAAAAACCCACCACTTAGCCCCATTGCTGCCACTAAGGGGTCTATTACCAAACCGTTGGCCAAATACATAGACCACAAACTCAAGTTTATTTTGAATTTTTCACACATAATTCCAGATTTATGGGATCTATTTGACAAACTTTGGAGTGTATCCAGTGAGGAAGTTAATTTTTTTTGTCACTTTGGATATTAAAAATCTGTACACAGTAATCCCCCATGAATTGGGGTTAGAGTGGTTTGGTGTGGTTATTGGAAGATTTGGCAAGCTCTCCAAAAATAAACTGATGCTTGTACTTGAATTTATGGAAATCATATTAAGCAACTTTTTTTCTTTTTGATGGCGAATATTGTAAGCACCTCAATGGGTGGCTATGGGAGCAAAATGTGCCCCCATATTTGCCAATGCTGTATTACTGTACTAGGAAATTGAGAAAGTTTTCAAACCTGACTTATTTTACCATTGTATTTCATACTATCGCTTTTTTGGGTGACATTCTTATGTGGTCAAGTAGTAAAGAACAATTTGAATTTTTTTCCCCTCTCATCTGCAGGTTTTTTCATCCTTTTTAGAATTTATGTATTCTATGGATACAAACCAAATACATTACTTGGATGTTATGATCTCCAAGAGTGCAGATGGTATTTTTAACACTAATATATGTCGTAAACCAGCATTCTGTACCCTTCTGCACTTTCAAAGCAACCACCCTTCACATCAGAAAAAAGGTGTTGTTAAAAGTAATTTTATTTGTTTATCTCAACTGACCTCTGATAACATCTGTATTAACATCTTTAACACTCTGAAGATGATGTTCCTAGAGAGAGGATATCCCAGTACAATAACTGACTCTCATTATCAATTAATTCTACAAGAAAGAAATGGTAAATATGCCCCTATCATTAGGAAAGGTACTGAGGTTCATTGTGAAGATAGCAGTAATATTAACACAGCAGCCATTAAGCCATTAGTAAAGAGTTTGGCTTAGTGGATAAACTGTTCCCTGATAATGGGGCATGTCATGTTCAATTCCCAGCAACAGATCATCCTTTCAATTATTTTTTTAGCAACTAATCAGATGGTTCTACATTATTCACCAGTTGCTTTGGATATTCATAACATCATTTCTAAAATCTGGGTTATATTTCACTGTGATGAGAACTTAAAATCTCCTTTTGGTGATGCACCAACATTTACTTATAAGAACCAGACAAATTTGAAAATCATTCTTGAAAGACCTCTTAGGGGTTCATACAATGGCTCATTAATAATAAATAAGCGTGGCCACTGTTGTTAATGCCCGTATATTGAGACTGATTTCAACACTGTAATTTTTTAAAAAGTTTCAAGGTGGATAGTTAAAGGCAGGTACAACTGTATAATGGACAAGGTTGTGTACTTGGCTAGGTATTTTACATGCCAAGCATTCTGTATTGGAAAAACTAACAACTTTAATAAAACAATTTAGCAGCATGTACACAGCATTTTGAAGAATGATGACAGGAGTGTGTTGGCTAAACATGCCTCTCACTGTCACAATTTCTCCATGTTTAAGTTTTGTATTTTGGAGAAAATTGACATAGTAGCTTTCTTCGGAGACTGGAAAAATCATTTACTCCATTGTGAAATGCTCTGCCAATTGTGTATGGATGCTATGAACTTCCCAGGATGAATTGATGCATTTTCAGTTACCAGTGAGTTGAAACTTAGAGCATCAAAACTTTAGATAATTGTATGCTATATGTTTTTTAAGTCCCTGACAATTTCCTGGGATTTGTTTGCAATTGTTTGTTCATCCTGGGAGACATCTGCTATTGAATGAAAGTAGCAATACTGTATTCTGATTGACAGGAACTTATGACTGGCTCTCTGGTATACTTTATTAGCATTTTCCATCTGATTGGTGTTTATGCTGTATGATCCCATTTGTTTGTTCACCTTGTGAGAGGTTTAGCTTTGGATGAAACTAGCAATTCCATATTCTGACTGGCAGGAACTTAAGATAGGTTCTCTGTTCATATTTTATTAGCATTTTCTATTTGATTGTTGTTTGTTTCACCATACTGATCGGTCATATTATAGGGGGTGTGTCATTCTATGTATTTTTATAGGTCACTTCTGTTTTGTTCATGGTTCTAATGATGTCTTATTGATGAAAGAGCTTAACCATGTGTGTCGTGTCTTTTAATGCGGATTTTTATTAAAATTCATTCTTCGGGTGCTAACTAGTCATTTGATTATTGTAGTATTTTTTTACGTTCCAGTACCAGTTGAAGCTTGCTGTTTTTATTCCATAGGAGGAGAACACATTAAGCACTCCAACAGCCAGTGGAGTAAGGGAACAGTGATGACAATCCTGCAGCTGTGGCTTGTCCCCTCCCTTACCCCAATCAGGTGTCCCCCAGCCGTTTGTGTCCCTCAGTGTCCCCGTGTCTTGTCTTGTTGGTCCTGCTTGTTTGCATTTGCTCCCTTTTCTACTCAACTTACCTGACCCAAACATACCAACGTCCCTTACCCAGTATTCCTCTCTTACCGAAGTTAAAAACATGGGCACCTGTACCACAAATAAATATATTGTCCCTTACATAGCTCTCCATTTTGCACACATGTCTTCTTGACACACTTCATTTGGTCCAATTGGCTATACAACATGATTAAGTTGTGGTCACCCCTGTTTCTGGAGGTGAAAGTCCAAATTCACCTAATATTTTGTACATATTATCATTTTACACTGTTGAAGAAAAGGATACCAATGGTTCTTTCCTACCTCCCTTCTGCACATTCCTTTATTGCTTTCCCTTTGTTCTTCTCCCTGCTTGCCCCCCCCCCCATTTCTTCACTTTCCAACCTACCCCATTTTAACAGCTACAATCTGGTCAAAAAAATCAAATCACACACAACACACATAAGTACCAGAAAAAAGTGGAGCCCTTCACTTTTTGGCCTCTGTGTTTGCACAGAGTTTCGCATAGCACACCAATGCCAAGTGACGGTGAACAGAGAACTGATCTTTCTTGGTGCAGTTAGCTGTGTGCAATGCTGCTTAAACACACTTTGCTACATCAACACAGAGTAACACACTGTGAATTTAGTGTAAAGTATAATTTCTTTACATTATTACTACTTACTTAAAAGTATTACATACACCTAAATTTCAACCCTATATTATCTGGGCTCAAAATGAAATGTGCCAGTGCATTAGCACCTGCTGCCACAGAGTCAGCAGGTGTGTTTCATATCATCAGTACTGAGAACTCTTAGAATTTTAGCATTGGGGCTCATGTTTGTGTAATGCTTAACTATGCGTAAACAGGAAAAGCAGTAGAAATGTGTATCTCACATGCACAAACACTTTGCCAACCATTGCGCAAACCAGCTGCTTGGTGGTGCACTTTGTAAATTGACAATAGCATGTATTACCTTTGTTTACTGTCCATTTAGTGTTCATGACATGAAACTACATGTGGAAACAGAGAAGAAAATGAAGGCCCTATCTAAGAAAATGTGACATATTTACAATGCAGCCATCTGTTGCCTCCCCCCATCCACCGCAACCCTGGTCTGCCAGTACTTGTTCACACATGCATCAACTACACTACCTAAGTTAATAACACATGTTGTGTTATATACCACGCATATCTTTAGAATGACAATGCACATTCATATTTCCCAGTGCTTACAACAATGTGGACACATGTTTGCATATAGTTTGTAAAGCTGTCTCTTAAAGTATACCTGCACATTGGAACACAACCACCAAATACTACACATTGCACACTCATCAGTTTAGTAATTTGCAGAACTTGAAATATCTTGACAGTTGAAAAGGCCTGTACATCCACTTCATGCAGGCCTCCCACCATCCAGTGTGGATGTCATCCACCTTAAGTTGTCCTACAGCCTTGTAAAAGTCAGATTTGTGCCATGGCACTTGCGTAGAGTAATGAGTTCTCTAGTCTGTGTATTTAGGTAGGGTTCTGTTCTCACTGCAGTCAAATGGGAGGTGTGTGTGTCTGTGTAGTCAGAAGAGCATAACTGCCCATCTTACTGTTACCACTCCATTCCCATGGACTGCCAATATTTTGATACATGCACATGCTTGCACAGCCATTTCATTTAGGCCTGCCAACATTTTCTCTGAAATATCCAGTACTTATCTAATCCACTGTAACTTGTCCTGCAGCCTTGTAAAAGTCAGACTTATGATGTGGAGCTTGCATAAAGTTCCAAGTTCTCTAGTCTCTGTACTTAGGCAGGGGTTCTGTTCTCACTACAGTCAACTGGGAGTTTTGTGTGCGTGCGTGCACTGCTTGACATTACAGACAGCATTTCACACCAGCATGTGGAACGCTGTTAACATTTTGTCCTCACCAGACACTGTTGATGTCATCACCTATAATCTGTTGTCTGACACTCTGCAAGTCAGACTTTAGCTATGGCGCTTGCTTTAAATACAGAGTTCTCTAGTCAGTGGACTGAGATGTTTAGGGGTTCTGTTCTCACTGCAGTCAACTGGGATGTGTGTGTTTGTGCACTTGCTTGACATTACAGTGAGCAATTTACAACAGCACGTGAGGCACTGAACATTTTCTCCTCAACAGACACTGTTGATGTCATCACCTATAGTTGATTTGTGGATGTGCAGTATTCCCATCAAGGCAGGGCCAGAGACTGGCCAGGCACAAGTCACCTAATTCTATACAATACAGATTATAGTGACAGGACTTTCAGTCTATCCGCATATGTCATGGCATGAATTGTAGGCATTGTATTTTCTTGTTGAGAAACTCATGTGGTCTCTCCATCTGCTGCATGTGTCTGGTGAGATGCATGCAAAAGAGAGCATTATCTATTAGTGTTGTGATGAGGTTCCAGTACAGTGCTGTCATATCATCCTCTGATCTGGATACGATGGCCTGACGTATGAGGTGCATGATGTAACTTTTTCATACCACTGTGGACAGTTGGTGGTCAAAGTTCAGATTGCTATCTACATGTGTTCCCAGGTCTTTTACCACCAGATTTCAGCATAGGAAGAGTGTTGTCAATGCTGTAATTAGCAGGGATTTCCACTTTACAGAATGCCAAAATAATGACACATTTTTTTCATTTATTTGTAGACCGAGTGGCTTTGGTACCAATCACTTGTCTGTGTTAGCCCCTCCAGTAATAAGTTATCATCATAGATGGACTCAATTATTGCACCCAATATGCAAGAAACAGCAAAATTGGTAAGTCAAAGGGCATATCATTTAGCCTGGACTGTAGGGAAATAGATTCCAAACAGTAAAAGACTCAGCACAGATCCTTGGGGTATGCCAGTGGTGACAGCTCTATTGGTAAAGGTTGATTCATCAACTTTCACAGTATGGGTTCTTTTGCTGAGCCAATTGGATAACCATCTAGTGACATAAGGGTTAATCTCCAGCTGGGAGGGTTTCTCAATGATACCTGAGTGGGGCATTGTGTCCAAACCCTGATCATAGGATCATAGGAGGTTACTAGGCTAATGGCTCTGGATCCCTTACAAGCCTAGCCAAGAGTTTATCCCCAGAAAGAAACCCTAGTCAGCACCTGTTGCCTCTGTCAGTGAGGGACACAGGTGGAACCCCTGGGACAAATTGGTGGTTTCTCATCCACTCATCAAGGTTGCACTTGAAGAGGGTCAGTGAGATGCTCTGTTTGACATGTATGGGATGTCTATTCCAGAGGACAGGGTAGCCTCTGGGAGACAAACCTATCTCTCCAGCAGGTTTTGTTGATGTTGTATAATAGATTCAGGCCTTTCAAGATAGAATGGATTGTCTTACCTTCATCCAGGTCTGTCCCACAGATTCAATGGGCTATGACAACATCATCAATTACCTATAGCGTGACTCAGAACATACACCCACTGGACACCATTGGATACACACTTCAACACACCCTCCACACAAACTATGTTCCTGTAGAAGGGAGTACATTAACTTGCTTCCATCTGAGTTGTGGGAGGGACAGCACCTGATGCATGCATTTGTAAACACATGCTGAATCTCCTCATCTGTGAGGTAGCCCGACATGTCATCATGGTCCTTTTCTAAATGGACACTAGTAATATCCCATCTGTATGGAACAGATATGGAGAAAGGATTTGGAAGAGAGACTGGATAAGAAATTCACAAAGAAACAATGGAAGGATGTCTCCCAAATATGTAACAAAATCTAGATGATTCAGGATTTTTGCGTGGAAATGTTTACATAGATATTTTTATACCCCAAGTAGACTCCATAAAACTTTTCCTCAGGTATACAGCAAATGTTGGAGGTGTGATGGAGAAGAAAGAGGTAATTGGGAACATATTTTCTGGGAGTGCACAGAGTTGGTGGACTTAAGGGTTCCATGTTTGATACACTGGTGGAGATGGGTGGGTAGTTTGGTCTGATGAGGGAGATGATTTTTCTGAGCTATGATATGGAATTGCCTAGACATGGTAAGGCCTTTCTGTGCCTAATTATTCTGGCTGCCAAAAAAGCAATTACTAGAAAATGGAAATGAAAATCTAAACCAACTATACTAGAAGTAGTGAATATAGTAACCGAGATAAAACAACTGGAATTGAGATCTTTAGAAAAGGGTAGGAGCAAACTACATAGGAAAAATGGGAATTGTGGAAACAATATATGCAGGGGGTGAATGAGGTTTTAACTCATTACATCTGAGTGATGTCTCCAGGTGCATCTGCAGTTAACTCCAACTGATGTCTCTGGGCATCAAATATTGCTTGTTCATATTCGCATCAGTAATTGCAAAACCATGCTATCTGCAAGGTTTTAAATGATTTCATCTTAAAGCTTACATAATGGCAAACTCAACTGCATCAATATTTGACCTCTGTCTAGTGCAGGTAAATAGAGATTATTGTTTTTATGATATTAATTTATATATATATATATATATATATATATATATATATATATATATATATATATATGTATATATATATATATATATATATATATACATATATATATATATATATATATATATCACATTTTTCTAAATATCTCAACAACCAAGTAACAGATAGAATTCCTTAGATTCAGATGAAAGCTCTCGGCTAGATGGATTAAATGGTGCTGTGACAGTATGTGTGTAACTTTAGTGGTTGCTGAGATATTGTAAGTAGTTTACAAATTATTACAAATAGATACTGTGTTTACTTTAACTTATAAAATTTGGTTTAAGGCCTAGAACTTAAAGAATACTCCCACTATAAAAGTAGATTGTGCTGAAGAATTTGACATTTATAGTTCTTTGGTAACCCCTATGTTTCCAGAAATATGAATATTTGTGTGAAGGCTGCCAGCCTAGCCAGATAGAATTTTATAGATAATTCTGTCATTTGTAAATATAAATGTTGAAATAGACTTGTTTTCTTAATTGAAAGAATATGCTGTGAAATGTTGAACTTTAAGCAATGTAGCAACATTGCCCTCTGCTGTAAAAAAAAGCTAAGTCAAGCATTTCTTGTCTGTCCTTTGTAATTAAAATTATTTCATGTCTGTCCCTTTGAAGTTAGAATTTGGCTTTGATTAGTCTGGAGTGAAGCATCCTGCCTATTGTTTTAACTTAAGGAATAATTACCAGAGTTTACATATGGAATATCTTTTATGGCTGTAGTTTACTGCAGGTGCAAGGTAACAGTTATGTAGTATCTGTTAGCCTGGGAACACCAGGAAAGTGTGAAATGATGTAATGGGAACAATGACTGCAATAGCAATTTAAACAGAGAGAATCAGAAGGCATTAAGAATTTTTGTCTTGATTATCCAACTCACAGCACTGTCTTGCTCATATGTAAGTTGTCTTAGACTTGTGTTTTCTTTTAGAAATAGCTAGGAACTAGAAAGATTAGACTAAGTGTTTTTCTGTGATGTCAGAACAGTACTACTGAATTATTGTAAGTATTTCTGTGTGATCTCTGAACTCCTAACTAGCACTGTGTAGTAGAAGGTTTTGGCTTGTGGTTTTAATTATTTATTATTAAATATTTTAAAACCTTTTAACTGTGGCTCGTTTGTGTAGAGATAATTTAAGCTCCAGAGTACATTGCATATTTATAGAGTTTACTGTACCAAGTCACTCTAATAGGCCTTGACATTTTAGTTATACTACCAATTGGATAATAATATTGCACAGTAATAATTGGACACCCTTTTAAGGGCCTTTGAGTAGCTGATAAATAGCTGGGTGGTGGCAAGTGGTACTTCTGTATAGTCTGGGTAAAAGGGGCACAGCTGGAGAACCTGTGCCAGCCTTCCCCAGAAGTGTCTGTGTGGTTGTATAAACTCGTATCTCAAAGTGTGTATGTGTTAGCTACTTGGGCAGGGACACAAAGCACTGGTTGGACAGAGAGGGTACTGGAGATTTTAGCTTGCCCAGCTGGCTGAGATCTGGACCCTATAGCTGTGCCAGAGGGGAGTCTTATTGGGGACCTGGAGAGCAAGGGAGCAACCAGCCCCGGACTGACTGTGATCTCTGTGTGCTCTTAAGGGAAATTGCACTTTACTGAGTGTATTTTTTATCCTTTTCTCATATATGAGACACCCTCTCTGGTGTTAGTGGTGAGGATTGAGGCTCCTTGATTGCTGGGCCAGGGCATGGGCATCACAATCTGTTTAGAATATGAAGACATAATTTGATTCTATTAAAAGGCTTAGGATCAACCCATTGGAAGTTACAGTGCAACCATCATGAGCTCCATTGGAGTGAATGTGTTAAAAAAAAAGCAGGATTTAACTGAGCTATGTAATGTTTGACTGAAAATGATTGGATAGATTATAAGTGGTGTATAATGTTTGTAACTGGGAGTGTGTCATTATGGTTTGTGATGTCAAATACTTGCAACTAGGATTGTGTTAGTGTGGTTTGTTTTCATTTATATAAATGTATGCTTCCTATGTCATAAGTGATTGTTTAATAAAGATGTTTCTTGTTTAAAAAAAGGGCAGGAGCTGAATAATTTATGTAATGCTGCTTAGGTTATATTATGTACTGCAAAACATGTGAAGCATAATGTTTGTCAACATGAACTTGTTAATGCAGTTTGATTACTTTTATATAAATGTAAAGTTGCCTGAGTCACAAGTGATAATTCAATAAATGTGTTTAATAAAATAAAAAAGAGGTTATTGAGGGCATGCGTGATGACAACACTATCATCCTGTGGAACTTGACCAGGCCAAGACATTTGACAGAAATCAACGCAGAGGTATTCACTCAATATTGTCAGATGTGGCCATAAACACCTATATCACCAATTTTGTAGACCACTGGATCACATATGTGACATATAAATATGTTGAAATGTGTGAAGTGTCCTATATCTTGGTTTCAGTGATCAGGTCATTATATCAGGGCTATCTGCTAAGTCTTTTCCATTCCATTATTTAAGTCACAGATGTCAAGAATGACATACACATACTGTATCCAAACAGCTGTCTGGAGGACTACAGATTATGGGCAATCATTGACTCCAACTGTGATAATAGTGTAATCCAGGCAGCATCAACACACACCAATGATTGCTGCCACAGCCATGACAACACATGAGATGAAATGAAAACATGGGGGATTTGTTACATTACAAAAATAAATGCACAACCCAAGGATAATTTAGACATCACATCCTGTAAGCAGACAAATTAGTATCAACCTGTGTCCTGGGGTAGATGGTATGTGGAATGTCTGCCAGCCTGTGGCCACAGTGGCGACTACTCCCTTGTATGTTACACAACTACTGAGTATGTGCAGGACATCCACATCAAAGGCCATAATATCTCCATAGTTCACAGCCTTCAGCACACCAATAACTGAGTACAATGCACCCTCCTACACATCTTTTAGTGATGTGTAACTGAAGTGTACAACCTTTGCCACAGTGAGTTTTCACACATCTTATTGGCCATATCTAGGTATTCATTTTGTTGCATAAACATTTATGTCTGATGGTGCGGACCCAAATCAAGGTGTCACCTGATGCATGTGTGATACCTGCTCTGTTGATGTACATAGTACATACATAACTGTTTGACAACATTGATGGCATGGGTTACATTTGTGACAGTGTGGATTCTGCCATATACATACATATATATATATATATATATATATATATATATATATATATATATATATGGTTTGCTATCATTATGCCGATGTGCATTTGCACGGCTATGAAGTATTCGAACATCAGATGTTCGAATACTTCATATTACGGCAGGTGACATGAGCGAAGGTTTGCATTGCGAATGAACTGTGCATTCGCAATTCTAACTTTCGGTCATGGGAGGGGATCATGGTACAGTGCGGTTAGGGAAATGCATCCCTTTCCTCACTGTAGTGCGATCTAGGAGTTGGAATATTAAGTTAGGAGGGGGTGTGGGGGGCACAGCCCCCCACAGGGGGGGGTGCAGGGGGCGCAGCCCCCCTGCATAACTGTGTGTTCGGTTAGGTATGTAGGTGATTATAGGAAAGGTGGGCATGCTGTGTATTGCCGTAAATGTCGCAAGCGACATTTTCGACAATACACCCTTGTTTTCGAGTTTACTATTATTCAAAAATGTTCATTTTCAATGCATAAATTCGAAAATAAAGACATTATTTATTTTTACTTTCGAATTTATGATAGTAAACTATATATATATATATATATATATATATATATATATATATATATATATATATATATATATATATATATATATATATATATATATATATATATATGCCATGCACACCAGTCAACTAACCTATAGTGATCATAATGTTACATGCTGGTATAGAACTGTCCCTCCTAACAACTCCAGCAGATGTTATGGTGTTAGGAAAGTGTGCTTGATTACCCCGATAGATTGCTGACATATCATAATAGTTGTATAAGTGTGTTTGTGCAGAACCATCTATGGTCACTCAGAATCACATATATTTTGTCAGAGACATAGGATTACTGCTGGTATTCTTCTGATACTGTCAATGATTGTGCATGCTTATTTTACTGTTGACCATGGGCCTGTAACTGTGTCCCACTTTTTGGAGACCTCTGCTGACATTACAGTCATATTCAGGCAAATCAGTTTGTACACCTTCATTATATGCATCCAAACCCAATTGTATATAACATCCATGATAAATGTCCTTTTGATGACAGGAGGTACTGCCAGTCATGTCAGAAGTAGGGCAGTGGATGTATGACTTCAGTCAACACAGCTAGCTGGAATTTTGTAAATAATTATGTCATTTGTATATCAAACTGATTTGTACAGATACTTGTGCTGAAAATTTATTTATGAAATTTGCTTGTGTTAAAATGTATCAACAATGCACTTTGCTGGAATGAAAAGAAAGGTACATGTATTACTGTACCTGAATTAAATGTGCATGTTTTAATATAGGAGACGGGGACAGCAAAGGTTAATCAGCTAGCCTACTTGTAAGAAAAATACAAGAAATGTAAATGAACTGTTAAACCATTAAAATGGCACCCCACAGTGCTGACTAGGACCAGAGATGGTAGGTCTGGGAGCAGCCATTATGTGTTAGCTTTGGAAAAGCAGGAGGAAGTGTTGTAAATGTTTCTGGCTCCTAGGCACTGCCATAAAAGCTCTTAATGTGTATTGTGGCAGTCTGCTAAAGTCCTGTCTCAAACTTCAGAAGGGATACTGTGAGAACCTAGAGTCTAGTGATCAAATGAGGTCATTCTGCAAGCCATCCTGCATATTATATTTTACAGGGAGTAATCTCTGAGGATGTAGTATTCTGTTTTGGGTAACCTAACTAGAAGGACTGCTCACATATTTCATTGTGTCTTGCACTCTCAAGTAAGTTATTAAGTACTAGTAATTATCCTAGATTCAGTCAGGAATGTAGTGAAGCTTAGTTTAGATATTATTTTTTTTTAATTGTCTGAGTCTGTCCATCAATGTTCTTTTCAGTAGTTCCTGTGATTTGAACTCTGTTGTTTACTGTGAATAGATATTCTGTATTTTCATGTTTTTTGTTATTTATTATTAAATATATTTAAAACATTTATTGTGGCTCATCCTTGTAGAAAGTATTTAACCTCTGAGAGTGCTTACATTTATTTGGTGACACTGTGTGGGCCACTCCAGAAGGCCTTGACATCTTGGTCAACTATTGTCATTTGTATTAGTATTAACAATATACAGCATAATTGGACACCCATTGTTAAGGGCCTTAGAGTAGCTGATTGTGGAGCATCTGGTGGTGGATACAACTACCTTATACTCTGGGCAAAAGGGGACACAGCAGGTAAATCTGTGCCAGCCTTTCCTAGGTGTGTGTGTGTGTGTGTGTGTGTGTGTGTGTCTGCGTGTGTGTCAGAATTCAAATCTCACAGTGTGTGTGTGGGTCAGCTACTTGGAGCAGGGACACCAAGCACTGGGTTTACAGAGAGGGTGCTGGAGGTCTTGGCTTGGACATTCGGCTGAGGACTAACCCTACAGCTGTACCAGTGGAAGTCTTACTGTGGACCTGGATGGATTGTGTTTAATGCATAGAGGTCTGCATCTGGAAATACTGAGTGTATCTATTTGTATTCCAAGTGCATGCCCCTCTCCAGTGTCAGTGGTGAGGATTCAGGATCCTTGGTTACTGGCCCAGCATGGGGGTGGTACATATTAGTTGGCAGTGATGGAAGCATCACACATCACATATTGGTTGGCAGTGGTGGGACGTTCACTCATCACATATTGGTGAGCAGTGGTGTTGATATTAACTGAACTCCTGTAGCCTGTAAGCAGTTGTCACTAAAAAGGTGTACTCTCCAGCAGCCACAAAGTAGACATTCAGAGTTTCATGTTAGAGTAGTTTTATTTATTTACTTTTTGTTTGCTTACTTAGTCAGGGAGAGCAGGCAAAGATGTCAGCAGAGGGTTATGGCAAGCTTCGAAGCAACCAGTTGGCTGAGATGTGCCAAGCTGGGGGACTGGTGCATGCTAACATGACTGAAAGGGAAATAATTGCAGCTTTAATCACAGCTGCAGCACAGACCAGCAATCAGGAAGACAGCTAGTCTGGCATTCAGGATGTACAACTCTCAAAAACAGGACAGTTCAACTTTTCCTCAAAGGAATTAAAAATCCATCTGGAGTTAAACAGAAATGAACTGGAGGTCAAACATTTGCAACTAGAATCATTGCAACTAGAATCATCAGAGAGACTGCTGCATTTGGAGGCAGAAGAAAAGGAGAAGCAGCGTCAACATGAGTGGGAGCTGCTGACTCTTCACCATGGTCATGGAGGTAATGGAGAAGGGAATAACAGAACCCCAAAAACAATAAAGGTCAGTACATTTCTGCCACAGTTTATGCAGGGTGATAATTTTGATAGTTTTATTCATATAATGGAAAGAATATGTAAAGAGTATAATGTTGACCAAGGGCTCTGGCTTTGGTTTCTAACCCCCTTACTCGATTGAAAAGCTGTAACTGCTGTTCCTAATTGTCTGATACTGGTTGCTTAAACTGTGATACTGTTAAAAAATATTCTTTGGAATGTTTTAATTATGTCATTTGTATATCAAACTGATTTGTACAGACGCTTGTGCTGAAAATGTATTTGTGAGGTTTGCTTGTGTTAAAATGTATCAACAATGCACCCTGCTGGAATGAAAAAAAAGGTACTTGTATTACTGTAACTGAATTAAATGTGTATGTTTTAATATAGGAGACTGGGACAGCAAAGGTTAACCAGCTAGCTTACTTGTAAGAAAAATACAAGAAATGTAAATGAACTGTTAAACCATTAAAATGGCACACCACAGTGCTGACTAGGACCAGCGATGGTAGGTCTGGGAGCAGCCATTATCTGTTAGCTTTGGAAAAGAAGGGGGAAGTGCTGTAAATGTTTCTGGCTCCTAGGCACTGCCTTAAAATGTCTAAATGTGTATTGTAGCAGTCTGCTAAAGTCCTGTCTCAAACTTCAGAAGGGATACTGTGAGAACCTAGAGTCTAGTGGCCGAATGAGGCCATTCTGCAAGCCATCTTGTATATTATATTTTGCAGGGAGTAATCTCTGAGGATGTAGTATTCTGTTTTGGGTAACCTGACTAGAAGGACTGCTCACATATTTCATTGTGCCTTGCTCTCTCAAGTAAGTAATTCTCCTAGATTCAGTCAGGAATGTAGTGAAGCTTAGTTTAGATATTGTTATTTTTTTAATTGCCTGTGTCTGTCCATCAATGCTCTTTTCAGTAGTTCCTGTAATTTGAACTCTGTGGTTTACTGTGAATAGATATTCTGTATTTTAATTTTTTTTATTATTTATTATTAAATATATTTAAAACATTTATTGTGGCTTGTCCTTGTAGAAAGTATTTAACCTCTGACAGTGCTTACATTTATTTAGTGACACTGTGTGGGCCACTCCAGAAGACCTTGCCATCTTGGTCAACTATTGTCATTTGTATTAGTATTATTAATACACAGCATAGTTGGACACCCATTGTTAAGGGCCTTAGAGTAGCTGATTGTGGAGTGTCTGGTGGTAGTGACAACTACTTTATACTCTGGGCAAAAGGGGACACAGCAGGTAAATCTGTGCCAACCTTTCCTAGATGTGTGTGTGTGTGTGTGTGTGTGTGTGTGTGTGTGTGTGTGTGTGTGTGTGTGTGTGTGTGTGTGTGTGTGTGTGTGTGAGAGAAATCAAATCTCGCTGTGTGTGTGTGTGTCAGCTACTTGGAGCAGGGGCACCAAGCCCTGGGCTTACAGAGAGGGTGCTGGAGGTCTTGGCTTGGACATTCAGCTGAGGACTAACCCTACAGCTGTACCAGTGGGAAGTCTTACTGTGTACCTGGAGGGACTGT
The DNA here is from genome assembly GCF_019279795.1 of Protopterus annectens. Taxonomy (NCBI): domain Eukaryota; kingdom Metazoa; phylum Chordata; order Ceratodontiformes; family Protopteridae; genus Protopterus; species Protopterus annectens. The sequence continues at coordinate 405,015,957 of NC_056731.1, read as the reverse complement.
GCTTGATGCAGAGAGGTCTGCATCTGGAAATACTGAGTGTATCCATTTGTATTTCAAGTGCATGCCCCTCTCCAGTGTCAGTGTGAGGATTCAGGATCCATGGTTACTGGCCCAGCATGGGGATGGCACATATTGGTTGGCAGTGATGGAAGCATCACACATCACATATTGGTTGGCAGTGGTGGGACCATCACTCATCACATATTGGCGAGCAGTGGTGTTGATATTAATTGAACTCCTGTAGCCTGTAAGCAGTTGTCCCACAGCCACAAAGTAGACATTCAGAGTTTCATATTAGAATAGTTTTATTTATTTGCTTTTTGTTTGCTTAGTTAGTCAGGGAGAGCAGGCAAAGATGTCAGCAGAGGATTATGGCAAGCTTCAAAGCAACCAGTTGGCTGAGATGTGCCAAGCAAGGGGACTGGTGCATGCTAACATGACTGAAGGGTTAATAATTGCAGCTTTAATCACAGCTGCAGCACAGACCAGCAATCAGGAAGACAGCTAGTCTGACATTCGGGATGTACAACTCTCAGAAACAGGACAGTTCAACTTTTTCTCAAAGGAATTAAAAATCCATCTGGAGTTAAACAGAAATGAACTGGAGGTCAAACATTTGTAACTAGAATCATTGCTACTAGAATCATCAGAGAGACTGCTGCATTTGGAGGCAGAAGAAAAGGAGAAGCAGCGTCAACATGAGTGGGAGATGCTGACTCTTCACCATGGTCATGGAGGTAATGGGGAAGGGAATAACAGAACCCCAAAAGAACTAAAGGTCAGTAAATTTCTCCACAGTTTATGCAGGGTGATAATTTTCATAGTTTTATTCATATAATGGAAAGAATATAGAGAGAGCATAATGCTTACCAAGGGCTCTGGCTTTGGTTTCTGACCCACTTACTCGATTGAAAAGCTGTAACTGCTGTTCCTAATTGTCTGATACTGATTGCTTAAACTATGATACTGTTAAAAATATTCACTGGAATGTTTTAAGTTAACATTTGAAGCTTACAGAAAAAAGTTTTGTAAGCATATATGCATGGCAGATGAAAGTGTATGTGATTATATTGCTGAACTAAGCACTTATTTTCATAGGTGGGTGAGTGGGTGTCAAGTCCCCACTTTTTAAGGGCTAAAAGACCTTTTGGTGAGGAAGCAAGCCCTTAGCACTTTGCCTGAGGACATGATAATCTGGTTGGCAGACACGGAATACAACTCTGCAGTTGAGCTAGGGAAAAAAATAGGATCTCTACTTAGCAAGCAGGGCATCATTTCACTGGAAAGGGATAACCAGTGCTGCACATAGATATAAGAAAACCCATGGTAGACAGCCTAAATTGCTCCCAACAGAGTCCACCAGTAAGAGGGGTAGCCACTAGTTCAGGAACATGGCCAGGATCAAGGTTTAAATATTTTAAATGTAACCAGTGGGGCCATGTAGCATATAGATGTCTGCGGCCGCAAGCTGGGGAACAAAATTTGGGGGAACCAGCAAGTGGGGACAGCAGAATGCCAGTGGTAAGTTCTCTGGAGACAACAGGGGTATAAAACTACCACCAGAGTTTGTATCCTATCTTGGTGGATGGAAAACAGGCCAATGCCAAGAGAGACACAGAAAAAAGGGATCTCTACCTAGCAAGCAGGCCATCACTGCACATGAAAGAGATACCCAGTGCTGCACCATAGGTATAAGGGAACCCATGATGGACAGCCTAAACTGCCCCAACATAGTCTGCCAGTAACAGGAGAAGCCACTGGTTCAGGAACACTGCCAAGATCAGGGGTTAAAAGTTTTAAATGTAACAAGTGGGGTCATGTAGCATACAGGTATCTGTGGACACAAGGTGGGGAACAAAAGGTGGGGGATCAAGCAAGTGGAGGTAACAGAATGCCAGTGATAAGGTGTCTGAAGACAACAGGGGTACCAAACTACCACCAGAGTGTGTATCTATCTTGGTGGATGGAAAACAGGCCAATGCCAAGAGAGACACAGCCTCTGATATAACTATTGTGAAGCCTGAAGTGGTTAAAGAGGTACAGTACTTTCTTGGGCAGTCCACTCCAGTCAGAGCTTTAGGAGGGATCCTATTCCAAATGCCTTTGGCCAGGGTTCACCTTGACTGGGACTGTGAGAAAGGAAGCAAACAAGCAGGTGTGTTTGAGGATATCCCTGTAGATGTCTTGATAGGGAATGGTTTTGATAATGCAATATAGTGTGTACATGCAGTCACATGCAGTCAGATGTGGAGACAGTCATGTGGGTCTGGTAGTCTGGGGAAGACCCAGACAGATCACATCCCTGAAGCCAGGACTGGTGATATAGCTAATTCAGGGAGGGAGCTACCCTTCAGGAGTGATCCTGAAGATGAGCCATGGCTACTGGAAGGTACTGATGTTCCTTTGGACAGGTTGACTGCAAGGGCAGAAGTGAGTGGTAGTACCCAGTCTGACAGTGAGACACTACTGTCAGAAGGTACTAGACTTCCTGTAGAAGAGGAATGGGGAAAGTCACAAAGATAGAGTTGAGACAGGCTCAGCTCTCAGACCCTACATTACTAAGCTTGAGGGAGGTAGCAAGAGAGGAACCAGATTCTCAAGGAAAAGGGGAGTCTGTATACTATAACAAAGGGTTACTGTATAGAGAGTGAACCCCTGAGGGAGAGCTAGAACGTAAGGTAATACAGCAGTTGGTACTGTGCAGAACCTACTGTCTGGCACTTCTAGCCATAGCCTATGACATTACTTTTTCAGGTCATATGAGCATAAAGCATGCCAAGAGATGTATTATGCAGAACTTTTATTGGCCTGGGATTGCCAGGGATGCATTAGGGTACTGCAGGACCTGTGAGCAGTGCTAAAAAGTAGGCAAGCCAGGAGACAAGGTCAAAGCTCCTTTGATGTCTTTGCTGGTGATTCAAGAACCATTTCAGAAGGTAGCTATGGATATTGTGGGGGCTCTGAGTACCCCAAGTTCCACACGGAAAAGATATATCCTAGTGGTAGTAGATTATGCTTCTAGATACCCTGAGGCAGTGACTCTGTCCTCTGTTGAGGCAGCGAGGGTGGCAAATACATTGCTAGAGATCTTCAGCAGGGTAGGTTTCCCAAGAGAAATACCGACTGACAGAGGTGCCAATTTCATGTCAGACCTGCTGGCTTGTTTGTAGGAGCTCTCTGGGGTAAAGCACCTAAAGACAATCCCCTACCATCACCAGACTAATGGTCTTGTGAAGAGGTTAAACTCTACACTAAAGAACATGCTATATGCATTTGCAGACCAGTTCAAGAGAGAGTGGAACAAATATTTGCCCCATCTGCTATTTGCTTACAGAGATGTACCCAAGGAATCCACAGGTTTTTCACCCTTTTAGTTGCTGTATGAGCATAGGGTGAGGGGAGCTCTAGATGTGATTTGTGATGAGTGGTAGGGTGAGTGCAAATCCCACAAGAAGTCTGTTGTAGCATATAGCATCTGCTATTTGCTTACAGAGAGGTACCCCAGGAATCCACAGGTTTTTCACCCTTTGACTTGATGTATGAGCATAGGGTGAGGGGAACTCTAGATGTGATTTGTGATGAGTGGGAGGGCAATTGTAAATCCCACAAGAAGTCTGTTATAGCATATATCCTAAACCTTAGGACAAGACTTAGGGAGCTCATGGTCTTGGCCCCGGAGAACATAGCAGGAGCCCAACAGCATAAAATGTCTGGAATGGCAGGAATGCTCAAGCCAGAGAGTATGCTATGGGACAGCAGGTAATTGTTTTAATTTCTGTCAGACACAATAAGCTGCAGGCAGCTTGGAAGGGACCCTTCAAAGTGGTAAGGAAGATCAATGATGTTAACTACATGGAAGAACCGCTAGGCAGGAGGCAGGGGTACAAATTGTACCATGTTAACATGATGAAGCCTTACCATGATAGGGAGTCCCTTGTGCTATTATAGGAGGCAGGAGGAGTCTGAGGGGGATCTATGGCTACAGGGAGCCAGCTAGCAAAATCCAAAGTTACTATGGTGGAGCCTAGAGTTTCAGGCACATGATATGACCATGTGGCATTGTAGTGCAGATGAATATCAGGACAGGGAATGGGGTGACATATTCCTAGATAGGCTTATTCCTCTCAAGCCACATTTTTGAAGGGTCACTTGAAAAACTAGCTTGAGTCTTCAAAGGGGGGATAGGCGTGGTGATAGGGAGTACTGCCAGCCATGCCAGAAGTAGGGCAGTGAATGTATGACTTGTGCCAACACCACTGGAATTTTGTAAATAATTATATCTCATTTATATATCAAACTGATTTGTACAGATGCTTGTGCTGAAAATGTATTTGTGAAGTTTGCTTCTGTTAAAATGTATCAACAGTGCACCCTGCTGGAATGAAAAGAAAGGTACATGTATTATTATAACTATTTTAAATGTATATGTTTTAATAGAGGACACTGGGAAGCCAGACCTGAAGAAGGTGGAATATTTTTACCACTGAAAGCACTTACCATATTAAAGTTTTTAGTTGCTTTAGCATTACGTTATTCGTATTTGCTTATTTCAGCTTTCTCCTACCATTCAACTCGTTTTTCTTTTGATTTTTAGTAGTTTTTCAGTTTTCTTGGTTTTTTGTATCCATTTGTATTCCAAGTGAACATCCCTCTCCAGTGTCAGTGGTAAGGATTTGGACTCCTTGATTACTAGCCCAGCATGGGGATGTCATATATTGGTTGGCGGTGGTGGGACCATCACTCTTCGCAGTCCTGTCCATGGTTCATATCAGGATGCTTATCTCACAAAGACATCTTCTCCATTGTTATGCCACCTTGTATGGCAGTCACATAATATACATTTTCACGGTGCAGTCCGTACCTTACCATGACGATATGTAATTAGTGCTCCTGCTACAATTGTCTTCCATTTACATGCCCTCATCTGTTGTACATTATGTTTCACCTGTCCTATTTCCCTGTGTTCATTTGTACAGTTCCATCTGTGCATCCCTATTCAATACACACTTACCTGACTGTTTATTTTAAATGGTAGTTCATGTACCCTTACAGATTATTTACACAACTTTTATACAGAATGCCTGGAATGGGATTTCACAATAATCTACATTGTATACACTGTCCTGTACTGTTACCATGTACATTACTATATGATAAACCCTGGTAATCATTGTAGCATTCCATGCAATCCCTGTAACCTAGTTTGCTCTATGGTAAACAAGTTTGCTGTTTGTGTTGCTTTACACAGTTTCCTGGCTGTGCATGAAACCACGCTTGTTTACTTTTAAACACGGTGCACAGAATTAATATGTAATCAACACTGCTGCTCACCATGCAGATGTGTTTATTGAATCCCACTGATGGTTATTCTGGAAAAATGGTCAAATTATGATATCTGTAATGTGTATTGTTGATGTGATAGTTACACTGTGATCAACAGAGTTTATTTTCCACACAATTTCCCAGGTCCCTAACTACCTAATCACTTTTCAGTTGTGTGTTGATGTGATAACTACAGGAGACATCATGCTTGTCAAAGGAGACTATTAAACATTTTTTTGGCATTTAGTTTTAGTCCAGGGTTATGACAAAGCTATTTTTGGGGGAAAGGCTCTCTTGGAGGGAGTTAGTGTCCTCTATGATTTTATGATCATACCATGTTTACAGTCATCTGTAAACTTGGTCAGGTACAAACCCTTTGACCTCTACCTCTGAATAGTAAATGCCAAAGAGGAGTGGATGAAGTACTGAACCCTGGGGTACATCACCAGCAACAGATCATTTGGAATCATTAGAGCCGCAGACCCTAATTTCATAGGGTTTGCTTCTAAGCCAAGTTGCTTTATGATAAGTTACAAAGTGAATAACATTTAGCTGGGAAAGTTTATTAACAATACCCATGTGTGGGATTGTTTTGAATGTCTTTGTGAGGTCTAGTTATGTCGTGTGTACTGATCTTTCCCTCCCCCATTGGTTCAGTAATCTTTGCAAAGAAGTGGACAAGGTAAAGCCAGTAGGATTTGCCCCTATCAAAACTGAACTAGGTTACCTATGTCCTTATTTAATAATTCCATAATGATCTTCTCCATTTCCTTACAGAGGTGGCTGGTCAGACTTATGGGTCTAGAATTGCATGGGTCTGTAGCTCCTTTACTTTTGTGCAGGGGGTTGATGATTGCTTTCCACACTTCATTTGGCACAAAGCTCCATCTGGAAACAGATATTAACTAATCCCTGTGGGGGGTTTGACGGGTTCTTTTTCAGGCTGGTCAGTAGGCAGCCTGTTATCTGGCCCAATAGAAGCTGTGTTCCTGAAATTGGAAAGTGCTTTGAAGATTTTTTCTTGGGAGATTTGCTGGGGATATAGATTTGGGTATGTGATCTGAGAATGTGGGGTGGGGTGGTTAGAGTTAAGTTTATCTACTAGTAGATCGGCTATGTCCTCAGGTCTCCTCAGGGTCTGAGTATATCATATCATTTACTGTCAGTTCTGTGCAATGCTGGGCATTGTCTTTGAGGTTTCTAACATAGTTAAAAAACGTTTCATGGTTGTCTTTTGCCTGGGTCTCTGTTTTTAGCTTGTATCTAATATTGGTTGATTTGATAAGGGACCAGAGTTCCTTTTTAAGTTTATCAAGATCATTTTTGACATATTGATGTGTGTGATTGTGTGATATGTTAGGGAATTTATGTCTCCCTGGTTGTTGGAGGGCTAGTTAAAGTCCCTTAGCAGAATGGTGTTTGATGTAATACATATAGACACTATGCTAGTCAGGTAGGAGATATGAGCCAAGGGGGACATAGAAGGGGTTCTATGATGTGATAAGGAGCTTCATTAAAGATACGTTGGACATGGAGGAGATCACATCATTATAATGTCTAACGAGCCGGAGGTGATATATTATAAGAATTTAATCTTGATCCAGATCTCTTTGATGATGCATATATCGATGCACTCCCTGGAGGGAGTGATTTTTTTTGAGGAGTCCAGCACTGAGAAGCAATACCTTTACGTTATTTCAGATTTCTTTTTTTAAGTGAGAAGCTTTTTAAGATTGACATTGCCTAAAAGAGTTTACAAACATTTTGTGGAGATAGCATACATATCTATATCTATCTATAAATATATATATATATATATATATATATATATATATATATATATATATATATAGCACAAACAACAATATCTATAAAGTCCATTGTAGTGGAGCATAATGCAAAAAGAGTTCATTCCCATTATAAATAGTCTCAAAATGCTGTTATCAAACAGAAAAGTAGCCAGAAATTTCCTTTTAAATTTCCCAACACATGTAACCGGTCTTCAGAGTACTTGCTGTTTTCAGTTAATTCAGCATGAAATAATGTATCAAGAAGCTTCTTTTAAACTTCCCAGTTTTAATCATACCAGTGTACAAAATACATTAAAATGACATCCTTTTACCACATGGTTACATTTTAGACCATCAGGCATCAAACAGGCATCAAACAAACTTCAAAAGAGAAATATAAAGTGCTGCTGAAGAGAGAAACAAAACAGCCTACCAGTTTCACCTCAATGGCTTCATCAGTGCATGACAGGGAACACAATGATGATGCTTAAATGCAAAGTAAACAAGGAAGAACACCAGAATTCAAATTTAAAGCAAGAGAACACCCTGAAGTAAAAAAAAAAACAACAACACTGAAAATTAAATATGTTCATTAAGTCCTGGTTTAAATAGAGCCCCTAAATTAACACTCCATACTCTCTCTTTTGATCCAAAACTTTATGATTACCAAAATCAGACAAATTTTCACCCAATACTTTGTCAATACCCACAAATATAAAATGGACACCTTGATGCTCCAAGCTATGTTTGTACAAAGCACTTCTAACTCATCTGCAATTCATATTACTAACATGAAGGACAATTCTATGCACTCCTTCCAGGCTGATATACATCCCCCTGCACCCTCCACACCCCCTGCCTATTATATATACCAACTCCGAGATCGCACTGCAGTGACAACAATGATATATTTTCATATCCTTACTGTAGTGCATTCTCTAGCTGACAGCTACAAGCAGTGTTCATATGATCATAAGAGATTACTAGACCAATGGCTCTGGGGCCCTTACAAGCCTAGCCAAGAGTTTATCCCAAAAAGAAACCCCAATCAGTACCTGTTGCCCCTGTCAATGAGGGACACAGGTGGAACCCCTGGGACAAATTTGTGGTTACCCATCCACTCATCAAGGTTGCTCTTGAAGAGGGTTAGTGATGTACTTTGTTTGACGTGTATGGGGAGTCTATTCCAGAGACAGGGCAGCTTCTGGGAGACAAACCTGTCTCTCAAGCAGGTTTTGTTAATGTCACTTATTAGATGTAAGCCTTTCGATTAGGTACTACACGAGTAGTTAGACTTACAGATATGGAGCATCTCTAGTAGAGCAGGGTCTGAGATTGCCTTGTATGTGAGACATAGATCACCTCTGAGCAATCTGTATGATACAGAGTACAGTGATAGTGATTTGAGCCTGTCCACATAGGACAGGTGTTGGAGACCATGTATTCTCTTTGTGAGGTATCTCTGTGGCCTTTCCAGTTGGTGCAGGCATTTGAAAAGGTGCATGCCAAATGAGACATTGTACTCAATTATTTGCCTAATGAGGGAGGAGTACAGAAAGGTAATAACCTTTATTCTGGATACGATCCCTTTACTTATGAGGTGAACCAAGTAAAAGGCTTTTCTGACCACTGCCGCTACATGATGGTGAAATGTGGGATTGTTGTCAACTTGTGTACCCAGGTCTCTCACCACAGGTTGTGTGCTTAGGGGGGTGCCATTAATGTGGTAATCAGTAGAGGTCATGTTTTTGCTGAATGCTATGATAATACATTTTTTTACATTTAACTTAAGGCCATGACTTTGGCACCAGTGATTTGTTGATATGAGACCCTCTTGAAGTATGTTAACATCATTTGGGGATTCAATGACAGCACCCAACTTACAGTCACCTGCAAACTTGGTCAGTCACAGGCCTTTTGTCTTTGCCTGGACCTCTGAGAAGTAGATGCCAAACAATAGGGGGTCCCAGGACAGATACCTGGATACACCACTAGTGACAGGTCTGCTGTCAGAGGTGGTGGCACCTATTTTGACCTTGTGGGTCCTATCAGTGAGCCATTTGGCCACCCACCTGATGAAATAGGGATTTACACCAAGTTATGTTAGCTTTTCGATTATGCCTGAGCTGGGGATTGTGTTAAAGGATTTGGCCAAGTCAAGGTAAGCTGTATGTACTGACTTTCCCTCATCCAGTGCCTTGGTGACAGTCTCATAAAGTCAGCCAGGTTCAACAGGCAAGATCTGCCCTTGACGAATCTGAACTGGGTGTGGTCAAGTGCTTGGAGAGTGCCTATGTCCTTGTTTATGAGATCCATAATAATACACTCCATGGCCTTACAGATCAGACTTGTCAAGCTCATGGGGCGATAGTTTCCAGGGTCAGTAGTGGCACCACCTTTGTGCAAAGGGATGACAATGGTAGTTCTCCACTCTGCTGGAATGAAGCCTGTACTTAGGCTATGGTTGAATAGGATGCTCAATTGCATGGCTAGTTTTTGATGGAGATGTTGCAGAATACAGCCTGGGATACTATCAGGTCCCATGGAAGCTGTGTTCTTTGCCTTGGATAGGGCCTTTAACACTTGATCTATGGTGAAGTGAGGTGCAAGGCAAGTATTGGGGATGTGAAATGGGCCTTTGGGGAGGACAGGGGGTGAAGTTTGGACTGAACCTATCTGCTAGCAGGTTGACTAAGTCAACAGGATCAGTGTAAGTGTTACAATTAAGAACTAATTTGGAGCAAACCTGGGCTTTGCCATGGAGGTTTCTGATGTAACTGAAAAAGGCTTTGTGGTTAGCCTTTGTTTTGGAGGCTAGTTCTGATTCATAATTGGGTGTGGGAGTTTTCACTAGTGATCTAATTTCCTTGTTGAGGCTAGGGAGGGAGTTTTTCCAATTGGGAAGTTGTGCCTTTTTACCCTTGGGCAACAGTTTCTTCCTTTTGTTGTAAAGCCTGTTGATAGAGGATGTCCACCAGATAGGCTCGTGTTTCATTGAAGAGTAGGTTTTAGTTCTGTTGGATATGGCTGAGTCCATGCAGTTGTACAGCTGCTTGTATACTGCACTGGCATACTGTTCAGCATATCTGTCTGCATTCTCTGAGGGAGGTGGTGGTGTGAAGCTATTGATACAATCCCTTAGAAGGTTGTAGTCAGTTTTTGAGAAGTTTTTTAGTCTGGTTACAGCTGGGGGGCGGGGGGTTGGACAAGGTAGACACTTCAAATGAGACAAACCGATGATCTGATCTCACCAGGGAAGAACTTACTATGGGAGGTGGTGCAGCAGTTGTCCATGTTAGTGGGAACCAAGTCCAGAATGCTATCTCCCCTTGTGTGGGATGAGACAAGCTGGTCTAGTGTGTTAGAACTAATGAAGTCAAGGAATCGTTGGTGAGTGTATTAGAGCAGGAATAGTTCACCCAGTTTATGGAGGGGTAGTTGAAGTCACCAAGGATCAGGGTGTTAGGGGGTACCTTGATGGACTCAAGTAGGTCAAGGTAGGAGGAGTGGGTGCCCTGAGTCATAGAGGGGGGGTCTATAGCTGGCTATAACTTGAATGGATGTCTTGACAATTGTCAATTGTGCCTGGAGAAGTTCTAATGCATTATGCTTGCAAACCAGTCTGGAGGTGTGCTTGTCTTTAATGAAAATAGAAACTTCACCACCCTTAGTCTTCCTGACCTCATTTTGGGGTAAGACATTCCATATACTGCACAATACTGTCACATCCATTACACTTTACTACTGATATGGTGTACGAGAATTATATAAAAGCTATATACAATTACACTTGTCACACTACCACTAACAGTGAACCTAAATTGAATTAACAGACTTCGGCAAAGTGGCATTTCGGCATAGTGAGATTTTGGGTAAGTAAGTTCACTCACTTATCTGCCATTTGCTGAAATGTAAATTTGATGATAAGCAGTAGACATATATATATATATATATATATATATATATATATATATATATATATATATATATATATATATATATATATATATCTATAGGTCTACTTTACATGGTCGACTCTTCAGAAAGTCGACTTTCATATGGCCGAGACCATATGATTGACTTTCAAAAAGCCGACCATGTAAAATAAACACACAACAAACACTTACACGTACACCCCCACAACCCTCGTAACTTAAATATACCAACTTTGAGATCACACTACAGTGTGGAAGAGGAAAATTTCCCATTCCGCACTGTATGGAGATAGTGGTTCCCCATGGTCGGCTTTTCGAAAGTCGATCATATGGTCTCGGCTATACATATATATATATATATATATATATATATATATATATATATATATATATATAAAATGCAGCCCCCCCCAAATGACACCATAAACTAAGCCAATGTTGAAGTCAATAATTTTTTATTTGTATTGTGGCATCCTTTTTGAATATGGTAAAATGCTGCTGAGGGCTAGATTCATACCTGCCTCGTTCACAGATTCAAAGAGTTCTATCGTGTTTTTCTTCATTCAATGCAGGGAGGTATGTCTCAAGTCATTTCTTCCCACATGTACTATGACTGTGCCATATATGTACTTGTGTAAAGGCTTGAGTGCATTGTGATATGGTGAATCTTGGCACCTGATGGGCAACTAACTGTGATTCTGCTTAGTTAACCTGGTGAGAGGAGCATCAGTGTGTCTCATTATGGAGTTACCTGTGAGTATGAGCTTTTTGAGTTGAGGCACTGAAAATCTTGGGCATGTTTCATGGTGGGTGTGCCAGAGTTGAGTGTTTGTGAGGTTGCTGGTGATAACTGTTTTTTTTTTGTTTACATTTAGTAAGCAAGTGAAGAAAATCATTTTGAGCTGGTTATACCTGGGTGATACAGTATCTGTCCCTTAACACTGAATAATCTAACCAGAGTAAATTGGACTTTTTGTAAATCAAACCTTTTCCAGTGCTTTCATGAAAAAATAAATGAATAAGTAAATAAGTAACTCGACACAATCCAACTTATAATCATAGTTTTGTCTGGTTTATTCAGTTCAAGAAATCTTTCATCTAATAGATTTCTTCAGACAATTTTTTTTGAATGGTCATACAATTTTGCATGATTTAAATGCTCCTGACAAGGGGTGTGGTGAAATACATGTGTCACTTTCGTTTGTGAGCTTAGGTCGTCTGATTGATTTGGAAATCTGTGTCCTGAATGGTGGGGCACTGAAGCCCCTATTTTGAACATAGGGCCAGAATGGTCCAGCTGTTATGCTTCACTGTGATCCTTATCAGGAAGAATTTATTATATGATAGGTGGCACAAGTGCAATCTTATGGTCCACATTTACAATCGTAGAATGAAATGTATTGTTCCCAGTTCTTGGTAGGGCAAGTTTGAAAAATCATGCTATTTTGAAAAAAAATCTACTTAACAAAAACTTATGGTGTCTCCCACTTTTATAGGCAGCCAGTCTTCCAAAAAACTCAATTTTGTTAAAAAAATAACACTTTTGGAGTTTTTATTCTAGTTCAACCACCCTTGAAAATGGGGACATATGGAAATATTATTAGTGTATGCCACTTCTAGTTGTCCTAGTACCTAAGTAGTCCATGGATCATTGGTCCTGGTTTCTTTCCCTAAATTGGGATGAATTCAGACTTTTGCTACTTTATGCCTAGTGTCAGGTTTGGTAAGTTGTCTCACTGGTCAGTGTGGCATGCTGGGTCTGTGTTCCATCTATTTCTTTTTTATTAAGCTAGAAAAGGTGAAAACACTTTCATTTCAATCTGAGAAGCTTCATCAAATTTCTGGATAATAGTTGCTAAACTGCTGGAAGTCATCTTCACTGAAAATCGGATGAAAAAATGTGGCTAAGGCTGATTATCTTTCTGATACAAAAAGCAGGTCAATATGAAATACTTTGAGTTAATCATCCTGTGGACTATATCATCTCCATATTTCTAACCTCCCTCTCATAAGACTTCACAAGATAAAAGCCCACTTTTATGGGGCTGTTGGCCAGTCGAGAACAAATGAGAATATACTATGTTAAAATAGATGGTTGTGCTGAAACATTCAGCTGGTACATTGATTTGTATTCAGCTGTAACTGTTGCTTGTGGAGTTGGTGGGCTGATTCCAAAATGGGAAAATTAGGAAAATATAATTGTCTTAAAACAAAGAATCTTTAACTGCATTGCCCGCTTTAATGGGACTGAAGCTAGCACAGTTTGTGGTCCCATCTTCACTGCCTGTCTCAGCCAACAGGGATCCATGCTCTTTCACAAATAAATTGTCATACCAGTCATGCTAAATTTTATATATATAGTGGGAGTAGAAAGGTAGCCTGATCTGAGTTAGGAAACACAAGGGAGCTTAAAGTGAAAATTACTTGTTGTAGCTAGTTGGTACCTTTTCACTTTTGCATAACCAGAGTGTGTTTTTACATTAAGAAGACTGGGTCTGCTATTCTAGTGGCAGTAGTAAAGTAGTCTGGTGAGTCCGAGTTGGGAAACACACAAGGGGCTTAAAGTGAGATTGTTTCATCAGGCAGAGGGGTTTCTGTGTGCTTAGTTGGGTGTTAATCTGCATTTGACAGCTACTTGTGCTGTTTTTTCCATTAAGAATTCCTAGGATCAGCCATCCTGTGGTATGTGTTTACCTGGTCTCTCTGAGTTGGGAGGCACTCCAGGGAGCTTAAAGTGTAGCTGTTTGTTGGCCAGCAGGCAAGGGAATTAGTGTTCAGCTTTTCTCAGGGCAGTAAATTAGGCATGTTTTCAGTGAGCTCTTCACCTGTCAGTGGTGGTTAATAGTACCCTGTATAGTAGCAAACCAATAACGCTTGTACTTAAGACATCAATGTGTAACGATTCTGCTCCCTTGTGTGTTTCCCAGCACAGACAGACTAGACTACCTTTCTGCTTCCAGTAGAGTTGCAGTTGCAGTATTCTTAATGTAAAAGCACACTTTAGTTAGCCAAAAGTGAAAACGTACTGAAAAAATTCAGATTACTAGCTACAACAAGTAATTCTCACTTTGTCTCCCTGTGCATTTCCCAAATCAGAAAGAATAGACTACCTTTCTACTTTCACTAGAATTGCAGTCCCAATCTTCTTAATATAAAAACACACAAGTGGAAATGTAACTAGAAACGAGCCTTGCATGGAGCTAAACTTAGGGCAGCTAGATAAAACATCAAACAGCACTAAGATCGTACCACTATCTAACATCTAGCCTTCACCTTTGACGCCACTCAAGTGATCCCTGTAAAACCAAGACAAAAAAAAAACATGATAGCCCAAATCTAATACAGATCCTGACAGGGATTTGCAATTTCATAATATCTCTGTGGCCAACTTGGTAGATATGGGCATCCTGAGACTATGTAGCAATTAGCTCATGTACTCAGACAACCTGTTAATCTTTAAAGAAACTAACACAGCATGCATAACTTCCTTGAAGGAAAAAAAATCTCACTTGCATACATTGTCAAAAACACACACACTACATCATTCACGCATACCACTCACCACACACATAGACCTATTGAAGCACTTAAAAGAAATCTCTTTGAACCACAAATACCTCCTAAGCCATCAAACTGCAGCACCTACCCTCAGCAGTCACTAAAGTGCACACCAAAAGCTACACCTAGCACCACGTATAAGCCTACATCCCATGATCCCCCAAGATTAAAGCCCATAAGGCATGCAAGCACTTTATCTAGTAGTCTTGTTATAGGGGCTTCTATTGTATGACACACAGATACTCCTGTCACCAGGCTGAACAAGGAGAAGACAACGGTTAGTTGCCTATCTGGAGCCAGATTCTAGAATCACACTGACTCAGGTCACTAAACCACAGGTACCGATATAATTCCATCATAGTCCATGTGGGTAAATGCCCTGAGGCATTCCTCACTGGAAGAAAAGAGATATTATTTATTTCTCTGAATATGTGTCACAGACTGGTACTTGCCTTGCATTGATCAGCATTCAGTCTTCACCAAGGATGATGCCACAGTATGAACAGAAAATGACTGATTTTAATAATTGGCTTAGTTTCTGGTGTCCCTCCAGGGGAATCCAATATCTATCAGCATGGGAGGACATGGCTAACTATCACCCCTGGGCATTGAGATATTGGCTAAAACTTTATCCATCCCATTACAGCATTTTAGGCAGTGTCAAAATGACAAAACTACCAACACATCAAAAAAACTCAAAGCAACCTTAAGGTGATACAGCTCTCCACACCCTACAAGCTCTCCTCACTTTAGATTATGTTGACATCTGTGTTGCTACTTAGTTTAAAACTGCAGAAAGTGCTGTAGCAGTGGAAGGCTACAGTGCCTTCCACACATATAGACCAACGGTATCCCAGACATGGGTAAATGTGGAGGTGTCGCACCTTTTTTGCAGCAAATACAACTCTTGTTTGGTTAAGCAGAATGGTGCCCTGGAGTTAATCCACAGCCAAGTCTCCACAGACAAGGTTCCCTATCATGTACGAGCCATCTACAGGTCTCAGTCAATGACCAACAAAGCTCAAAACTCTTTCCTAGACATACTAGAGTTGCTCACCATCCAACCAAATACCTTATTCATGGGAGACATTAACTACCCTTCTGTAGACTGGTAAACTTACACTGCATCTAACTACTTCTCTACCAGACAGAGCACTATCCAACCAAAGGATCAAACATATTGGACCTAGTACTCATCGCCATGGTGATTATGTCCTCATTGGTAAAGTGAGACCACAAAGTTGTCTCCCTTGAAATAAAAATCAAAATGGAAACCCAACTAAATCAGTAACAGGGACTATACTAAAGCAAAATACATCCTTTTAAGCGATAGTTTGACAAACTTCATGGCGCACAAACCCTGAGAACACAGCTACCTATGCAGAATTATTTACAGAAACCCTGTACAAACATGTAAATGTCTGCACTGAGGCTGCTGTACCTACCAGAAGTAAGCCCAGATCTAACACCAAAAACAAACCATACTGGTGGATATAACAAAACAAAAAAAGTCATGTCCAAAATCAGAAAGAGTAACTCTTATAGAGACAAGAGCTCTCTGATTCAACTACACAAGAAACCAAGGTCTAATAAAGTCCAACAAGACCAATAATGAGGTCAAGATAGCCGCCCAGGCTAAGAACAGTCACAAGGTCTTTTTCAGCTAGGTCAGGGACATTAAAGGTAATACTCAGCAGTGTGCAGAACTGGTTGTGAATGGTACAACCTTCACTGACCAGGGTGATATAGAAAATCTACTGGCTGATAAATTTAGCTGTAACTTCACCCCTCAATACCCCCTGTGAAATCTCTTCTAGCATATTTCACCCCAGCTATCAAAAGGGAGAAGGTCCTGGAGGTATTCACTGAGGCCAAAAACACTGCTTCATTGAGCCCTGACTATATCCCCTGGTTTCCTCCTAAATAACTTAAAACATGACCTAGCAGGACCGCTTGAGGCACTCTTTAATTGCAGCTTCAAAAGGGTTACATGCCAGGTGAATGGAGGGCCACAGCGGTCATCCCCCTTCATAAGGTTGGACCATCACCTGACACTGGGAACTACAGACCCATCAATCTGACAAGTCTAATATGCAAAGCCATGGAATGAATTATCATAGAAATGATTAACAAGGACATTGGCAACCTACATGCAGTGGACTGATCCCAATTTGGTTTTGTTAAAGGAAGGTCTTGCCAACTTAACCTGGTAGACTTCTTTGAGAGGGTAACTATGGCTATGGATGAAGGGAAAATGGTGCATACTATCTACCTTGACATGGCCAAGGCATTCTGTACAATACCCCACTCAGCTAGTAGACAAACTCTCATAACTAAGCATAAATATCTATATAACTCATTAGATTACCAGCTGGCTCACAGATAGGACCCAATAAGTAAGGGTTGGTGAGACCACCTCTACCAAGAGACTGGCCAACCAGCATAGTACCCCAAGGCTCTGTGTTAGGCTCGCCCCTGTTTGGGAAGTCAAGGCTAATGTGAAAGGCTCACTAAGCTCGCAGATAACTGTAAATTGGGAGCTAGCATAGATTCTCCCATGACACTAACATCCTACAAGGGGGGGGGGTCTGACACAAACAAATGACTGGTGCAAAAACCATAAATTAAAACTCACCACAAAAAAATGCATTATAGTACCCTTTAGAAAGCGTCCACCCAAGCTAATTACTTAATCAACGAAACTCCTCTAAGAGTTGACCCAATAGTTATGGATCTGTTCAACCAACATGTAACCAAGATAATAAGAAAATGATTCTGTGTCACCAAACTCATAAGCAGGAGTATGGCATCCAGGTCCAAGGAAGTAACAGTACCACTCTACTCTGCCCTTAACAGACCCATCATTGAGTACAGTGCCCCATTTGGCATGTAACTAGCCAGGGCACTTGCAAAAGTTGGAAGTCCCTAATAGGTTCTCACCAGGACAATTCAGGGTATGAATACCATGTCCTACACAGATCATGTTAAGGTCCTGTCTCTGTGCACTATCTTCTACAAGTCACTGAGAGGAAATATATGCCTAGCATGCAAGGTATCCTCACATCCAGCTCTGATAGATGTCTTGCACATCTGCAAGATAAAGCACCAAAAACACTAGATCCAAGGACCTCAACTTTACGACACAAATAGAACCTGCTGTAGGGACCTATATGTGTCCCAAAGGATACCCACACTATGGAATAAGTTCCCCATCAAAGTGAAGTAGACTTTATCACTGACTGTATTCAAAAGAAAGCTTGATCATTGCATGGGAAATTGCAAATTCAGCCCTGGTCTGACTCTAATGTCTCTGAAGGACAGAGATCAGCAGTAAGTAAATTAATACCCAGCTTACATACCCCCCAAACACATAAGCCTTAGCTACCTCTTGACTAACATACCTCACCATGTAGGTGTTCAAGGAACTCTGGGACAAAACTGGGTTGGATTGCACAAGCAGGCTTATAAAGACACTAGTGGTTGTTAGCCTAGTATGAAACTATGAACCAATCTATTTCTTTTCACCAGGCTGAGCAAGCATGACCTGCCCTTGACAAATCCAAACTGAGATGGGTCCAGTGTTTGGAGGTTCCCTATGCCCTGATTGATTAATTCCATGATAAGTCTTTCCATGGCTTTGCATTTGAGGCTGTTCAGAGTTATGGGTCTGTAATTGCCTGCATCTGTGGAAGGTCCTCCCTTATGAATGGGAATGACTGTAACTGTTCTCCATTCACCTGGTACCAAACCTGTATGGAGGCTCAGATTGACCAGAGTTGTAGGGGTGTGGCTATATCATACTTAATACTATTTAAAATGCATCCAGGGATATCATCAGGACTCATCGATGTAGTGTTTTTAGCTTTTGCACTTTTAGGACTTGGTCTTGTGTGATACCTCGAGGCAAGACATTTCTTGAGGGACAGACAGAAGGGGAGAGGGGTAAAGTTAGAGCTAAATTTATTGGCCATTAGGTTCACTATATCTTTAGCCTCAGTGTAGGGAACATTGTTTACAATCAGCTCAGCACATTGTTGCATTATGCTTTTGAGATTATGAACATAACTATAAAAATGCCTTGTGATTGTCTTTGGCTTTTGTAGCTATTTTAGACTCAAACTTGGCATTGTTGGATTTTATTAAGTTACTTGGTTTGTTTATTTCAGTGATAAGGGCCCTATCATTCTTGGAATTACTCTTAATTTTGGTCAAAATACTTTTCCTTTTATTATAAAACTTGTTGATATTATGGTTTCACCACATGGATTTATTTCTGGGGTTTGACCTGCACTTGTTAAAGTGGGGTACACTGCATCTATGTAGCTCTTTACATGTTGGTATAATGTGCTGGTGTACATTTCTGCATCTTCAGCAGAGTTAACTGGGTTTGGTGGGGTTTTAAAGCTTGCCAATGTATCACTTAGGTGTAAGTAGTTTGTCTTAAAAAAATACTAGAAGTACCTTGAGTGGAAGGGATCTCTGGTTTCAATTTTATTTTGAAGAAGATTGCCTTATGGTCAGTCCTAGCAAATAAAGATATGAAAGGAATGGTGTAAGATGCTCACATATTAGTAAGGACAAGATCCAAGATGTCCCCCTAGCGAGTACTCTCCTGAATAATTGTTCCAGGGCATTTGTATTGACAAAGTCCAGGCATCTCCATGCTTGTGTACTAGTAGGTTTCTCAGTGTATAGTTGGATAGTTTTGATCACCTAGGTAAATGGTACTGGGTTCAATACTGAGTCATTCTAGTTTCTGCACATAGGCTTTATGGCTTTCTTTTATAGGTTCATAGGTTCATAGGCTCATACAAGGCTATCTGCCCTAGAGCATTTATAAGCCTAGCCAGAGTGTGTTTGGCTTTCGCCACCCATTTTAAATTAATTTTGCTATGCCCTTTTTTGAGGTTAGTATACTGTACCTCTGTCTAACAGTGACACAGAAGTGCTACCCAGGGTAAACCTACGATCTCCCATCCACTCATCAAGATTCCTCTTGAAGAGAGTCATTGAGGGATTCTGCCTAACCTGGACTGGGATTTTATTCCAGAGTGAAGGGAGCCTCTGGGTTATGAATCTGTCCCTCCAGCATGTCCTATTTATTTCAGTGCTGAGGTTCAAGTCTCTCAAGCGCGTAGCCCGATGGGATTTGGATTTTCTGAGGTGCAGCATGTCCATTAATTCCAGGTTGGACATGGCTTTATACATCAGGCACAGATCACCTCTGAGCAGGCGGTATGCCACTGAGTAGAGCTGGAGTTTCTTTAATCGGCAGCATATGGCATCTGTCTGAGCCCTTTGATCCTCTTGGTGAGGTACTTTTGGGGTCTTTCCAGTAGCTGCAGGTGTCTTGTAAGGTACATCCCAAAAGGGGCATTGTACTCAATTATGGGCCTGATGAAGGATGAGTAAAGAGGCACGATGACCTCCCCTGATCTAGATGTGAATCCCTTCATGATTAGGTGGGCTATATAAAATGTTTTTCTAACCACTTTGGCCACGTGGTTGTCAAATGAGAGATTTCCTATCAACTTGGGTCCCCAGGTCCCTAATTACTTCTTCTGTACTTAATGGATTACCACCTATGTGGTAATTTGTGGGCACTTTGTTTTTGCCAAAGGGGATGACTATACACTTTTTGGCATTTAGCTTGAGGCCATGGCTCTGGCACCAGTTGTCTGTTTCTATGAGGCCCTTTTGGAGGATGCTTGTGTCAGCTGGAGAGTCGATTATGGCGTCCAGTTTGCAGTCATCTGTGAACTTGGTCAGCCACAGTCCTTCCGTGTTGGCCTGTACCTCCGAGAAATATATACCGAACAAGAGAGGTCCCAGGACTGAGCCTTGTGGGATGCCATTTGTAACTGGTTTGGAGTTTGACATGGCTCCAGCAATTCTAACCATGTGGGTTCTGTCCTTGAGCCAGTTTGCAACCCATCTAGTGACATAGGGGTTTATATTTAAGCTGGTGAGCTTATCTATAATGCCCAAGTTGGGTATTGTATCGAAGGCTTTTGCACGGTCCAGGTAGGCTGTGTGGACCACCTTCCCCTCGTCAATGGCCTTGATGACTGTTTCAAAGAAATCGACCAGGTTTAAGAGGCAGGATCTGCCCTTAACAAAGCTGAACTGGGTAGGATCCAGTGTCTGTAGGTCCCCAATATCTTTATTTATGAGGTCCATGATGATCCTTTCCATAGCTTTGCAGACCAAGCTAGTCAGGCTTATGGGGCGATAGTTTCCAGGATCCGTTGAGGCACCACCTTTGTAGAGAGGGACCACTGTTGCTGTACACCACTCTTTGGGTACATATCCTGTAGTAAGGCTGAGATTGAACAGTAGTTTTATGTTTGGGTTTAGCTCTTCTTGGAGTTCATGTAGGACGCAGCCTGGGACACCATCTGGTCCCACTGATGCTGTGTTTTTTTGCTTTGGAGAGGGCGGCTCTTACCTGAGCATCTGAGATGTCAGGGGGCAGCACTGCTGGGATAGATATTTGCCCTTTTGGTGGGGGGGGGGGAGTTTGCGCAGAACCTGTCAGCTAGAATGTTGGCAATGTCTGTGGGTTTGGTGTATTTTTTGTCATTTTGGACTAATTCTGAGCATATCTGGGAATTCCCACCCAGGTTCCTAACATAACTAATGAAAGCCTTGTGATTATTCTTTGTGTCCTGTGCAATTTTTCTCTCGAAGCTGGCCTTAGACGATTTTATGAGTGCCCGTAGTTTTTTGCTGATACTGATTAGAGATGCCTTCCCTTTTTGGGATTTTGCTCTATCATGTAGTAGCTTCCTCCTTCTATTGTATAGTTTGTTTATGGCTGGGTTCCACCAGACAGGACGTCTGCCTTTGGAGGATTGGGTCTTGGTTTTATTTGGGATTGCATGATTCATGCATTCCTGAAGGTGTTCATAGAATGCGTTTATAAAGGATTCTGCGGTCTGGGCCATATTTTCCACAGGCCCGGGGGCTTTGAAGGATTCCACCTCGGTTTTGAGGAGTGTGAAATTTGCTTTAGAAAAGTTTTTCACTGTGGTTTTCTGGGCAGGGGGTGGGGTCGGGATGTGAATATCCAGTGAGATTAGTTTATGGTCTGATCTTACCAGTGAGGGATACACTTCTGGTCTGGAGCATAGAGTCCCCATGTTGGTGATGATCAGGTCCAGTATGTTTTCCCCTCTTGTGGGACTGGTAACAAGTTGTTCCATAGCATTTGAGTTTATAAATTCTAGGAACTTTTGGGCTAGAGTGTTGGAGTTAAAGTAATGCTCCCAGTCTATGTTTGGGTCGTTGAAGTCACCCAATATAATGTTGTTTGGACGGACCTTCATATTTTCCAGTGTTCTCAGGAAGGCCGAGTGGGGTTCCTGGGTTTGGGAGGGTGGTCTGTAGCAGGCTATAAACTGGAAGCCAGTTTTACCCACTGTTAGTTGCACATGGATAGTTTCTGATGCTTCGTGCTGTGCCACCAACCTGGAGGTGTGGGTATCTTTGATGAATATTGATACTCCCCCTCCTTTTGTGGTTCGGTCCAAGTTTTGAGGCCGAAAAGCATGGTATGAGGTATAACCTGGTACTACTGGGGTGCTCTCAGGAGCCTTGAACCAGGTTTCTGTTACTGCACAGATATCGATGTTCTCCATGCTAAGGAGAGTTTCGAGTGTATGCATCTTGAGGTTTAGACTTCTGGCGTTGAGTACCATTACTCTTAGTTTCTTATCCCTTGTGATACCTATGGCGGTGGGTTTGTCTTTTGAGACTTGCCTAAAAAAGGCACTATGGGGGTAGCAAGAGCCTTTGCCAATATCCGAAAGCCCAGGGGTGACAGGTGCAAGCCGTCCCTAGCGAAACATCGTGGCTTGTCGAGCATGTCATCCCAGGCTGACAGGCATTGGATCCCCTTTGAATGACACCAATACTTAAGCCAATTGTTGAAATTGATCATCTTGTCTTCATATTGTGGCATCATTCTTGGTGAGGGTAAGATGCTACTCAAGGTCAGGGTCATACCGGCCTGGGCTACATGCTTAGAGAGCTCCTCTATGTCTCTTTTCATGTAGTCCAGGGAGGTACGTCTCTTTTGTCATACAGGGAGTTCTATACCTAGCTAATATATGTTGCAGGACCTTTCTGATGGTTATTTGGACATGAAAAAGCCCTAGTGCATCATGCTTCTTTACCAGCCTTGTTGTGTGTCTCTTTTAGATGAAGATTTAGACACCTCCACCTGTTTTCCTCTCTTGCACAGTAGCTGGTAATGGGAATTTGTGTAAAATGTTACAACACTGCACAGCCAGAGTTCTCTCCAATATTTTAAACCATGTCTTAGCCACTACACAGACGTTAATGTCTACCAGGATGAGAAGGGCTTGTATGGAGTGGAGTTTCTTGTTCATGCTGCTAGCATTGATCAGTAACAGCTTCATATTTACCTTTGCTTGTTTTGCTATGTTGTTAAGTTTATCAGTTTGGCATTGGCTAAAAAAGACACTATGGGAGTGGACAATATGTCCTTCTATTCTTCCCATGTTGCAGTATTCATAACATGAGGGAGATTCTGGCTAGGTGACCCGAATGAACGGCCAGTATACCGAAGACTTATGCTACTGCAAGGTACATGCAACACTGCACATAGAACAAGTGTGCGTTGGTCATAAAAATAACGATGGCACATACCATCCTTACTACTTCTCTGCTGCCAGTCCGAACATCTTCCATCCATCCATCTGATCACTGAAATTTATATTATTTCAGATAAGTGCCCCATTGGGGAATCTCTTTTATGCTTTTGCTACTGCATGCTTGTTAGAGGTTAATGTCATCCAAGAAGGGCAAGTGCCACTGTGGACAACAGATTCCACACAAAGACAACCACGACCAGTGTCTTTTTTGCCTGGGATCCGATCACAGTTATAAGGCCTATGCCATTTGTCAATCGTTCATCCCTAAAACTCTCCTCAGTTGTCTGTCCACCCTAAATTTATACCTTGAGAATCAGAGACTCAAGTGACTGGCACTAGGTATGGAAGGTGCTGCTGGTCCATCGAGTGAGCCCTGAAGAAGAAGGTGAAAAAGGTAAGGCCTGAATCTTCGGCTGCACCTCTGATCTTGGATGTCCCTTTCAATGCCAGGGAAGTCCCAGAGGTACGTATGGTCTTGAATCCTCCACCTCTTTCAGCAAGCACTGAGTCAGAAGCTGCTAGGGAGGGTTCCTCCAGCACGTCTGCTGAAGTCTTGCAGACATCTGCTTTGGACGGTAAGGGTGAACTATGGCTCTCTCCTCTCAGTTCTTCTCCTGCTCCTTCTTTTGAGGTTATGCTGACATCTGATCCAGAGCTCAGGCCTACGGCCGCCCTTCCTTCCCAGCCTAGGGTAGACCTTCCTGTCAAGAAAAAACAAAAATAAAAACGTGTCTCCCAGACTGGCAAGTTTTTTCCCCAAGGGATTTTGAATGCTTTTATGGCACTTAGGCCTTCCACTTTGCATCCTCCTACACCAGCATTTCTTATTTCTCCTCCTCCATCTTCTGAACTTGAGGCCTCTGTGGAAGATGATTCATCTTCTGATGAATCCCTGGGCTACTCCACTCAAATTGTTTCTCCTCTGGAATATGCCTCCCCTGCAGTGGATCCCAATGGTGGGGATTCTCCAGCAGATGATATTTCCTTTGAAGAAACTATCTCCAAAATGAGGGACTACTTCAAGCGGGAAAGCTTACAAGTCTCAGAGGTTCAAAAAAGGTATTATGACCTCTTAGAAATTGACACTCCTTCTCCTTTAGCTATCCCTCCTGTCTTGCCAGCCTTTCAGGATGCCTTTCTGGCAGCATTTAAAAATCCTGATTCTCAGCTTCCTGCTCCTAAAAGACCATACAGGTTTTATAATGTGCCTGAGGGCAGTAGTTACCTTTATAAATGTCTTCTTGCAGACTCAGCTGTGATCTATCTGCTGACAAAACTGCCAAATGATTGCTCTCTACCAATCTCCTACCCTTAAATAAGGAGAGTAAAATGATGGAGAGAATTGGAAAGAAGCTTAAACATATTTTTGTCTCCCCAGTTCCTAAATCTCATAGAAACTACCCTTCCAGAACTAACTTTGTTAGGAAGAAGACCTGTACATCTTCGCAACAACACAAGAAGACCACATGTAGGCAAATGCCTCCTAGGTCTCAGCCATCGTCGGTTCAAAAGGCCTCCTTTCCAGACAAGCCAGGTAGACTGTGACTACCTGGCAACCTTCTCAAAAATCCCCCCTTTCCAGTGCCTTTTTCACTCCCTTTCAGTTTGGACAAGCATTACCACAGACAAATGGGCCCTGTCCATTTTTCTAAGAGGTTATTACATTATTTGGAAATCCAGTTCTCCCTTCAAGGGAATTCCACAACCTCCAAAGGACCAGATCTACCTTTTCCCCTCAAGCCATTCAAGACTTGCAGGCATTAAGAATTATATAGGAGGTTCCTGCTTTGGAAAGAGGAAACAGGTTCTATTCCAGAATGTTCTTAGTTCCCAGGAAAGATGGCCCCATGGAGACCAATTTTAGACTTGTCCCAACTCAATTTATTCCTTCAAGTTCCCTCCTTCAAGATGCTTACCCTACAAACCCTGTTCCCTCTGTTGTTACCGCAGGCTTACATGGTTTCCTTAGACATAAAGTGCATACCTTCACATTCTCATCCACCCTCTATTCAGGAAATTCTTACGTTTCTCTGTTGCTTCATCTCATTTTCCATTCTGTGCTTTATCCTTTGGACTCTCTACGGCTCCAAAGATATTCACAAAATGTTTGGCTTTTTCATTGCCTTTTGCAGACCCCAGGGGATTCTCCTTTACTCTTACCTGGATGACCTGCTCATTCAAGCAGAATGTCCAGTCACCTTGCAACAGAACCTTCAAACCACTATCTCCTTGCTTCTCAGTCTGGGTTTCACCCTGAACTACAGAAAGTCTTCCCTAACTCCCTCTCAGCACCAGGTGTTCCTGTGTTCAGGATAAGAACAGACCTCATGATAGCTTTCCTGCCTTCACAAAAGGTGAAATCTCCACAGACTTCCTTCCTTCAGTTGCTTCCCCTACCTTCTCTGACTACTGGGAAATTCCTCAGGATGCTTGGCTTCATGGATTTGGTAATACCAATGCTACCCATAGCCAGACTCTACATGTGAAAATTCCATTGGTACTTGAAGACACTCTGTTCCCAGCATGCTCGTCCTCTTGAATGTGTCTTCCCACTTCTGCCTTGCCTAAAGAAGGAATTGCATTGGTGGATTCACCAAATTTCTCACACCCCAGGACTTCCCCTGTAGCCACTCCTCACCCTTAAGGAAATGTTCACAGATGCTTCAGATCTGGGGTGGGTGGCAACCCTGGGAAATCTAAAAGTCCAAGGCCTATAGTCTCCCTTCATAAGGAAGCAACACATCAACATCAAAGAGATGAGGGCTCTGATCCTGGCCCTTCAAGCCTTCAGGTCAGCTTTCCTTCCAGGTCCTTTGAAGCTATTCACAGACAACACCACAGTTCCCTGGTATGTGAACAAACAGGGGGGAACAAAGTCCTACATACTTTGCAAATTAGCAATAAAAGCCTGGGAGATTACACTTCCAGCAAAAGTGACTTTATCTGCGGTTTACTTCCCATCAGCTCTAAATGTTCAGGCAGGCACTCTGAGCAGATCCATAAAACAAGCCCACAAATGGATGATCCACAGGATGTGTTTCTGGACATTCTCCACCAGTGAGGTGCTCCTCAAATAGATCTCTTTGCCTCCCCTTTGAATAGACAACTTCCAGAATTCTGTGCCAAAATCCCACACTCTGTAGTCTGGAAGGTGGATACCCTATCATTCTGAAAGTGGATGCTTCTCTATGCATTATCCCCCTTCCCCCTAATTCAGAAAGTCCTCCTGAAAATACAGAAGGACAAACCAAAAATCTTGTTAGTGACCCCCTTTTTGCAAGACAGCACTGATTCCCTTTCTCTTCTGCAGTTAGCCAAGGGCAATCATTACAAGTTATCTCACAGGGTGGATCTACTCACATAAGATAAGGGCTCTCTCATTCACCCACATTTGGCAACATTGAACCTGACCTTGTGGGTAATAGGCCTCTGATTCCTTTCACACATGTTTTTTTTTTTCTGAGGATGTGCTTTTAGTCCTGCAGTAGGCCAAGAAACATAATACTTGTCCAAATGGAAGAGGTTCTCCATCTGGTGTCTTAATAAGAGACTAGATCCATTTTCAGTGGATATCCCCTCTAGGCCTTTCTTACTTGTGTGAACTGCTCAAGGCTGGACTGGCTTATTCTTCAGTTAAAGCCCATTTGTCAGCCATTTCTGCATGTCTGTCTATGTCTCCTCCTTTAGCTTCTAGGTTAGAGGCCAAACATTTCTTAAAAGACATCCTTCACATAAGACATCCCAGGAAACCTGTTCCTCCTCCTTGGGACCCAAATTTTGTCTTGGAAAAACTGACCCAGATTCCCTTCGAGCCTGCTGCTTCCTCTTCCCTTAAATTCTGCACTTGAAAACATGTTTTACTAGTAGCCATTACTTCCTCTAGGTGAGTTTCAGAACTCCAAGCTTTAATGGATTCTCAACCCTTTCTGATTTTTCACAAGGATGGGGTGTCTCTGCGTAGCAACCCTACCTTCATGCCTAAAGTGGTTAATGACTTGTTCCTCAATCAATCTATACATCTACACCTTTTTCCCTTCTTCTCAAAACTCCACTGAGAGGGTGCTGCACACTTTAGATGTACACAAACAACTTAAATTTTATCTGAGCAAGACCAAACCTATTAGAAAGGCTGAGAAATTGTTTGTTTCCTTTCACCCCAGGACGCTAGGTAAACCTGTCTCTAAACAGACTATTTCATCTTGGATTTCAAAGGCTATTATCTTTTGTTATTTCTCTCGGGGAAAATCTGTTTCTTCCACTGTTAAGGTCCATTCAACTAGATGCAATGGCCTCCTCTGGAGCCTTCTTTAAAGCTATTTGGCAATCTGTTCATACTTTCACAAAACACTACAAACAGGATTCTATTTTCAGATCCAGAGCAGGATTTGCTAGAGCAATTCTGCATGGATTTGTGGAGACTTCTTGTGCTCCCCCTCCCCCTTCTCACTCATGAGCTTTGGTATTTTCCCTCATGATATGAATACTGCAACATGGGCATAGAAGGACATAGAATAGTAGAAATCTGACCTTGACCATAGATGTAATTCTCTTCCATGTTGGAGTATTCTATCCCATCCTCCTTTCCCCTTGTTTCATGCTCTTCCTTGGATATTTCTTTGTTTTTTCTTTTTGCCTCTTATCCTTGGACTTATGTTATGACTAGGGCATTCAGTTCTGAGGATGGTATGTGCAGACGTCAGTTTTATGACTGATGCACAGCTGTTCTATGTGCATGTGCAATGTCACACATACCTTGCAGTAGCTTAAGTCTTTGGTATACTGGCCAGATGTTCGGGTCACCTAGGCGGAATCTCCCTCATGTTATGAATACTGCAACATGTAAAAGAAGGATATCTATGGTTATGGTAAGAATTTACACAACTATTCTATCTTTATCATTAATTAAAACCCTAGAGGGGACAACTGCAGGCCATCCATGGTGAAGCAGCACAGGCTTTTGATCATATCTTCCCAGGCTGACAAATATTGGACCCCCTTTGACTGGCACCAAAAACAAAGCCAATTATTGAAATCAATTATTTTCTGCTCATATTGTGGCATTAACATTGGATAAGGTGGAATGCTGCTTAATGCTAGGCTCATACCTGCCTTGGACACATAATCTAAGAGTTCCATCATGTCTGTCATATAGTCTAGGGAGGTACCCCTCAAATCTTTGACACCAGCATTAAGTATGACAGAGTCATAATGGTACTTGTTCAATGACTTGAGTACATGTGGATCTAATGGATCCTGGCACGAGACAAGCAACTAGCTGTCACTCTTTCCTTGTTCAGACAGGTAAGAGGCACATCTGTATGCCTTACAATGAAATCACCTATAACAAGAATGTTTGGTTGTGTCAATGACACCCTTAAGGGCTAATCATCTCAGACTTTAGGACTCCCTGTGTTATGTGAAGAAATAACCTTAATAAGCTGAGTGTGCTTTTTGCCTGTGTTGTGTTGTGTTTTGGAGATATTTGAGGTTTAGGCAGGTTAATCTTTTGAACCTCAGCATATGATGGATTATGTTTATTGTGTTGCCCTTGGATAGATGTGAAGTGTGCTGTATTGCAGATGCTGTGGGTGTCTACGTTTACTGTTGTGAGATTTTTGCCTCAAAGGAAATTAAATATGTATGTCTTTCACACACTGTGTAATGCTGTTTGAATAATAGGTAATCGTTAGACAGCATGAGAGAATTTTTACACTGTCACAAGAAAACCATCTCAGTCAGGCTGGCTAAAGCAGTTGTGGAGAAGTGCCGCTCCATGATACTGACAGGAATGACTCTGGGTATTGGGGTAACTATAATTGCTTGGGGTTCTATTTTAGAATAATGTTTGGGTGGACTTACTAATGAGTAAAATTTCAATACAAAACTAGCCTGAAAACCTTCTTCTGTCAAAAGCAAAAACTAGTAAACTAATTATAATAAAAAATCACTAATTTAATACTAAAATCAGTGCAAACAGTATCAGTACACTCAATATTAAGCAATTTTATCAAAGGTATTTTAGCCTGGTGAGTAGTTTAAGGGGGGAGAGACTTTACAAAATGATACTTATGTGCTTGTAGTCAACAGCCAATAAACAGGGACAGGGAGAGAATTATGTTGTCAAATTATCATAAGGGGCAAAGTACAGTTATGTACAATCTTACCATAACAGTAGATGACCTTCTCTTCACTGTTGCAGTATTATTTACAATAGGGATCCCCTGCCTTGGGCAGCCTCTCTTCCAGCCAGTATACCAAAGCCTTTAGGTTGTAAGGGGTATGCCATATGTCACACATATGCTCCCCACACATGGCATAGGGCATAAAAGTGGCATCTGAACGTACCATCCTCAGAACTGAAAAAGATCCAGTAGGAACAACAGTCTAAGGAAACTATCAGGTGACAAGTACATCCAGAAGGAAAAAGGATGAGTGGGAGGAGGGAGGGAGCAAATACTGCAACAGTGAAGAGAAGGACATCTACTGTTATAGTAACATTGTACACAACTGTACTATGTCCTTCCATATCACTGTTGCAGTATCATTACAATAAGGAAAGTACAATAGTTCAGGAAGAAGATTGGGAGGAGGAAGGGCCAGCAGAGCCCTCAAGAAAGCCATGAAGAATGTCCCTGGCAAAACCAGCTCTGGCCTTAGAAATCATATCCAACTTATAGTGCTTGGTAAAAGTATGCACAGAATTCCAGCTAGCTTTCTCAAGAATAGAATTATTATCCAAACCCTTGAGAAAAGCACCGGAAGGGGCAACAACCCTAGAAGAATGAGCCTTAATAGAAGAAGGAAGGCTCCTCCCATGAAAGGAATAACAAAAAGAAATGGCTTTAGATAGCCAAGAAGAAATGGTTTGCTTGGAAACAGCCAAACCTAAAGACCTAGGATGAAAGGAAAAAAAAAAGCTACTAAGATTTATGAATGGCTTTAGTTTTATCTAAATAATGCCTGATTTGTCTATACTAATCCAAAGTCTGAAGAACCTTCTCACTTGCCGATTGTGGAGAAGGGAAAAAAGTGGGCAAATGAATAGACTGATTAAGAGACAAATCATTAACCACCTCGGGCATAAAAGAAGGACTAGTACAAAGAGACACTCTGTCCTTATGAAAAGCCAAAAAAGGAGGAACAGCCTTAAGAGCCTGCAGCTCAGACACTCGTCTGACAGAGGTAAGAACTTAAGCAAAACAACCTTCCAGGAGCAATGCTGTAAGGAAACTGAGGCTGCAGGCTCAAAAGGAGCTTGAGTCAATTTTTCTAAAACAAAATTCAGGTCACAGGAAGGAGGAAGAGGCTTAATATGAAGGATGCCTTTAAGAAATGGTTTGATCTCAAATCTAGAAGCCAAACAGAGAGTCAAAGGTAGACAATCAGAAATAGCTGATAGGTGGGCCTTAACAGAAGAATAAGCCAACCCAGCATTCAGCAATTCATAAAAATAAGAGAAAATGAAAGGAACATCCACAGGACGTGGATCTAGGTTACAAGAAAGACACAAGACCCAAAGTCTCTTCTTGGACAAATAAGATTTTCTAGTAGTGGGTTTCCTGGCCTCTTGCAGAACCTGAAGCACATCCTCAGAAAAAAAGGTGTTTGAAGGGGATCAAAACCCTATCACTCACAATGTCAGTTGAGGAATAGACAGGTAGGGATGGATGAGAGATCCCTTGTCTTGTATGAGTAGTTCCACCTTGTGAGGTAATGTGTGATGATTGCCCTTGGCTAAATGCAGAAGAAAAGGCAACCAATGCTGCCTGGGACAGAAGGGAGTCACCAGCAAGATTTTGGGAGCATCCTGTTTTATCTTGAACAGGACCTTCAGGAATGAGAGGAAGAGGAGGGAAGGCATAAAGAAACATCCCCTTCCAAGAAAAAGAAAGGGTGTCCACCTTCAGGCCAGAGGACATGGGACTCTGGTGTAAAAGAGTAGAAGCTGTCTGTTCAGAGGGAAGGCAAAGAGATCTACTTGAGGAATACTCCACTGGTGGACAATGTCCAGAAACATATCCCTGTGAAGCATCCACTTGTGGGAATGAATTACAGACCTGCTGAGAGAATCTGCCACTATGTTCTGATATGAAAGAATATAATCTGCCTGATACTGGACAGCTAGATCCCAAACTTGTAGAGCTAGTCCGCACAAGATATAAGATTTTGTCCCCCTTTGCTTGTTCATATAGCACACCACTGTGGTATTGTCTGCGAGAATTCTAAGGGGCCCTGGAAGGAAAATAGAATGAAAAGCCTGAAGAGCCAGAAAAAGAGCTTTCATCTCTTTGACATTGATGTGTTCTTTCTTTTGTCGAAGAGACCAAAGGTCCTGCACTTTCAGAGAACCAAAGGAGGCCCCCATCTCACATCTGAAGCATCTGTGAAGAGTTTCTGAGAGGGGACTGGAGGTTGAAAAGGCAGCCCTAAGTTGAAGGGCAACTGATGAATCCACCACTGAAGTTCCAGCTTGAGACATGGAAGATGAAAGACTAGAAAATCTAAAAGATAAGAATGTTGATGCTAAACTGACTTTAGAAACCACTGGAGCTTTCTCATATGGAGCTTGGCCAGAGGAAGCATAGGAATGGTGGAAGCCATGTAACCCAGTGTCCTTAAAGCTCCCTGGATATAATGAAAGCCAAAGGAAGAAGAGAGTGAAAGAAAGCAGCCAGAGTTAAAGCCTTGGGTGGAAGCAGGGATGTCAGCATTGGAACAGTCTGGAGCCTCCTCCCTAGGAAAACATGATCTGGGGAAGGAATCAGGAATGATTTTTGGAAATCTACAGTAAACCCTAGGCTTTGCAGGAAACAAATAGCAAACTGAAGATGCTGAAGTAAAATCCCTTGAGAAGAGGCCTGAAAGAGCAGGTCATCCAGGTAGGGAAAGATCTGTATCCCCCTCAATCTGCAGAAAGGAATCACAGGAGTGAGGTATTTGGTGAAGACCCTCGGGGCAGTAGAGAGGCCTAAGTGCAAAACAGAGAACTGAAAATGCCAGGAAGTAACAGAGAAATGTAAAAATTTCCTGAAAAGGGGATGAATAGGAATGTGTAGATAAGCATCCCTGAAATCCTGGAAACAAGAAAAGCCTGAGGAAATAGAAGAGAAAACAAGGTTTGAAGGGATAGCATCCGAAAGGAAGGAACCTTCAAAAAGGTGTTTAGCTGAGAGTGATCCAGAATGGGTCCCCAAGTGCCTTCTTTCCTGGGGACCAAGAACATTTTGGAGTAAAACCCCTTTCCCCCTCTGAGGAGTTGGAACTTTTTGAATTGTTTCTTGAGCCAACCGGCACTGCAGTACCGCTGAACAAAAAAGGGAAATTGTTCCTGAGGAGGCTGAGGAATGCCCAAAAATGGAGGAAGAGTTTTCCAGATGCTGTAATACCCCTGGTGAGTAATGGAAAGAACACGGGAGTCTTGAGTGATCTTTAACCAAACAGGAAGGGACAGGGAAAGAAGAAGACAAAGAGGAATGTGGCTGAGAAGAACAGGACAAGGATAATCAGACAGCACCTGGTTTGTCAGGAAAAGGAAGCTTCTAAGTTAAAGGGGTTTGGGTAACCTTAGCAGGAGGAGTGCTACTACCACCCTTCTTACCTTTGGGGGGAGAGCAAGACTGTCTATGAACAAAAGCAGACTTGTTAAGGTAATTTCTTTGAAATGTAGGAACAGGTGAAACTAAAATATGTTTCAGATCCTGTAAAACTTTACCCTTTTCCTGGATAAACAACTCAGCAGCAGCAGCACCAAGCAAATGCGTATTATCCAGAGGAGCATCCATCAACTTAGTCTTGAAATCATCAGGCAAAAGTTGAAGCCGAGGCCAAGAATACCTACTCAACACAGAACCAAAAGCAGCAGCCCTAGATGAGGCATCAGCTGCATTATAGCTGTATTTAATGGAATTGTGAGCAACCTGAGAAGTCCCTGGTAAACAAAGAGCAGAAGTCTTCCTCTCAGAGTCAGGAAGGTCTGAAATAACCTGACAGACCTGAGAGAGAGAGAGAGAGAGAGAGAGAGAGAGAGAGAGAGAGAGAGAGATAGAGAAAAGAGTCAAAATATGTCTGGTCATATGTGTCTGATAGTTCACAGCTCTAAGACCTTGGTAGCAGAAGTATACACTTTCTTACCCAACCTCTCCATAGTTCTGCTGTCCTTCTTAGAGGATAGCAACTTTTTAGAAGGCAGCAGTTTAGAAGGCTTATCAGAGGCAACAGATACCACAGAAGGGACAACAGAGGGGCACTTCTAAAGAAACTTGCAATCATTGTTCACTTTATAGAACTTATCATGTTTTTTTGGGAGCAGGGGGCTGGGAATCTGGAGACTGAGACACAGTGGAAAAGGCATCCAACAAGGCAGCAAGAACAGGAGGGACAGTAGAGGGCATAGAATACTCCATTTGCAGATGCTCATGGTACCTCTTCTAAACATCAGACACCTTAGCACAATCCCATTTTAAATATTCCACCATTCAGGAAATTGTGTCACCAAAAGAAATCTCTTCAAAAGGAGAGTAAGGACCAATATACTCCTCTTCCTTAGAACCATAATCTAAGGGCGGAAGAATCTGGGAAGAATAATTCAGGGATTCATCATCAGAATCTTCATCCTCATCAGAGGAATTTTACTCCACAGGACTCTTAAGACAGGTAGAACACCAAGCAAGAAATGGAACAGAAATTCCCCTAAGGGCATTAAACAGGCCTTGAGTGAAGTTATTCCATTCACTCTGAGGATCTTTAGGAGCAGGAGAAATATGCTTGTTTTTTTTTTTTTTTGCTTATTTTTTAAGGGGATGTCAGCCTTATATATTTTTGGATGACATTCAATTAGTGTAGTTGGTATCTCTTACCTCACCAAAATCTGAGGAACACCCCTAGGCCCTTCAGAAATTATCAGCCTCAGTTCGCCCTGTGCATCTGAACTGGACATCTGCAAGGCCTCCATGGATGTGTGTGAAACCAGATTCATGCTGGTTTCCAAAGTGGTTGTGGCAAAGGAATCCGACAGAGAGACTGGGCAGTCCTCTGGGCTTTTACTAGCCTATAGAGAGACGTCCAGTGGAGGCGGCAAAGCAGAATAATCAGACCAAGCTTTCTTGGTCTTCTTCACAGATGGCTGACCTTCGGGCTGGGAAGATCCTTCCATGGTGTCTTTAGCTAACAGCTTAAGATGTTGGTTTTCTAAATAAATAGCTAAGCAGGAGAGCTGACTATGTAACATCTTAGGGATAAAAGCCTGGCAAATAGCGCAAGAAGTATAGTCATGGGAAGCAGCTAAGCAAAATAAACACTGCTCACAATGATCTTTACGGGGACTCTGTCTCCCACAGTGGCATTTCCCCTTAATAGAAGACATAAAACCAACAACCAAACAAAGTCAAAAAAGTGATAAGATAACAAAACCTCCAATGAGGCACTTATCTGAAAGCAGAAGAATTAGTGTTCAGACCGACGATTGAAGATGGTGTTTGGACTGGCAGCAAAGAAGTTCTGAGTACGGTACATCTGGACATCACCTTTATGCCCTACCTCATGCGTGGGGTACATACATGTGACTTACGGTGTATCCATTACAACCTAAAGGGTTTGGTATACTAGCTGGACATCAGGCTGCCCTAGGCAGGGGATCCCTGTTGTAAAGAATACTGCAACAGTGATATGGAAGGACATAAACAGATAAACTGGGTTTAAGAACACACTACAACAGGGTGGATGGGAGAGAAAAACAATTAGATCAATAGCTTCTACGCTGACTGGCCTGGAACTGACATAATGCAAAGGCAAGTCCTGAACTAACCTGATATACACCCAGTACATAAGAATGAAACTACAGTTTAATAGCAACAGTTACACCACTTAACCAGCAAAAATGCAGTGTGACTATGTGCTGGAATTACTAAAACAGGTTTAAAGACCTTAGCGGATACAGACTGTTAAAAATGAATTTAAAATCAGTAAGATGGGAAAGGTATTAATTTTCAGAATATTGCAGTGTGCACTGAGTGGGACGGTGTGAAAAAGAGGCAACTCAAGCATTAACAGTCTAAGGGGAGAGCCTTGCCAATTTGATTTGTCAGTGCCCAGTGAAATGCTTTCAACTGATTAGTAATCCAAATAAAACTAGCAATCAGCTACAAAACTTCAGCTTCATTATCAATGGGATTGGCATGCTCATCTTGTCAGATAAAATTTCCCAACCTTCTTTTGCAGCCCCTCATACCCATGATTTACTGCTTTCCTTTCCTGTCTTCAGTATTTTGAGTACAAAAACCTGAAGGTGAACCCTTGCGGAGTATGGCTTCCCTTGGGAGGAATAAAAACAGATCCAAAATACCTCGAATTTGCAGCTAACAATAAATCTAAAAGGGTCTTATGAGGTTATCCGGACCACCCTTGGTGTGGACTCCCTACCCACATATAATTGGAATGGGTCTTGAAAAATACCTTGGTGTGGGTCATAGGGTCTTTGAGTCCCTTAATCTGGGGTCTTTAAAAATACAGTGTGTCCTTAAAGAAATAACCAAGGGAAGAAATTGGAGAGGTTCCTTATGCTCTGGTCTTCAAAAAGACCATGTAACTATGAGCTAGGGTCTTTTAAAAAGAACATGTATCCTGTTAATGGGGTGTTTAAAAAGACAGGGTAGAAAAATTGGAGCAGTCTCCTTTCATTTGGATCTTTAAAAAGATTGTGTCTCCAAGTCTTGTCCAAGTGCCTGGGACCACCTTGCCATTGAAACCTCAGTCCAAGAGTCTTCAGAAAGACCACGTACTAAGCCCCTGTAGAGGAGAAAGAGGGAAAAAAAGGAAAAACTTTAGTGGAAGAAGGACTCAGACCAATGCGATCCTTGAGTCCCCCATTTAAGTCCGAAGCTTAGGTATCTCAGTGTTTTAAAACCATTGTGAACAAAATTTATAGTTAAAAGTTTAAAACACTATTTGGAAAAGAAAAAAGTGACTCAGTCCAACATGATCTTGAGTGTAGATCTTTATTTTAGAAGCTGTCTGAAGCTCTTGTCCCGAAAGTTATGGCTACAGAAAATGCAGTGATATTTATCAGTAAGACAGGGGCATAACCAGCTGACTCATCCATAGGAGAGTGACCTTTATTGGGATTGGTCAAGTGAGAAAACTCAGGATAATTTGGTGTCACACCCCCCAAATCAAACACAAGTGCAATTACAGCCATGAAGTATATGGATAAAACAAAAGTAACGCAAAGTCAGCTTAAAAATTCAGTTGAAAAGTACATTCACATGATAAGAATTTGTGAAACCACATAATTGCTAATAGGTTCATAGGTTCATAGGTAGATACTAGGCTATTTGCCCTAGGGCATTTATAAGCCTAGCGAGAGTGTATTTGGCTTCTGCCTCCCTATTAGATTAGCCTACTGTGCCTCTGTAAAGTAGGTCACAGAAGGTACCCTTTTAAGATTAGTTTACTGTGCCTCTGTCTAGCAGGGACACAGGAGAGATCCCAGGGGTGAATTTGCAATTTCCCATCCACGCGTCCAAATTTCGCTTGAAGTGGGTCAGCAAGGGGCTATGTCTAACATGAATTGGGATTCTATTCCAGAGTGAGGGGAGCCTCTGGGAAATGAACCTGTCCCTCCAGCATGTCCTATTTATTTTTGTGCTGAGGTTTAGGTCCCTGGAGCGTGTAGCTCTAAGGGACTTGGATTTTTTGAGGTGGAGCATGTCCATTAATTCTGGGTTTGACATGGCTTTGTACATCAGGCATAGATCGCCTCTGAGTAGGCGGTAAGCAACTGAGTAGAGCTGGAGTTTCTTTAGTCGAGCTGCATATGACATCTGTTTGTAGCCCATGATCCTCTTGGTGAGGTACTTTTGGGGTCTCTCCAGTTGCTGCAGGTGTCGGGTAAGGTACATCCCAAAGGGGCATTGTATTCAATTATGGGCCTGATGAGTGAGGAGTAGAGGGCACAATGACCTCTCTTGATCTAGATGCGAACCCTTTCGTGATAAGGTGGGCTATATAGAAGGTCTTTCTAACCACTTTGGCAACGTGATTATCAAAGGAGAGATTACTATCTACGTTGGTCCCCAAATCTCTAATTACTTCTTCCGTACTTAATGGATTACCACCTATGTGGTAATTTGTGGGCACCTTGTTTTTCCCAAAGGGGATGACTATGAACTTTTTAGCATTTAGCTTGAGGCCGTGGCTCTGGCACCAAGCATCCGTCTCTGTGAGACCCTTTTGGAGGATGCTTGTGTCAGCTGGAGATTCGATTATGGCCCCAAGTTTACAGTCATCTGCAAACTTTGGCAGCCATAATCCCCCCGTGTTAGCCTGAACCTCAGAGAAGTATATACCGAACAAGAGAGGTCCCAGAACTGAGCCCTGTGGGATGCCACTTGTAACTGGTTTGGATTCGGACATGGCACCTGCAATTCTGACCATGTGGGTTCTATCTCTGAGCCAGTTTGCAACCCATCTTGTGATATAGGGGTTGATATTTAAGCTGGT
Organism: Protopterus annectens; assembly: GCF_019279795.1. Lineage (NCBI taxonomy): Eukaryota > Metazoa > Chordata > Ceratodontiformes > Protopteridae > Protopterus > Protopterus annectens. The sequence continues at coordinate 404,978,178 of NC_056731.1, read as the reverse complement.
AAGCTTATTTACGATGCCCGAGTGGGGTATTGTGTTGAAGGCTTTTTCGAGGTCCAGGTAGGCTGTGTGGACTACCTTGCCCTCATCTATGGCTTTGGTAACTGTTTCAAAGAAATCAACTAGGTTTAAGAGGCAAGATCTGCCCTTAACAAAGCCGAATTGGGTAGGGTCCAGTGTCTGGAGGCTCCCAATGTCTTTGTTTATGAGTTCCATGATAATACACTCCATAGCTTTACAGACCAGACTAGTCAGGCTTATGGGGCGATAGTTTCCGGGGTCGGTTGTGGCACCACCTTTGTAGAGTGGGACCACTGTAGCTGTACGCCATTCTTTGGGTACATATCCTGTAGTAAGGCTAAGTTTGAACAGTGACTTAATGTGAGGGTTCAGTTCTTCTTGGAGCTCATGTAAGACACAGTCTGGGACACTGTCTGGTCCCATAGATGCTGTGTTTTTTTCTTTGGAGAGGGCAGCTTTCACCTGTGCATCTGTGATGTCAGGGAGGTTACATTCAGTTGGGATAGGCATTTGCTCCTTTGGGGGGGAAGGGGGGGAGAGGTTTGCACTGAATCTGTCTGCCAGGACGTTGATTATGTCTGTAGGTTCGGTATATTTTGTACCATTATGCAACAATTCAGAGCATATCTGGGAGTTTCCGCCCATGTTTCTGACATAACTAAAGAAGGCCTTGTGATTATCTTTAGTGTCTAGGGCAATTTTTCTTTTGAAACTGGCCTTTGATGATTTTATGAGGGATCGAAGTTTCTTGCAAATACTGATCAGAGATGCCTTCCCTTTTTGGGATTTTGCTCTGTCATGTAGTAGCTTCCTCCTTCTGTTGTATAGCTTATTTATGGCCGGGGTCCACCAGACTGGTCTCCTGTTTTTGGAGGAGTGAGTCTTGGTTTTATTTGGGATAGCACGATCCATGCATTGGTGCAGGTGCTCACAGAATGCATTTGTAAAGGATTCTGCGGATTGGGCTGTATTATCCTCTGGCCCAAGGGCTTTGAAGGATTCCACCTCAGTCGGCTTTTGAGAAATTCTTTACAGTGATTTCCTTGGCTGGTGGTGGGGACGGGATATGGATGTCCAGGGAAATTTGTTTATGGTCTGATCTTACCAATGAGGGGTTTACCTCTGGTGTGGAACATAGACTCCCCATGTTGGTGATGACCAGGTCCAATATGTTGTTCCCGCTTGTGAGAGTGGTGACCAGTTGTTCCATTGCGTTAGAGTTTATAAATTCAAGGAACCGTTGGGCGAGGGTGTTTGGGCTTGAGTAGTTTTCCCAGTCAATGTTTGGGTAGTTGAAGTCACCCAATAACATAGTGTTTGGAGAGACCTTCATATTCTCCAGTGTTCTCAGGAATGCCAAGTGGGGTTCCTGTAATAGGGAGGGTGTTCTGTAGCAGGCTACAAACTGAAAGGCAGTTTTGCCCGCTGTTAGTTGCACATGGATGGTTTCTGATGCTTCGTGCAGTGCCACTAACCTGGAGGTGTAGGTATCTTTGATGAATATAGATACTCCCCCTCCTTTTGTGCTTCGGTCCGAGTTTTGGGGCCGAAACGCATGGTATGAGTTATAACCTGGTAGTGCTGGGGTGCTATCAGGAGCCTTGAACCAGGTTTCTGTTACTGCACAGACATCGATTTTCTCCATACTGAGGAGAGTCTCGAGTGCGTGCATCTTAAGGTTTAGACTTCTGTCATTGAGTAGCATTACCTTTAGATTTTTTATCTTTGGGTTGTCTATGGAGGTGGGTTTGTCCTTTGAGCCTTGCCTAAAAAAGGCACTATGGGGGTGGCAAGAGCCTTGGCCAGTATATGAAAGCCTAAGGGTGACAGGTGAAAGCCGTCCCTAGCGAAGCAACGTGGCTTGTCGAGCATGTCATCCCAGGCTGACAGACACTGGATCCCCTTTGAATGACACCAATACTTTAGCCAATTGTTGAAACTGATCATTTTGTCTTTATACTGTGCATCATTCTTGGTGAGGGCAAGATGCTACTCAAGGTCAGGGACATACCAGCCTGGGCTACATGGTCAGAGAGCTCCTCTATGTCTCTTTTCATGTAGTCCAGGGAGGTATGTCTCAGGTCATTCACACCAGCATGGACAATGATGGAGTCATACTTGTACTTGCTTTGGAGTGACCTGAGTGCTTGCATTATGTGGCAGATCCTGGCACCTGACAGGCAGCTTACAGTGACCTTCTCCTTGTTCAGTCTGGTGATTGGGACGTCAGTGTGCTGGACAATAGAGTCCCCTATAACAAGGGTATTTGGTGTGTTGTTTGGCCTTATGGGCTGTGACTGTGAGGCACACTGATTTTTTGAGATATGTGATTTGTGGGTATTGTTGAGGGGTGACTGTTGCTTGGATATCTGCTTAGGAGGTCTTTGCTGTTTAGGCAGATTTTTATTTAGAGCCTCCGAGTATGTTTTGTGTGTTTATGTGTTGGGTATGCAGATGCAATAGGTCTGTGTGAGACTGGATTTGTGGTGTGGGTGGTTACCTTTTCCTCCTGACTGACTGTGCCAGTCTTGGGTTGAGAGAGCTCTGCCTCCAGTTTGGCTGTGTAACTGCATCTCTCACATGTATTAGAGTTTGTTGGAAGGAGGAGAGGGTTGTCTGTGTACATAAGGCAATTGTAACATTGCCTCAAAATTCCCAGATTCACCAGCTGGACTGGAGAGTAACCTTGAAATTGACCCTTGGACATACCAGATTAGTATAGGGAACTGTTTTTTTTACTGATCAGATTAGGGAAGGGAACTGATTTTTCACTTGATCAGGAAGGACCAATCGGGAGTCTAATACTTATGAGAAGTCAAGGAGGGTGTAGTGCTTTAGTTAGTTAGTGTTTCCTTATAAGAGCTGAGCAAGTGCAGGGCTTTAGAAAGAGAATAGAGTGATTACTTTGAGAGTTTGAACAGTTCTAAGGGAAAAAGTGAAGAGCAGACTTTGTGGAGCCTGGAATAGTTTAAACCTGTTTAGGCGGTGCTGTCCGACGCTGCTCAGTGCACAAAACCGCGCAAAAAGAGAGTTGTAGGGTTTTAAGAGAGAGAGAGAGAGATCAAGGAGTTTAGAATTGACCCAAAATGGCCAATAAAACTACAGCGTCTAGGTAGTAACCACTCCTCCAGGGACAGGCAGGCTGTTCAGTGTTAACCACTCCCACTGGTGAACACAGAGACTTCCCTTTAACCCAAGCAAGCACAGGCCTTCTAGAAACTTCCAAACAGTTCAGAACAGCAAATCTGTAACTGAACTTTCTTAACTTTCAGAAAGTGGGAAAAAAGCAAGAATTTTTTGTTTTGTTTTCTTTTTATTGTAGTTTAAAGGTAGCAGAGATACACAAGCAGCAAAATAATCACAACAGTGCAATAAATGACCCCACACTTGAGTGCTAGGCCAAAATCAGGTAAAATGCAGTTTTTAGAGGAAAAAACGATTTTAAATTAAGTGCAACACAGGAAATGCAGTAAACAGGCTCTAGATGTGTTCCAAGTACTGTTACTGTTACAGATATAAACTTTAGCAAGCTGGAAAATGCCAAAAAGTAGGCGGCAAAGCAGTAAAACGTAACAAAAAATCAGAAGAAAATACTTAAAATCACAAAAGTGGCTCCTTTTCTTCTCTCAGCATTTTCTCCTCTTGGTTGGTGCTTCAGCAACAACTAGCAAGCCTGAAAAGACGCCAAAACCACGAGGCAGCCTGGTTTTAAGAGAGAGAGATCAAGGAGTTTTGAATTGACCCAAAATGGCCAATAAAACTACAGCTTCTAAGTAGTAACCACTCCTCCAGGGACAGAAAACACCGAACAGACAGACAGAAACAATGGTACATATAGCTAGGGTCAATCTGTGTCATTATAATGTTTCCCGATGTAGGTTTAAGCATTCGGTAAACTCATTTATATTGTATCTGCTAGACACTATTTATCAATATAGTTCCAGATTGTAGTGTATAGATCTGGTGAACTGTCCGAGTATTGGTAGTTATTGTTGCAAAGCCCTTCATAGGAAAAATAGTTTAAAAGGTGGACAGCGATACTGGAGATGTGTGCAATGCTTTTTGTCTAAAGACTTCATCAGGGATGCTTCAGTGTTCATGCATGGCTGAAGGAAAAAAGATACAGAAAATATGTGAAATTATGCTGGAAAGCTATGTTAACCTAAATGGCACAAAGTAGAAACACAGGGGTGTTTGTTTCAATAATAAACAGTGAGGTTATTTTGAAAAATAAATATATGAATACATACCAAGGCGTTTAACCAGCAGGGAATATAGGGCAAAAAGGGTGCCAAAGTAACAACATGAGAGGGTACCACACATCTGGGCTAAAAGGTGAAAATATTTTTTCCAATAATGGGAGTATAAAACTCAAAAAAGTTATAAATATAGGACACGTCAAAGGGCAAAGGTGTAAATGAAAAAATGTATACGGTGCGGGGGCTAAGAGACAAGCCCCTGTAGAGAAAGCTAGGGATGAGGGGGCCATGTGGGGTGCGAAGTGGAGCCTGTGCCTAGAGAAGCATTGAAGGAGGAAAAGAGTGCTCGCATGGTTCCTAGAGACCAAGTCACAAACAGTCTATAGGGGGAGGGAGAGAGAGAGGTTAGGAAGCACTAGGTCCCAGGGATAGGGATCGGGAACAATGATAACGGAGACTGGTGAGGGGAGCGATGGAGGGGTCGGAATGTGCCCACCAATGGAAAGTTACTGAAGTGGGGCAAAACCCTGACTTAGAGCTGAAACATCAGCAACTGTGGCCAGGTCTGTAAGTCATCACTTTAAATAAAATTCTATGGTGTTATCGTGGACGAAACAGAAACAGATGAAAATGTGAAAAGTAGAAACAGAGGAGCATTTTTTCAAACAATGGGGGAGCGATTTTTTTCTAATAATAAAAGAATGAACTAAAAGGAGCTGAAAAAAATGGGAACACTTGGGAGATAAGGGGATTAGATGCCAACCTTGGATTGTGCCCCACATTGGGTGTGAAAGTAGTAATGAATTGCAAGTAACGGGACCAAAAAGCTAAACAAATATACAAATTGCAATAAATCTTCAGGCCAATTTGGAAGGCTGTGGAGCACAAACAGGGTAACAAGTGAGCAGTGAGGAGGAAGGAAGGCTACACACTGTGGGAAAGCTAGGTGTGAAGGGAGACGTGTGGGGTAGGGAAGAGACCCTGTGCTTAGTGAAATGATCAAGCAAAAAGGCCTTCTAGACTGTGGACGAGATGCCATAGGTGTGGGGGGTCTCTGGGAGTTGAACAATTGGCCCTCAAGACCAGGAGTAGCAGAGGCCAGAATCAAGTTGATTCTATTCGGGTCACAAAAAACACCCCCAAAAAATTTAAAAAACTAAGAAAACTGTAAACCCCCCCCATTCAAAAAACCAAAGGGTATGGGTTGAGTTAGCATGGCTTGCAGAGACCAAGTCTCGTGGAGCCTGTGGGGAATGGGAGCAGGAAGCTCAGGGTATAAGGGGTGGAGGCAAGGGATTGTGAAAGCAGAGGGGAAAGGTGCAGTGGAGGGTATGGAACCTGTCCTCTACAGGAGGGAAATCAAAGTCATGCCAATGCCTAAATTAAAGCTGTGACCTAGGATTCTAGTGGCTATGGTGATAATTCGTTACTGGTAATAGAAATCTATGGTTGTATCAACATCAGAAGAGACATTTACAGATGAAACGACAACTCTGAAATGAAATTGAACGTTAGGCTCCTGTGTATTACATACGTTCCGTGCAGCCAACTCATGTTGTAAATGTGGAGACAAATGCAAAACCATAATGGAACACAATAAAATGCAGTGAAAAGTGCTATACAATAAAAACAAAATTTATAACAAAAAATTATAACAAAAAAGTGTAACCATAAACCAATAAAAACAAGGAGAGGGTACCTGAGTCTATTAAAAGAGTTTGTGGTTAATTTTCTTTAAATTGAGCACTGGGATGATGGATTCAGTGTAGTTCAGCCCAGGTTGCTTTCTGGCTTGGAGTTGGATCTACCAGATAAGTTCTTTTTTCTCAATTAAAGCACTGAGTTTTTCATTGAGTTGAGACTTCAGTATATGGTCTAGCATGTGGAGTTTGAAGGTGTTTTGGCCCGGGTGTTTAGCAGCGTGCACAGCAAGGGGATTAGTCTGGTTAAGGTGTCACAGGTCAAAAAGATGTTTATCTTGGTCTTTAGAGCATTGATAGTTTTGCCAACATAGAAGGCATTACACTTGGAGCAGGCAGCTCTGTAAACAACACAAACCAGGTTGTAGTCTCCTCTGATGTTCGGACTGTAGAGTTTGTTGTTGTTCGAGCAGTAGAAACTGTCCTTGCCACTCATGTGTTGACAATAATGGCATGACGGGTCACTACAGGGAAATATGCCTTTAGTTGTTGCTGGAGTGGGAAAAGAGTACACTAGGGCATTCTTTATACTTCAACCTCTTTGAGCCGTGAAGGAAGGTTGCACTGGAAAAATTTTGCCAAATACTGTTTCCTTTGATAATGGCCCAGTTGTCCTTGATAATGTCCAGTATGTCCTTGTAGTCTAGAGAGCAGTCCAGGATACAGTTCAGCTCATATTTTTTGTCTGTTAATTGTTGAGTCCTGGTGCAGACAAATGGTTGAAAGGTTCCTTGGGTTCTTCTCACAATGATGGGATCCAGAACCTCGTTGATTAGCCATTAGTGTAACCCCTAGCTAGAAAATCCCTGTCTAGCTCCTTGATTTTGTTTTTTAGGAAGTCTGTGAGTTCCATGGATACTCTGGAGATTCTCAGCCTTTGGGATTTTATGATGCTCCTCTTCAGCTTGTAGGGGTGCATGCTGGAGGCTTTGAGAAAGAAGTTGACCCTGGTGGGTTTACTGTATAGGTCGTGTGTAAGAGCCAACAGGTCCTGTTTTTTCTAATGAGTAGATCAAGAAATTTGATCTGCTCCTGGCTCTGTTTTGCCATAAACCTGAAGAAGGGGTTGGAGCTGTTGATGTTCTGGAGGAATTCCTGTAGTCTTTCCTGGTTCCCATTCCAAACCACAAAGATATCATCAATAAAACAAAAATAACACCCCATGTCTGGAAAGAATGCTGAGTTGTAAATATGATCATTTTCTCACTTTCTGAGGGTGGTGTTCACCATAGTGGGTGTCATGGCAGCACCCATGGCGATACCTGTGGACTATCTGAAGAAGTTGCTGTTGAATCTAAAGTTGTTCTTCAGTAGTAGTGATAAAAGTTTTCCAAGGAGATCAGGTTCACCTGGGAGAGCTGAGTGATCCATCTCATAGGTTTCTGTTGCAGCCCTAATGCAATAGTCATGGGGTAAAACCATGTAGAGTGATTCTACAGCTATCGTTAATAAGATGGAGCTCTCCAGGATAGGAATGGCCCTGATTTTTTCTAAAAAGTCCATGGAGTCCAAAATGTATGACTGCTTGTTTTCTGCAAAGGGTTTGAGGTGGAAGTCCAGGTATAAGGAAATGGTTTCCATGTTAGAGCCCCCAGATGCCACCACTAGTCTGTAGGGAGGGTTCTGTAGGTTCGTATGGGGTTTAGGTATTCCAAAGAACTGTGGTAATCTGGAGTGCTCTATGTAAATGAATTCTAGTAGTTTTTCGTTGATAAGCTCATAGGTTTCCAGTCCCCCCAGGACAGTAGCAATGGCTTGATAAGCCGATTGAACCTGGTTAAGGTCGACTGTTTCATAAAATTTTGTGTCCTGTAGCATAGTGTGGATGTTGCTGTTGTAGGTTTTTGTGTCGGTGACCAGGATGCCTCCTTCCTTATCAGCTTTTATGATTCTTCTGGTCTTATCCTGGCTGAGGTTCTTGAGAGCTAAAAGTTTTTCCTCGGAAATGTTATAGATCCTTTTTTTAAGGCTTTGCTCAGAAGTTTCCTGATGCGAGCCTTGCATTTTTCCTGGAAAGATTGGATGATGGCATTAGGAGGTGGGCAGAAGTTGCTTGGTCTTTTCCACTTGACTGTTTTAAGGGCATGTGTATCAAGTCTCTGACCATCCTTTTTGTTGCTGTGAAAGAGCAGTTTTAGTTGTAGCTTTCTGGTGAAGAGGCAGGGATCGATAATGTTGTTGGAAAGGTTAGCTCTTTTTTTTTGTGGCACAAAGGTTAGACCTCTCCTCAGGACCCTCATTTCGGTGTCAGTCAGTGGTTTGAAGGAGTGATTCCAGATATCTGAGGGTTTGCCTTTGAGCATCTGTTCCCCCTTCTTTTGCTCAGAGTTTCTTGGGCTTTGCCTAGGAGTTTTAGGTTCTGTTTGCCCTGCCATGTCTGGTCTCTATTTGGTATTGGGTCTGTGGGGAATCCAGTCTTGGTGGTCTCAACCTCTCCTGAGAGTGTGTGTCCTGTTGCAGTGTCTCCATGCTCAGTTGAACCTGTCTGTGGTTGTGCTGTACCTGGTTATTCATTGTCGACTGGGATGGTGTAGATGGATCCAGTGCCAGTGTCTCTGGAGCCATGCAAAAGTCCTGCTCTTGTTTGTGGATTGTCACATTTTGGTTTTAGAGGTTGGGTTTATTATTCCTTTGAGAACCTTTAATGTCACTTTTGAGTTTGTGGATCTTTCTATCTTGGATCTTTTTCTCAAACATGTTGAGTCTCTCCTGGTTGTCCTTAAAGTGTACCAAGTGGTCTGGTGCTTGGTTACATAGGCTTTCACATGCTATGAGGCTGTTGGTGTTCTTGTCTCTTTGTTTCTGGTTGTGTTCCAGTAGGCGGTTAATGAGCCTTAAACTGGTGTCCCTTAGTACCTCTTCCCAACTACGTTTTAGGTTCTCATCAACGTTTATGCATAATGGTTGTTTGTGGATGATGAGACTTTTAGGGATGAGGTTCTTGTTGATGCAGGTGTTGAGGTAGAAGTTCTCCCATTTAAGGCACACCATGTCTTTGAGAAGATACTCCAGTGTGTGAAAGTGGTTGCAGTTGGGCAAATCATTCCTGACTGGAGTGGGAGGAGGTGGGGTGTCTTCCAGGTGTACATCCGGGATGGAATGGAAGCTTTTGAACCAGGATCCTTCCATAGCTGCAAACCAATCTTGCCATGCCAAGGGTCTTCAGAGGCTGTGGCTGGTCAGTTGGTCCCAGTGAAAATGAGTACAAAAACCTGAAGATGAACCCTTGTGGAGTATGACCGACCTTGGGAGAAATAAAAATAGATTCAAAATACCCCTAATTTGCAGCTAACAATAAATCTGAAGGTGGTCTTATGAGGTTATCTAGACAGCCCTTGGTATAGACTCCCTACCCACATATAATTGGAATTGGTCTTGAAAAAGACCTTGGTGTGGGTTATAGGGTCTTTAAAAAGACAGAGTCCCTTAATCTGGTGTCTTTAACAAGACAGTGTGTCCTTAAAGAAATGACCAAGGGAAGAAATTGGAATCGCCATGTTACTGATAGGTGATAAACTTCACTATGAGCAGACAGTACTATTTGTTGGCCAGTAGATTTGCTATATCTTCTGGCTTTTCATTTTTTAATTTCTCCAAGTCTTTTGGGCTTCTAATACCATGATGGGAATGGGCCCCATACCTAAGTCAAAATATGATTAAAGTTCATGAAATTAGTATTGTTTCAATCAATCTTTGATGTTACCCAGAAGTCCTCTTTGTGGCACCTGCAATGTGGCCAGTAATAACTCCTTCTGCAAATCATATGGAGTTACATGTATCGGTAACATACATAAGTACAGTTGTAAATTCTTTTTATAAGACCCTTTGCTCCTACCAAGATGTGCAATTGTTTCCAATTCTTTTTACAAAACCTACATTTGTCTGTTTCTCCCACATGTTCAATGGACTTTGTAAACCGATGTGTAAGTAGCCCACTATCTTGGGCCACCAATATTAACTTTTTGTCTTTTGATTTAAATTAATCTCTCCTTAACCATTCCTGCATTTGATTCTGATCAACATGAGGTTGTTCAAAGAGTTTCTATAATTTCAACTATATCTATGCATTTTCCACATTTCTTGCCTTCTCATCTGATCCTTCACTTTATATTCTTTCTTTTGTTTTTTGTCACATTCAGTTGCTGGCCGATTTTTATCTACTTCCGGTTTGATTTCCATTCCCATGTGAAGATGATATGCTTCTGCTAAACTAAGAAGGGAAGTCATCTTAGACTTATTCTCCTAATGTTTCAAAATGTTCACTACGTTTGAGCCTTGTGCAGTCAGCTGATTGTATGTAGTCCCACGATTGCAGATCTATGTATGTAATCAATTTTGAGGAGGCCAATACCTTCTTCAGAATGGGGAGTATATAATCTTGGTATACACTGATTTTTATAGATCATTTAAAGAGCAACCTTCTTGTTTTCTTGTCTAACCTATCCAACACTTTCTGAGGCCAGTTAATCACTCTAAAACTGTAAGGACAGGAAGAGCAAACTGGTTTATAACTCGGACTTTGTTCATAGATGTCAATGCTGTTTTCAGTATTTATTTTAGTCTTCTAAAACATTAATTGCTAAGTTTTATTCAAATTTGTTTATGTTTTATTGTTGATCCTTCATCAGTTCTGAAATATTTATACACTCACTCTTGCTCAAGTTTTTTTTATATTACATTCCTGTCCCAAACTGATGTTTTCTTGATGCTGCAGGTTTCCTTCTTTAAAGGTTGCTTTTGCACATTTATCAAGACCAAATTACATTCTTATATCATCTGAAAAAGTTTTGACTACTTGCAGTTGTGCTTTCAGGTCCTCATCCGATGATTAACTATGCAGTTTTAAATCATCTACAAAAAGAAGATGAGAAATCTTTATACTTTGTTGTTTTCTGGGAGCCAAATTGTAGCCATAACCTAATCTAAGTAGACAGCTTAATGGGTTAAGGCCAGACAAAAGAGCAGCAGTGACAGTGTCACCCTGAAATATCCCCCTTTGAATTTTATACCTGGAATAATAACTTGTCCTTTATCATCACTTAACTGTAAAGGGGTTTGCCACTGTTTCATGGTCACTGTAATGTAATTAATCAGTGTAGGGTGTATCTTCAACATTTTTAAGCACTCTTTTATCCATGAATGTGGAATACTGTCAAATGCTTTTTTGTAGTCTGTCCATGCCATACTTACATTCTTCCCCTTTCTACAGTTCTCCATTATGACTTTATTTAACAACAAATGATCCTTTGTGCTATACAACTTTATTTTATTAACCTTTTATTCTGTTGCCATGACTGAGTTTTCTAAATGAATAAAAACTCTGTCAGCATCAATTCCTGTGTATAGTTTATACATTGTCGGAAGGCAAGTTATTGGTCTATAATTTTTAGGATAGCTTGCAAGTTCGCTCTTAAGTAGGAGTATTGTTTTCCTGTTAGTAATCAGGTTGGTGTCTGTTTAAGGTGCGCATATAAATAGTTCTTAATCATGGCTAAATCTTCATGTAAAGATATTAATACTTTAGTCAGAAGTTAGGTAGTGCAGCTGGGCCGGGATTTTCTAATTAGAAGCTTGTCTTAACTTTGTTAAAATCTCTCTGGCCGTTACTTCATCCCATTTCATATCCTGTACATTTGGACTTCTTTTTTTTTTTTACTTTTACTTAATTTATCCATTTAGCATCTTTGTTATGTTCCACAGGATCTTCAAAGATATTTCTCCAAAATGTATCTATTTCTTTTTTTGGTGGTGTTTCAATTCCTTTTGTCTTGTTTCCCAATTCTCTATAAGACATTTTTGGGTCATCAATAAACTGCCTATTTTGTACTTTTCCTTTAACTTCTAAGTTTTTCCACCTGTGCTGATATTTTTAGTTTATTATTTGCAATAGTGCACAATATCTCCTGATCTGTTCTGATGCTATACATTGCTTTTATCACGTCTATCTTTCTGAGTATTTTTGTTGATCTGTTCCCACTTCTGTACTCTTCTATCAGTGACACTTCTTGTTTTAATTGCTTTGTAGTTTTCTCTGTTCAATACTTCCATGATGGCATTCGATTTTTCCCCTTCCTTTCCCTTACTATCCGGTGTTTTTGTGGTAAGGCTTTATCTGTTATTAATTTAGCTGTACAGTAATATATCCTATTTACTTTTGTTATATTGCATAAATCTCTGTGAACAATTCTAATTACTGTGTTCATTTGTTTTATCAAACTTCTAACTTTTTGGGTTTTATTGACTTTCTGTAGTCTGTTTCTTTCATTGATCTTACTATGTCTTTCCATCTCTATTAAATCAAGCAACTCTTCTCTTAGATCATTTTCTTCTAAACTGAGGGCACATTCTTTGTTCACCATATCCTGTGGACATTCTATAGAAAGTTCCAGAGCATTTTCCTATGCCACATTCTCTTCAGTTTCATCCCATGTCATCCATTGCTCTTTCATATGGGAACTCACAGGCCTCTCATTCCACAACACTGACTGCGCCAAAGTTGCCACAATTTCCTGTTCCTTCCTTTACTGTGCAACTCCAATTGAATGTTTATAATGGCTTCCTATGGAAGGCACCAAAGTATCTTCATATGGCAACTGATCACATTTCCCACTCCACAGTGGCGTCTCCTTAATTTGGGGATCCATTGCTCTACCCTGCTGTGATGTTATCTGAGTTAGATTTTCTACACTAAATCCTTCACTTCACAGGTAATCCATAACCTCAGTTTCTTTTTATTTAACTTCTCCATTACTAATCCTCTTTTCTACTTTTCTCTTTGTTTTCTTATTTTTTGTATTGCAAAACTTTCCATGTCCAGATGCCTTTGTGTACATTTCTCTTCAAATATCTTTGGTGCTGCTCTTCTTGTATTGAATAGTTTTGTTTTCTCCTTTGCATAAATATTGCACCATATTAAATCTCTTTTTTCTTTCCCATGTCCATATTTCTTCTTTGGATATCTCCTGCTCCTCCTATTTCTTCTTACTTTGGGGACTTGTTGTTCCATCATGCTGTGATTTAACCTGTGTTAGACTTTATACACTAAATCCTTCACTTTGCAGGTGTTCCATAACTACAACTTCTGTTTTTTAGCTACTGCATTACTAATCTTTTGTCCTACGTTCCCTCTTTGTAATCTTAGTTTTTTGTATTGTGAAATGTTCTATATCTGGATGCCTTTGCTTGTATTTCTCTTCAAATATCTTTTGGGCTGTCTTTTTTATACTGATTAATTTGGCTTTCTCCTTTGCATAAATATTACACCATATCAGATCTTTCTTTTATTCCCATGCCCATTTTTAATTTTTATAAGTTTCAAAAGTCTTTAGATTTTGTTCTTTATATTTTTGCACTTCCTCGGTTACTTCTTTTTCTAAATGGTCCAGGGTTTCTTGGTCTATATACTATTTTTATAAATCTGTTGTATTAATGAGCACACATTTTTATTTGAAGCTTCTGACAGTTTTTTTTTTATGGAGGTATTTTTCATTTGTCTAATTTCTCTCTTAATCATTTTGTATATCTTCTATCTGGAAATTCTGGGCTTCTTGCATAATAGTAACAATACATAATTTCTTTCTTATTTTCAGTTGTCCCCTCTATCATCTTTATGGCTCTTTTTTGGCCTATCAGTTTTTGTGATTTTTGTGGACTACTACTTCCTTCTACATCATGGGGGGGGGGGCATTCTCCCCCAGGCCTGGCTTAACCCCATTGTAGGAATGTTTCCTTGTCTTGAGGATTCTACACTGTCATTTTTCCCAGTCCTGGAACCAGTGTGCCTTCCAGGACTTGGCACTTTTTTATCCTGCGTCTTGTGCACCCAGCTGTCTTTTTTTATTTTTTTACCCTACTTCTGTCCATAATATGTACTATATAAAATACAGTCTATATATCAGTGTCATCTTGGTGAGCTTTTATGAAAAAAACAAGGGTCCACCTTGTGAAGGTACTCACCAAGATTTGAGAATGAATTCAGTTCCAGCAATACTACACTGCTTGCTGACTTATCTCCCCATTTGAACCACTGGCTCAGTATAGCTGGCTCCATTAACTATGAGCTCTGGACACAATTGTGTATTGCCTTTGAGGTTGTGGATATTAATAAAGAATGTCTTTTGGTTGTCCTTGGTGTGGGAGGCCAAATTTACCTCAAATATGGCTTTGGTAGACTTTATTTGTCCTCTGAGTTATTTGTTTAATTTGCTGAGATTGCTTTTATCCTGCTGGGTGCTGCACCTCCTGTTTTTGCCATGATGTGGAGTATTTTATATACCCTACTAATTATTCATTTTGAACAGCAGCTTCTATTGTGGATTCAGTTGAAAACTCTATCAGTGCAGGTCTTTCGTTTTGGATTACCCTATCCCTTTCTCTTTGCCTATACTCTGATATCAATCTCTGCTAGGGAAAGCAATCTGTAGTTTGCAGTCTAAATGTCTTCTTGGTCTCTTCCCATTCCGCTACCTTTACCTCTCTAATTATTTGTTCCCAATACCTTGGTTCCTTTGCCAGCTTCCTCCAGTAAATTAAAGCCCCCTTTTCACCTGTTCTCTATACCCCGATCTCTTGTTTACTTACTTCTTAGTACACTTTCTCCTACTTTATGAATATCATATTCTGTATGACTGTTGTTATTCTCCTTAAGGATCTGCGTCCAAAGTGTCACTCTTTCTTTATTTCTTTAATTACACTCCTGATTCATCGTCATCATTTCTTTCTGCTTCGAATTGTAGCTTTCTGCTTGTGTTATGTATAAAAGGCTTAACTATGCAACTCCAACATATCCATTCAAATCAGGTAATCCTAAACCTCCTTGCTGCATTAGAAGGATCAACTTATCCCTCTTGACACTTGCGCTCTTCACCTCCCAGATAAAATCCTCTAACTCCTTATTGATTACTATCCACAACCTCCCTTCTGGATGATAAAAATATGCCTGACCATTATAAAACTAAACGGACTAAAAACATTTTTACTGCTTGTATGTTGCTATCCATATCCATATCAATAGGTAAGAGCTTTCAGTTTCCCAATTTTTATATTGTCTTTTGTTTAGTCTCTTCCCATATATCCTCAGCTGCTGTAACAGAATCCTTTTAACCTATACTTATAATTACTTCATTTTCTCAAGATCCCATAAATAAGGGTTTATAGCCTTTGTTTTATCTTCATTCATTTTATATTCTGAACAAAAAAAAAGTTAGCAGTATTTTTTTAAAGGTAATACTCATTTAATGGCGTAGTCTGTGAATTTTATATAAACCTGACTTGAAAGTATATACATATGAATGTTAAATACTGAGTAGTAAGTATATTTAGTACTGCATATTTATCAGTTGTAACAATGACTTTTGAGCCAAGTATCATATCCAAAAAGAACCCCTTAAAGAAGTGTCCGTATTCAGAAACATAAAAGTAGTAAGGTAAAAAAAAAGAGATGGTGTCATTAATTCTACATTGTGTTATATAAGTTTTATTCATGATATGAATGTTGGCATTTAGCCCCATGAATGAATGATCAATTTCTTTCTTTCTGCCAGCTCTTTAGACCAATCCCTCAAACATGGATCGGTGATCTATACCTGAGTTGCACCATGAACCACTTTTACCTGATAACATTAGTTAATTCCCTAACCCTGCCACTGGGTACTACCAAGTAGCCACCTAAGGATTGATAGTTTGTGCCTTCAGAAACCAAATAACATGGTGACTTCCTGATAGGAACTCCAAATTTCTGATTATTGGTTCTCTGTTGTTAAGTGGTGATGGAATGTGCAGTGATACTCTGCTTGCTGGTGGAATACATATTATAAGAAGATGGTGCAAAGACTTTCTATGTGGAAGTTAAGGCAGGGCAATAAATAGTAATTTGGTGTACAATGCTGGATATGAAGAAGGGTCCACTGCTCTAAAGTGGAGAATACAAGGGCAGAAAAAGGTCTTATATGGGCAAAAATTAGAACTTCTGGAAGGGCTAGTTATTATTGGAGTGTTAGGGTCAGGCCTGGAAATTCATAAAGAACTCATGGCGGGGAGTAAAATCCCTGTTCTTGTGATGCGGCATTTTGGAATTCACAGGTACATTAGACAGAAGAAGAACAACCTCTTTAATGGCAATGTGCATGTCTATCAATCATAGTTAACTAGTGCAGACCAGCACTTCCTGTGGTAGTTAGCAGTGGTGGCTCAATTGTATTAACATAGTCAGCCCTCCCTTCTCAGTCACTGTCCATCATATGTGCCTTTAACACATGCCATATTGAGTATTCCTAATGTCTAGTGCTACCCCCCTCATCCATGATCCCTGTTCTCTTTACATGCCACTCAGGCACTCATTTAAAGAGTTATCATGGGTGTCTAATGGTCCTCCACACCCTGATCCCCATTCTGTTAATGTGCCATTCAAGCCTCATTTAAAATGTTATCCCTAATGGATAGTGGTTCTCCCAATCCCTATTCTATTTACGTGCCTCTCAGGCACCCTTTTAAACAGCTATCCCTGGTAGCTAGTGGTTCCCCTTACCCAATGTTGTAGACCCTGGTTGTTACTTTAGTGATATGTGGAAACATGTACCCTTTCTTTCCAGAAGAAAGCTTGAAATTGAATGGTCCTAGTCTGTCTTTTTGATTAAAAGGCCTATTTTTAGTATTTAACTTTGTTCCTTTTTTTTTTGCAATACTTTTTAAAGGGTTTGTTCGGCTGGATACATATTTGCAGTTTGAGGGCAGATTTTATTCATTTACTGTCTCTTGTTTTGCTGCATTATCCTATTTTGGTTGATAAGTGTGTGTTGAAAGCAGATCCCTCCTACATATTTCCATATCTATGACATGCTTATTCTGTCTTGATTCAAAGCATTGTGTGATCTTCTGGGGTTTTGACCAGCATTACCTGAAGAAGAAGAAGGAGGGACTTAAAGACTATCATCATGGTTGAAAAGCTAGCTGAAGAAGCTAGGGGCCCCATTCTTCATCTTATGTATTTAGCTACAGTACTTTAGACCAACCTGTAGTCACCAGACGTCTTCTCTGATGTGAGGGATGACAAAACTTGGAAAGCATAGAGGCTGTCTTTCTTTCTTGTAGAGAAGAGACTTGCCCAGCAATCGTATACTTGCATTTTTCCCCACTAAAGTATGTGAAATGGAGGAACACTTAGCCAGGTGCAGTGTAGGTAGGAGGCATTGATGCCATCTGCATAAAATAAAACAATTCTTAGGATTACTTAATGGTTATGATGACCCATTGGGAAGAAAAGGAATAAATGGCAAATAGCCAAATTGGATACCACTAGACATATATGTAAGACAGTGCTTGATATAGCCATAACTGGACAAAGATGAGAATCACAGGTACAGAAGCTGGCCATTCTTCAGATACTTCAGAAACACATACACTGCAACTATTACTGAAGGGTGTTGCACATGTTGTAAGACTGTGTGACTGGCAGTACTCATAGACCTCAAAACATTTTGATAATTAATTGAGCAATGGAACAAAAGAGGATATCAGGAGAAGAATCAGCACAAGTTTGACAGGGTAGTAGTAGCTAGAACTCTGCAAAGGTCAAGATAAGGCTGCATCTTTTAGCAACTGTATTTCAGTTGTGGTGAGTATTGTTGACAACAGAGTCTCATTTGCTACTGCGTAAGCTAGAACTTTTCAACTGTTTCAGTACACTGCAGAAAGAAATGAGGTAAAGAAACTGCTGTGCAAAGTAAAGCTAGCTCCCTTATGTCTTATTTGTGTCCCCAGTAGCTGCCTTGCCCAGTCTAGGCTAATGTCAAACAGATTATGGCTGAATGAAAAATTCCTCAGCTATGTAAAAGCATGGCAGTATATGTTGTTTACAGAAGAGAGTGTGCAAGCTTGATAGAGAAATACTGTCCTGCAGAACTGTCCAGTTGTCAGTGTGCTAGAGGAAACTGCACAGACATCTGTGATCCATCTTCACTGGTCTTCACTCTAACACCCACCACAGCTTTATGTCAAATATTGTACTGAGACATTGAATATAATTAAGAGCTGGGATTGATCTACAGATCAGAATCTTCTCTCATGATGAAGCTTGGAACCATTGTTCCAATAATTTACCATAGAAGTGTATCACATTAATGTTAGGTAGTGTTTATGGATCTATATTACTTTGTCGAATCCTAATCAGCGAATACCTCTTCATTGAACACCTATTAATCAAAGCTCCTAATTAGAGAACAGACTTTTCAGCAACATTTTTCCTAGGGCAAAACAACAGTTGGCCACCATCTGGAATTTGCCCTTTTCCCCACTGTGCTGCAATCTCAGAGTTGGTATATTTAGTTAGGGGGGAACAGCCCCCCACCTGGGTAGGTGTTAAGTTTTATGATTTTATTCTCGATCACTAGGGTGGCCTAATGTTGTTTTGCCCTAAGAAAAATTTCGCTGAAAAGTCCATTCGCTGATTAGGAGCTTCAATTAATAGGTGTTTGATGAAGAGGTATTCACTGATGTGGGATTTGACAAACTGATATAGACCCAGTTTTTATACCTCCATATGCTAAAACCATATGTAAAGAGTGCTGAGCTATACTGCTAGACTAAATAGATGGACACCTTGAAGGTCTTGCCTCACTTAAATGGCTGCCACTGACAGACTTGATTATATATTGCTATGCATGAAATGTAGGTTCGTGCATGTGAAACCTTGCAGACATCTTTATAGCATAATCTCCTGGTATACCCCATCTGGAAACCTGGGGTCTACCTGCAATTATTCTAGAAAATGCTACACACTCTATATCTGGGATGAATGGCACCTAGGACCAAAATCTGCACATTTCTCCTTTCCTTTAAAAATTGCTCATCTCAGGGGGGCGTGACCAAGATGAGCTCTGGATAGCAACAGATTATTTCAGCTCCACTAAGATAATTTCTTAAGTAAGGAATTTTTGATATTTAAATCATCCTATGGAATTTTTTCTTATTCATTTTGTTTCTAGACAACATTCTCTAGAATAATATAAAAAAAAATGATTTGGACAAATTTTCCTGTAAAAAAATTCTTGGGATTACTTCACTCACCACAAATCATCAAAATGAGCTTCTCAAAAGCTAATAACCAAGTAACCATCCTCAAAAAGGAATTGCAAACCTTACTGAGAAATATGCAGGATTTAACAACCAAAATTGACAAAATAGACTAAAAAATAGACAACTTTAAAGAAAAAAACTCAAAGCAGATGGATCTACTTCATGAAGATTTACAACAACAAAAAATACAGATAACTGGTATAGAGGAAGCACTAAATGATATGGACAGTAGAATAAAAGAAGGAGAAAATAATATAGAATTCCTACTTAAATAAAATACTCTTCTTCAAACCAAACTTAATGACCTAGAATCAGGTCTCGTAGAAACAATATTAGGATCTTTGGGCTGCCAGAAAACACTGAAGGCAACAACATGGTAAGCTTTTTAACTTCATGGCTACCTAAAACACTTGACTTACCAGAAGCTTTATCTTTAGGTATAGAAAGAGCCCATAGGTCTTTGGCTTCCTCTAATACTAATAAAAATACACCTAAATCAGTAATTGTTAGATTTCTTTCATCCTACGATAAAGAAATGGTATTAAAGATTGCATGGACAAAAGCACCTATAAAAGTAAATGAAACTGTAGGATGCTTTGATAATGACTATTATTTAACAGTTATAGCTAAAAGGTAAATATTTTTACCATTAATTAAAGAACTAAAAAAAAACTCAACTCAAAATACATCTCCTTTTCCTGCTAAATTAAAGATTTTTCTACCAGATGGTCCTAAGATATTTGAAGAGTTAGACTCTGCTTTGGCATATGTTAAAAACATAAAATACTAGATAAAATACAGAAGATGGAATGGGCTAGCCCATCTTTGACAAGAATGGGAATGGCACATCTTGGAAAACAACTGATAAACAGAAGAGACTATTGTTGTTGTTATTGTTGTTGTGTCTTTCGGCTTTTCCCGGTTAGGGGGTCGCCACAGCGGCACTCTGGTCCGCTAATGATTGGCAGTAGATTTTTACGTGCTGGCTTGCCGGGCCTAACGCACAACCTTCAACGAAGGAACGCCCATTCACGCTTGTCGCCACACAGAAGATGCTCTTACTGAGAATCAGAAGAGACGAAAAAACAAATAATAACTTATACTATTCCTTAGTCATATTTTATTGTCAGTCAATTTCCCATACTTAAATATCCATATACAACTTTTGGATTGTTGCAAAGCCAACAAGCACTGAATGTAAATAATAATGACACACATTGTATTTGATTTTCATATTTAGGAAAGTGAAGACAAATAAGAAGGTTAGTTATACTGTTTACTGCTGTCTCCTTTTGTAAATACTATGCTTTATTATTCTTTTGGTACATGGCTTTCATACATGTCTATTGGTATCAATGCAGTTATTTGTAAAAAAAAATGGGGCAAAATTAAATGTGCAGGTGTAGTAAACTGCTGCATAATATGTTGTTGAGGTTTTAAAAATGTTGGTGGTATATAGTGAATTGTTGAAATGAATGTACTGTTATAGGTTCATAGGTTCATAGGTTGGTATTAGGCTAGCAGCCCTAGGGCCTATACAAGCCTAGCCATAACAATTCCCTGGCTATTTCTTTCCACACTATTTACTTCCCTGGACCCCTGTCTACTAGGGCGACTGACGTGATCCCCGGGGTGAATTTCTTTTCTCCCATCCAATCATCAAGGTCCCTTTTGAAGAGGGCCAAAGAGGCACTCTGCTTGACATGTATGGGCAATCTATTCCAGAGTCTGGGGAGTCTCTGGGTCAGAAACCTATCCCTCCAGCATGTTTTGTTTATTGTGATGACAAGGTTTAGATCCCTGGAGCGTGTGGCTCTGAGGGATTGGGATTTCTTTAAGTGTAGCATGTCCAACAGCTCTGGGTTTGACATGGCCTTGTACGTTAAGCAGAGATTGCCTCTGAGGAGACGATATGAGACAGAGTATAGCTGGAGTTTTTTAAGGCGGTCAGCATAGGGCATCTGCTTTAGGCCTGTGATTATTTTAGTGAGGTATTTCTGTGGCCTTTCGAGTTGTTTCAGATGTCTTGACAGATACATACCAAATGGGACATTGTATTCTATAATGGCTCTAATGAGGAATTAGTACAGTGGGACAATGACTTCCTTTTTTCTGGATGAAAAGCCCTTAGTGATGAAGTGTGCCACATAGAAAGATTTCCTGACTGTTGTGGCGATGTGGTTATCGAAGGTGAGAACACTGTCCACCTGTGTCCCTAAGTCTCTTATCACACTTTCAGTGTTTAGTGTACTGCCACCTATATGGTAATTCATGGGTATATGTTTTTTCCCAAAGGGGATAACTATACATTTCTTGGCATTGAGCTTGACCCCATGGCTCTGGCACCAAGCATCTGTTTCTGTAAGGCCCTTTTGTAGAGTATCCACATCATTTGGGGTTTCAATAATGGTTCCCAGTTTGCAGTCATCTGCGAACTTTGTTAGCCAGAGTCCCTTATTGTTGGCCTGTACTTCAGAGAACTAGATGCCAAACAAGAACGGTCCCAGGACTGAACCCTGAGGTACTCCACTTGTCACTTGTCTGGAGCTGGAGTTGGAGTCTGCTACTTTTACAGTGTGGGTTCTATCAGTAAGCCAGTTAGCAACCCACTGGGTGATGTAAGGATTACTGCCCAGCTTAGTAAGTTTATCTATGATTGCAGAGTGGGGGATGGTGTCAAAGGCCTTGGCAAGGTCTAGCTAGGCTGTGTGAACCACCTTACCCTTGTCCATGGCTCTGGAGACTGATTCGAAGAAGTCAATCAGGTTCAGGAGAGAAGATCGGCCCTTCACGAACCCAAACTGGGTGGGGTCCAGTGCTTGAAGGTTGCCAATGTCGTTGTTTATAAGTTCCATGATAATACGCTCCATGGCCTTGCAGATAAGGCTCATCAGACTGATGGGATGGTAGTTTCTGGGATCCAAGGTGGATCCCCCCTTGTGGAGTGGGATAACTGTAGCTCTGCACCACTTGGTGGGCATGAAACCTGAGGTGAGGCTATGATTAAACATGACACTTAGGTGAGGTGCCAGTTCATATTGTAGTACACAGCCCGGGATGTCATCTGGCCCCATGGATGCTGTATTCTTAGCTTTGGAGAGTATATTTGGGAAGGCACTCTGTGATGCCTGTTAAGTGGCTTGTGCACCGAAGGCAAGGAAAGCTAAGAAAAATAAAAGAAGAAAAAAAAGACTGCTTACTGTTTTTCCCACTAGAATTGTTTCAAAAGACAATTTTGGGTCTCCACGGACTCAAGAAGCAAGTCCACGAGCTGATGAAGCTTTTCCCTCACATCGCAGATATATAAGAATTGTGTTCCGCTGCTTCTTGAACTTTGAACTCGTATGTCACATAAATGTAACAAGGAGATGTTGGGGCATGCAGAACCAGGAAGAGAAACTGTCACAGAAGCAAAATAAAGAAAAACAGAACTCTAAATATAAAAAGTAAGTTATATACTTACAAAACTGTTTAAAAAAGCCATAATATAACATCGGAAACATATTGGTATTATCTTATAAAAGAAGAAAAGCTATTAAATGCTAGATACCATTAAAAGGATTGTTAAAGTTAAATGAAATAGTATAATTTAGTATTCATTTCATATATTATATTATGATAACTAGTTAAGATGCAAGTACCATTAGCAATGCGTATATTAGAGACAGTATACTGAAGACAAATGATGCTTAATTATACAGCATATTAATAAAATCTTTATGTTATAACAAATTCCAGCATATTAATAGAATGCATGATACTCTTATAAGAGGTTACTGGTCTCATCAGCTTATAATTATTTAAAGTTGTAAGGACACAGATTTATTTTGCATGACGTTCCTAAACTAATTGATACCATCAAAACTGTAACTTAAATGTTTATATATTTGTTCTCTAATAGATAACTGAAGGAAATACAGTCATATTATAATGCTATCTTTAATTGAAAAGACACAGAACAGAGGAATATTACATTCTTATTCATACAAGAATGAGGCAGTTTATATGACACCTTTTGAATAAGATGACAATGCAGTTCTGTAATGGTATTCTATTTAGACTTGTATAATGTATGGAACTAAAAGGAACAAAATTATTTCTTTTTTCTTGAGGGAAATAATCACAGTATGGTATCCTTAAACCTTTATGTTGATGCAAATGTAAAGTGAATGTAAATACTTGAGAATATTGAACAAACTGCATATTTGATGAAAATAATTAAGAATTGTTTACCTGACTCTTCTGATAACATAAGAATTTGTTGCAAAACTTATGAGTTACTTGATTAATATTGAATTTGATTCTAGATAGTTAAAATTTCAAGGTTATTTATATACTTGTGAAAGTGTAAATATCTAGTGAGACTGTTTTATTCTTATTTTATCTTTCTAGGTAGAAAATCTTTTACAGTCATTCATATATTCAATAACAATTTTGTTCATACTAGGGTGAGTTAATTAGAAAGTAAATAAGATCAGATTTACTAATCTATTACATCTGTATGGTAGACAGTTAATAGAAATTAAGAAATTAAGAAATTGTTTTGTCAATCTGAGGGTCCAGGGTTCGAGCCTCACCTTGGGCGATGTTATACATATATATTTTTTTCCTTCTTTCTGGGATGAAGTTACCCTTTTAAGAAATATAGTTCATAATGACTCTTTTAAGAAGTCAAGTAATTGAATGATGTAATGTGTTTTACTCACTGTTATTGGTTCTTGTATTTTTAAAAGTTTTATATAAAACACACTTAGAAAATATGCTGTATTAAGGTCTGAAGAAGCAGAGATTTTACTTGTGAAAGCACTAACCTATCTGTTTTTATTTTAATAAAGAATGGCTGTGTTTCAAACTCCATACTGGATTTTACTCAGCATATTAACATTTAATTTTAGTTTGCACATTAATTAATATATATTAATATTGGTTAATGCGTCATTTATTAGCATATAAGGTCAACAAATAAAATAAGATTGATGAAAATGAAAAAATATAGAAGTAATTGCTATATATATATATATATATATATATATATATATATATATATATATATATGGATTCCAAACATTTGGTCGAATTACACTTAGTTGAAAATGATTCCAGGCATTTCACTTCACTGAAAGCTCACTTGGTCAAAGTTCATTTGGTCGAAAATGGAATATAGCCCCTGCCCCACTGCAGTGCAACCCTGGAGTGAGAATATTAAATAATGGGGGTGTGGGGACACAGCCACCCACATACTTTTAATGTATTCACTATTATAAGAAGGTATATCCATTAGAAATGCATTGATATATAAATATATATATGTATATATATATATATATATATATATATATATATATATATATATATATATATATATATCTTTAGTAAAAACTATTGGCATAATGTGCTTTTCTTCTGAAGAAGCTCATGTTGATTAAAGTGAGTGAAAGCACTTAGCTATTAACGCAGTTATGGTCCTGTGTTTGGATTTATTGCTTCCACTGGTGTTCATTCATTTTTTATCTGGTTTTGAGTTCATTTTATTTCTATTTTGTCTCCAAAAAAAAGGCAAACAAACAAAAAAACAAGAGTAGCTTTAAAATATCACTTAAGTAGCAAAGGAGGAATAGCCTTCCCAGACTTAGACCTATATTATATCTCATCTATAATTAAAACAGTATCTCAACTAGTAGATTCATCTTATTCTGCTAAATGGAAAAAATACTGGGAAATAATATGCGAGGATTTATTTATAAGACCACAACCATACAAAATAGATATATTAAACAGCCCCTTTCTATGTTTATTAAAAGAAGATCTCTTTACCACATATCTTACACCAAAACATTCAACAAGTTATAGTCAAGTATTATAATTAATTTTAGAAACTTTCTATATAAATACCAATTTATAAAGAATGGTCCTTTCTTTTATATCCTATAGCATATACACAAGGTATTGCTTCCTCATCTGATCCAAATAAAATGCTATTATTTAAAGAGAAAAATATTAATATTCTGGTATCAGATGATATCAAATAACAAGATGAAAGCTATAGATAATTTGATTCAAGAATTTGAACTAGATAAAAATCTCTGGTTAGAAATACAAGCATGCAGACAATTCCTTTTAAATAAGTTTGATTTAATATCTCCTACAATT
Source organism: Protopterus annectens (assembly GCF_019279795.1). NCBI lineage: Eukaryota > Metazoa > Chordata > Ceratodontiformes > Protopteridae > Protopterus > Protopterus annectens. Next base: position 404,953,040 of record NC_056731.1, on the reverse strand, counting down.
AAAGAATTTACTTCTGTGTTGATTGATTACCTGGTGTTGAATATTCAACATAAATCTTAATCTAAAGGTAAATTATTACATATTTATAGGATTATTAGAGATGAAACATATAGTTGCCATGAAAGTTATTGGAATTACTTCCTTTATATTAATAATGAACTACCTAATGATCAAGACAAAAATACATCTTGGAATCAGCAGGTAAAACAACTTCATCACTTAAATGGAAATTATACACCTGGAAATTTATACATAGATCATTTTATATGTTGCTTATAATGAATAAGAGTTACAAAAATTTATGTAGAAGATGTAAGTTAGACAAAAATGCTGATTGGGCACATATGTTTTATGATTGATCTTAGTTAAAATACTATTGGGAAAATGTTAATAATTTATTACAGGCTAAATTTACAGATAATTTTACTATATCCAGATGTATGGTCCTCTTTAATACACCTATTCCACATTGTGTTAAAAAAATAAACTTCCTATGATTTGGTCAATTCTAGCTGTGGCTAGGAAAATTATAACCAGAAACTGGATTTCAAACACACCTCCCTCTTTTATTGAATTCAAAAATGTTGTTTCTGAAGTATGTCATTTAGAACTTTTAACAATTAAGTCAAGATCATCTAGAAAAATGTATTCATATAACATGTGGATTAGTCTGCAGGAATTGCTAAAAAAAGAATCTGTCATTCATGAAAACGTATTTGTACATTTGTTAATGAAATGTATATGTGGATGTCTTTGTAAATACTTTAGTTATGTTATGTTTGCTAAATATCTATTTATATTTAATTGTTAACAGTATGCAATATTTAACATGTTCAGTTTGTATATATGTTAAAATCAATAAAGTTGTTTTAAAGAAAATGCTCAACCCTAATTGCATTTAAAACTGCTCTAAATAATGTTACTTTACCTAATCTCTGGCAGGTGCTGTGCATTGCCCACTCCACTTGCATGACCTTTTCTGCCAAATCTGTAAAAAAACACCTAACTTGTAAACTTATATACACAGTAAATTATGCTGTATGTTTTCATTTCAGTTACCATGGACTGATATTACTATATCTTTGTGTACATGCCTGTGAGGCTAACAAGATAGCTAGTGCAATTTGTATGTAGTTCTTTTAGAGAAGTCAGTTATAATATGGGCTTTATGAAGGTTAGATAGCAACTACTATCTATGTGTCTTATTTATTAAGCCTACTGACGAAACATGATGTCAGAGTAGTAAAATATCTACAAGTATTAACGAACAAAATCTGCAGAAGAGAAGAAATATATTTGCTTTGAAAAATCTCTGTAGTTGGAACTACGTAAATATTATTTTCAGTGGAAAATGAAATGGCTGTATGCCTGGAATTATTTTGATAGAAGGAAATTTGGTCGGAATCTGAAATCTTTGGATACAGGAATATGATTTACTAATCACTACAAGCAAATTAGCTGAAAAGTGCATTTTAGCACATTGCTTGGAAGAATCAATAAAGGTATTTAACTATTTTACTTTTCTCGAAGAAGAGAAAGAAAAAATGTCAACCCTTAAAGAACTTGCAGTATGTTATCAGTCCAGAAAGTATTTATCAAGTCTGCAATTAATTAGGCATATGGTGTTTACAGAAGGTCCTGCAAAGATTGTAGAGTCAAAGATTGTGTATTTGGTGAGTTGCATAATTGTTTATTTATTTATTTATTTAACATTTGTTGACTGAGAAAGTCCGACTAGGTTCCACAGAGCCTGTTTTCAGTGGAGGCCTGGGGAGAAATGCTCCAGACGCATGTCTTTAGAATGTGGGAGGAAACCGGAGTACCCGGAGGAAACCCACGCGAATGCAGGGAGAACATCCAAACTCTGCACAGAAGGCACCCCAGCTGAGAATAGAACCCGAGAACCTCTTGCTGTGAGGTGACAACATTAACTGCCGCACCACTGCACCACCCGTTTAATTGTTTAATATGAGATGCACTAATTTGTATCATACAAAATTGTGACAAAGGGCTCAGATCTTTAAGAGAAATGGATCTGACTTTATCAAAAACTATAGATCTGAAGTTGTCAATTTTCATTCTGTCCTCAACCCATGGGTTCTAATCCGATCTCTCAGATCTGACTCTGCTGTTACAAAAGCTTGTGGCAACCAAAAAACTCTCAAGCTTCTCCCTTCCTCATAATGCACCAACCCCAAGTGAGTCAGATCTCATTTGCTGCTTTACACGAAAGACATGTGACCATTGCCCTTGAGCAGATAAGTTGTTAGATTTCATAGCTTTATCCCTTTTATAAAACTTTCAATTCTTAGGTTCTCTTCTTTCCCTTACCTTCCTCTTGACTCTATTGATTCTAATATATTCTGTCCCTTTTCTTCATCTCATACATTTTTGTACCTTAAATACTATTGTTAATATTCCTTTTCCCTCTACACTGTGTAGCCTTTACTTACCATAGCTAGTAAGTTTAATTTTCTCTCTTTCCATTTTTCTACTATAAAAAAACTTATACGCGCACACACACACAGACACACACACACACACACATATATATATATATATATATATATATATGTGTGTGTGTGTGTGTGTATATGTGTTTATATAAAATTTATTTCTTACTTGTTGAATATATGCTATTTTTCCTACTAGTGTTAAAATGGCAGAAAAAGAGAAAGGCCCAGCTGGGTTTACAAAATGTCTAAAGTGTGGACATAACATTTCAGTTTCTGATGCCCACACATTCTGTGTGTATTATTTAGGACCACTGCATCTTCAAGAGGACTACTCCATTTGTCATGCCTGTAACCATAGAGCCCTAGATGAATGCAAAAACAAGTTGATTTTGAAAGGTTACTCCTTTCGCCCTTTAGTGAGCCATTTTCTGGCGCTCCATCCCCCTAGAAATCAAATATGACTAAATCTTCTCCCTGAAGATGTGTTTCTTCTTGCTCTTCATTGAAGCCTTCAGAGAAGTCTAAGAAAAGGCCTCCTTCTGATCCAACTTTCCCTTCAGATCCAAGAAAGAAAATATCTAAGCTTTCGGATCAGACTTCAGCCTCAGATCCGAAGCTAAAGAAAAGAAATTCATCAGATCTGACCTCATCATTGGATCCAAAAATAAAGAGGAGCAAAGATTCATCAGCTTACACTTTCTGAGGTCTGACACAGAAATCGTCCGATTCAACTTCCAGTACCTTTTACCTCCCAAGGACCAGATACTCCTACTCGGTGGACCCAGTTCTCTTCAGGGGTTCCTTCTCCTTTTTTGGACAGACCTAGATCCCCTTAGATAGTATCCATTCACTCTTCCAAGAGTCTAACAGAAGAATATGTGGAGAGATTGGTGAGAAGAATTCTCTTGGCACAGATTCTGACAGGTGTCTCCTCAGCTCCTACCCTTTTGGTTACAGATGGTTGATCTTCCACTACACCTCCTCTACCAGTTCCTCGTCTGATTATGTCCATGGTCTCAGAGTACTTGGATCCAAGATGTCCACCTCAATATGCACTGGATCTAAAGATACCCTTATCCTCGGATCCATAATTTGCTCTGAGCACTTTGGTTCAGTCAGATCCAGAGAGCTCTCAGAGCTGAAGCTACGCTGTGCATCTGAGGTGTTGGAATTGACTTTAAAGTTGTTGGAGCTGTCTCTGTGCCTCAGAGCTTTGGCAAGGGTTAGTTCAGCTCCAGCTTCTGTTTCAGGGGGATTGTCCTTACAGCAGGGAGGGACAACAATCCAAAACTTGCCTTTTTGGATCTGAGGTCCTCTCCCTCTTTTGGGAAGTCTGCCTTTGAGGCCATACAGAGAGTGTTGTCTACCTAAGCAATACAGATGGTTTCTACCCCCTTGTATACTCATTCTGCAGCCTTGATGTCTCTGTGTTTGGAGTCTTACCCATCTTTTCCACAGGGACAGCTAGACCCAAAACCCCAGGCCTCCCAGCAGGGTGTTCCAACTTCTCCTGATTCCTCCCCAGAGCATCTTACTGAGGTGGTGCCTAAGAAGAAAATGTGCAAGAGGAAGCATTTAGACTCCCCAGAGAAGTCTATCACAGAAGACACAAACTTTGATGAAGGTGGTCTCCACGGTCACCTCCTGAAGATGTCTCATTAGGAAACATCCTTGAAATCCTGAAACAGAAAAGCAGCTAGAAGCCCAGCAACCCTTCATCCAAGGAGTCTGTGTTCCTAGAGGCCTGTCTACCTTCTGGGTGACCTCATCCACTGACAAGCTCATTGATTTGATCTATTGGGCATGGAAGGACCCTGAAACCATGGAACCAATACCTTGGAGACCTGACAAAAACATGACAGCACCAGAAGGCATACAGTTTTGGACAAAGCTTGTCTGTGCTTCAGTGACCTTCACCTTAAGGCCATTGAACTATTTGATACATTTCACCAGGTTACAGAGGGACCTGATTAAGGAACTGTTAGACACCTTCTCAGGATCTGTTTCTGAAGAAGTACAACTATCTGTGACTTCTCAGTTGGCTTCTTTGCAATCAATTTCCAACTCTTCAATGTGGTTCATTTTGCACGTAACTGAAGGAACCTCAAGGGCAGTGGATTTAGGCATTTCCATAAGGAGGCATGTCTGGATGTGTTTATGTGACTTTGTGGAGCCCTTCAAGTCTTCATTCATCAGTGTTCCTTTTGATGACACATCTTTGTTTGGCCCCAGTGTAAAAGACATGTTATCCAGGTATGAGAGGATGGAAAGACCCTGTCTACCATGGGAGTATGTTTTTCCACCCCTCAAAGATCCTTTTCTAGGAATCAACAAGGTAGTTAAAAATGTAGTTCAAGTAGTCCCAGAGACCTTTCCAGGAGACACATGGAAGAGGTTCCCCCAGGAGTAGAAGGGGGAACTCAAATGGTATTTGTCACCCCATGGCAGAAGTGTCCCACAGAATCAAGGGTCCAGCGATTCATTCTTTATCAGATCCTTCCAGCGCTCCTGAAAGGAGGCCTGATTGCCTTTCTCTGGAGGCAATTGGGGGTCAGTTATTCCTGCACCAGAGAGCCTGGCTAGGAATAACAAAAGATATTTGGGTGCATAGGATCATTTCTAGAGGCTATATAATACCCTTTTCCCTTCCTCCTTTCCATTCCAGAAAAATCATTGATGTCCCACCCAGTCAGAGGGGACAGGCAGCAATTCAAGTACAAAATCTGTTAGAAAAAAAAGAGTCATCCAAGAGGTCCTTCCAGATCGGATAGCTTCTGGAACTTACTCAAGATTCTTCTTGGTGGCAAAGAAAACAGGGGACTGGAGACCAATTTTGGATGTCAGCAGCTTGAATAAGTCAGTTTGATGAACCAAGTTCCGGATGATCATGGTTCAGTCCATTATTCCCTTTTTGGGAAAGGATGACTGGATATACTGAATAGAACTCCAGGATGCACACTATGACATAAAGATGAACAGGCAGTCCAGAAGGTTCTTACTTTTTGGAATGGGAGTAAATAATTTTCAGTTCAGAGTGCACCCCTTTCGTCTCACCACAGACCCCACTGTGTTTACCAAATGTATGGCTGTAGTACCAGCTCACTTGAGACTGCAGGGATTCCAGGTGTTTCCATATCTAGAGTACTGGCTAATTTCAGCTCCAACCAGGCATCAACTGTTAAAGGCAAGAGACCAGAATCTCTTCTGGGGATAGCCATAAACTATGAAACATCTTATGCAGAACCAAACTCAAAGTTTAGAATTCATAGGAGCCCTACTCAACACAAAATCAACCATTGCTTCACTCCCCTCTTTCAGAGTTCAAACAATAAGATCACAGGTCAAAAAGATAATCTGCGGTAGCAAGATTTTAGCCCAATTGGTCCTTCAAGCTCTAGGATCTATGGTAGTGTCATAATAGTACCACTGGCCACATCTTACATGAGAATTCTTCAATAGATGTTAGCCATGTAATGGTTGATACTTTGTCAATCCATGTCTACTCCAATATGAATCACCCACATTTGCAAGAAAGATTTCATGTGGTAGATTCAATCAGATTAAGTTCTACAAGGCCATACATTAATTTCCCCTCAGCCCAAGCCCATAGTAACCACTTATGCTTCCCAGTTGGAGGGGGGGGGGCACTTTCTGTGGAAAACAGTCCAAGGCACTTAGTCCCCTGAAGAGGCCAACATGCATATCAGTGTCGTAGAGATGAGGACAGTGCTTTTAGTGCTGCAGGCTATTTTAGGATACCCTCCCTTTCAGAAGGATTGCAATTCATACTAACAATATGTAAGGAGTTTGGTACATCAGCAAACAAGGAGGGACCAGATCTTACCACCTGTATTGAGAAGCACTCAGGGTGTGGCAATGGGTGATCTCGTCCAACTGCTTTCTTATTTTATTTATTTTATTTAAGTTTGATGACTGGGGAAGACCACTGGGCCAAGAAGAGCCTGTTTTCAGTGGAGGCCCGGGGAGAAAAACTCCACAATAATTGCAAGTTACATTTCATATATTACAAAAGGACATAGTTCATACAGCTAATTATACATTTACAGATAAGTTCCATGATATTTACAATTGGCTTGTCACAATGTTACAAAAATGAAAAGACATAATTTAATACAGAAATATCCAATGTGAAAATTAAACATTGCTGCTAATTGGACCTTAACTGTCAAGGAACTAGCTCCTGCTTTAAAAAATAGACCTAAAAATTCAAGGATGCAATGTATGGGAGCTGAAAAGGGGCAATGCATATTCCTGGGAAGTCCAACATGATAGCAGACAAACTGAGTAGGTGCATTCTTCTATCTCATGAGTGGGCTCTCACCAAGAATGTAATGGAAATGATTTTCCAGCAGTGGGGCCAGCCTTGCTGTGATTTGTTTGCATCTTCCCTAAACAGCAAATGCATCAGTTACTTTGCCTTAATCCATCCACAAGGGAGTCACCAAGGAATGATCTACTTCATAATTGGTCCCCTGGTCTACTATCCACCTATCCACCTATCCCATTAATTCCAAAATTTTTAAGCTGCCATGTTGAAGAGCAAAGTCATCCTCATTGCATCTTACTGGCCTCAACATAATTGGTTCCCCTTCCTTTGGCCTCATTTACTTTCTAAAACCTTGGTTTCTGGATCTGACTCCAGACCTCCTGTCTTGCCTGATAGGAATGATCCATCCAGATATACCAAACCTCAGGCTGACCACCTGGCTTCTCTAATTCCATTAATAGCCAGACAACCTAACTCTACTCTATTCCAGTAAATGGAGAAGTTCAGTTTACTGGGCACATAAAAATAATGTTGACCCCTTTTCATCTCCCATACATAACACCCTTGAATTATTAGTTCTATTTTTTTAAAGCATGATCTAGTTCCTTGACAGTTAAGGTCCAATTAGCACCAATGTTGAATTTTCACATTGGACTGGAAAGTTATTCTGTTGCTTCTCATAATCTTTGCAAAGCCTTTTGTGAGGCACTCTTCTTTTAAGGCCTCCTTTTAAAGACCTTACTCCCCCATGGGACCTGAATTTGGTACTGCAGGCTCTTACCCAACCCCTCTTTAAACCGGCAACTAAGTGTGATATTGTTCGTGGAAGACAATTCTTCTAGTAGCAATTACCTCTGCCAGAAGAATTTCAGAGATCCAAGCTTTGTCTTCAAAACCACTATACTTGATCTTTCACAAGGACAGAGTCACATTACAAACCAATGCTTCATTTCTCCCTAAGATGGCATCAGAGTCTAATATCAATAAGTCCATTCATTTGCCAGTATTCTTTCCTAAATTTGCTAACTAGGGCGAATACATGTTACATTTGTTGGATGTTCACAGACTACATTTTTACATACATAGAACAAAAACATTAGGAAAACTGATCAATTATTTGTTTCATTTTCAGAAATAAAATTGGGGAACCAGTTGCCAAAGTAACTTTAGCTAGATGGCTGACTGATTGTATTTCCTTCACTTATAACAAATTGGCCATTAACTTAATGAAACCATTATGGGCTCATTCAACTAGAGCCACGGCAAATTCCTCAGTGTTCCAACCTAGAACATCCAGGGATGACATTTGTCCAGCAGCAACTTGGGATACTCCTCATACCTTTGTTACTCGTTACATATTGGATTTAGTCTCTAGAGGTAGGGCATTATTTGGTTCAATGGTGCTTAGGAATATCCTTCCTTGAGTCCACCTGGGATTCTAGGTAGATGGGGACTCTGTCCCATAGGTTGAGGACAGAATCAAAATTGACAACATCAGATAAAGAAGTTATGTACTCACCATAACATTCCATCTGTGTTGTCCATTTTCATTCTTCCTCAACTTCTCTCCCACCAACCCCCAACCATCAAAAGCTCCTGGAAGAGTGAGTGGTTAAAGGATGCCACTTCCTTGATATTGCACTTTGGATATAGTCTCTTTTCTATATGACGGCAAATATTTCTTTCTGATATTATTAGCAATCACAGTCTGAGGTACTTGGAGTTGGTGTATTCTTGGTAAGGGAGAAGCTCAAGAGTTGTTTGGTTGCCACAAACTTTTGTAACGGCCAAGTCGGATCCGAAGGATTGGATCCGAACCCATAGGTTGCGGAAGAATGAAAATGGACAACACAGATGGAACATTATGGCGAGTACATGACTTCTTTATTTATTTGTACAAAGCAATTGAAATTACTGCACATATAAAGTAAATAAAAATAGTAGGTGTTTAAGGTAAAATGTGACTCAGATAAGGCAAAAATGAGAGATGAAAGACAGTATGTGCTGTAAAAGTGATGGATGGCAGAGCTGTGAGGCAATGTATTGCAACACAGATATAGAGTCCAGAAAAAAAAACATGTTTGTGCACTAGAAATTCAGGCTTGCAGTAGGTATGGCTGTAAGCATGACAAAATAGGTGTTTTTCTTGAATCTATGTTACAAAAGGGCATTAGTTTAAGATGGTTAAAGACAAACAGAGGTGTGTTGAAAAGAATGCTCATGTTGAATGAAAATATAAAAACTGATGGTTCCATAGAAGTGAAGAAACTAGATACTGTGAACTTTAAAAATGCATCAAAAATAGTGAAACAAGAGTGCAAATCTAACTTGAAAAGATATGCTGAAAATGAATGGAGGAAAGGTAGAAATCAAATTAGACACAGAAACAGTTTAATATTTTGTCTCAAGATACTTTTTAAACAACTGGGAATAGATGGCTCTGAAGAGAGAGCTCTATATTCATTTTTATCCTATTCTGTCCACCAGCTGACACTAGTAGGTTAAATACTGCTGACACTTCGGTACAAAACTGAAAAATCCAAACTTACTTTTTCAAATTGTAGTACTTAAATAAATGCTAAACACCTGGGCTGTGTGATTCATGGGAAGCAAGGAAAAGTGAAAAAGAATTCAAACTATAAAAAAAGATTACATGTGTTAAAAAGTAGTCACTGTCACACAGACAACTCAGACAGTCTGGAGAGTGATAGTGGTGATATATACCTAGGGATTCACATGTTAGTGAGGTGAGCTGCAGTGCTAATTGCATATGCACGCCACATACCACATTTAAATATAAACAAGCATGGTTTCATGGCCAGAAACAGTGTTGCTGGCCAGACAACTGTGTAAAGCAACACACACCAGCAGACATGTAAACCTAGATACCTATGGGCAAATTAGGTCTGCAGGATTGTGCAGAATGCCACAATGATTACCAGGGTTATTAATAAAGGAATGTATATAGTTCTAACACATTACATGAAAGTGTATACAGTGCAGAGTTTTGTGAAAACCTGTTTCAGGCATACTAAATAAAAGTTGTGTAAATGATCAGTAAGGGTACATAGACTGCATTATAAATAAATAGTTAGGGGAAGTATATGTATTGAAAAGGGACACAGATAAATTGTAAGAATGAACACAGGGGAAGAGGACAGGTGAACATGGTACTGTACAACAGATGAGGACATCTCAATGAAGACAATTGTAGCATGAACACAAATCACATATAGACATGATGCAGTATGGGCTGCACAGTTATTGTATAGTATTTGAGTATCATACAAGGTGATATATCAGTGGAGAATATTCTTTGTGATATAAGCATTCTGCATGAACAACGGAGATGACATATATCAGTGATGGTATATACAATAGAGGCTAGGTGCATATTGTGTGGCTGTGCAAAGTGAGTTGCCTGAATATGAATGTAATGTCAGCACAGGTCTCAACCAAGCCGGACACATAGTAACAGGCTAATGGACAGCAGCAGACAGACGTACACACAATCATGGACAATATCAGAATAATACTACCAGTAATCCCATGTCTTTCACGTAACATATGTGATTGTGAGGGATCATAGATGGCTCTGCAAGAACAGACTTGTACAACCAATATAATCTGCCAGCAATCTATGAGGGGAATTAAACACACCTTCCTCAAAATTTAACATCTGCTGAAGGTGTTAGGAGGGACACTGTTATACCTGTATTTGAGATTACAAGCAATTCTGGTGAGTTGACAGGTGTGCATGGAATATATATGGCACAATCCACACTGTCAAGAATATAAACCATGCCATCAACGTTGTCAATCAGCTATGTATTTACTGTGTGCATCACAGGAAGACATATCAAACATGCATCTTGTATAACACCTTGATGAGGGTTCTATACCATCAAACCACTAATGTTTATGCAACAAAAGGAATACTTATGTATAGCTGGTAAGATGCATGGGAGCTGACTGTGGCAAATGTGGTACACTTGAGTACCTCGTCCATGGAAGATGTGCTGTGAGTGACATGAAAAGGGGTGCATTGTACTGCATTATTGGTGTGATGAGGGCTGAGAACTGTGGAATTGTAATGCACTTTGATGTGGATGTCCCACACATACTCAGGAGTTGTGTTACATACATGGGAGTAGTCAACACTGTGGGCACATGGTGGTGAACATTCAGCATACCATCTAGCTGAGTACCCAGGTCACATACTGCTTGGTCTGCTCATAGGGATGTGCTGTCTATAATATAATTAGGTTGTGTATTTGATTTTATAACGTAAGTAATCCTCTCATGAGTTTTGTTCATATACTGTGTCTACATGGCTGTGGCAGCAATCCTTTGTGTGTGTTGACACTGTCTGTATTATATCAATACCACACTTGGATTCAATGATGGTCCACAATCTGCAGTCCTCTACAAAGCTGTTTGGACAAAGGATGTGTAAGTCATTCTTGATGTCTGAAACTTAAAAATAATGAACAGGAAAAGGCCTAGCACACAGCCCTGAGGTATGGACCTGATCACTGGACTCTAGATATAGGTCATTTCACACACTTCAGTGCATTTATTTGTCACAAATCTGATCCAGTGGTCTACCCACTTGGTCATATAGGTGTGTATGGACACTTGTGACAGCTTCTCAGTAATACCTCAGTGTGGATTTGTGTTAGATGCCTTGGTCAGGTCAATTTATGCAGGATGATAGTGTTGTCATCATGCATGCCCTTGTTGACCTTCTTATGGACATCAAACAGATGTAACAGACATGATGTAGCCTGAACAACTCTCACATGTGTTTTGCTCACAGCTGGGATATTACCTGTGTCCTTTCCGTGATGACTGGTTGGTGTACCTCACAGATGAGGAGCATCAGTATATGTCTATACATACATGCATCATGTGATATTACCCTCCAGTCAGAAGGATGCATGTACATCCTTCTATGGTAACATAGTCCATCTGGAGCCTGGTATGTAAGTATGGATCCAAATGTGCCTGGTAGGTCCATGTTTTGAGTCATGCTATAGGCAACTTGTGATGTTCTCAGGGCCCATTGATTTCATGTCATTAGCTGTACAGAGTGCACAGATGTGCTGCCCTCCTTAGCATAGAAACTAGGTAATGTTTGCATGTATACTTTGGCTGATGGCCAGTGGTAGTGTGTGAGGCAAACTGTCAGCTAGCAGATTGTCTATTTCCTCTGGATGGGTATGTCTGGTGGCATCCACATACAGATCTGTGCTTAGTTGTGTATCCCCCTTAACATTTCATTTATTGAAATAAATGATTTCTGAAAAGACCTACAAATACACCCTTGGTCATTCATCACATTCCACAATCTGATACTAGGCACACAGCCTTAAAACTGTACCAATGTCACAAACTTACATCACTTGTACAGCATGCGCCTGTATGTTTCATGAGCAAGCTGTGTTTGAGTGGCCTGATGTCATATCAGCACACATCAGAGATCAGTTGTTTGTGGCCCATGCAGAGCATTTCCTGGCACAAATGCTAATAGTCACACAATGATGCTACTGACTACCGCAATAATCCTTGGGAGTAGTAACACAACTGCACATACGATGAATTCCACAAGGTTGCAACTGAATCAAAACATGTGATACATTGGTTGTGTATATCACAGCATAACAACATGTGTATGAGACAAGACTTATGTGACCATGTAATCAATATGAATTTATCACAGAACATTTAATGATCAGATGTAGACACATGCACACCTATACCATACTGTGAGTGTCACTGTGATAGTGGAATGTGAATTGTGTAGAAGGTTGATCTTTTCCACCACAACAACGCATGTCCTAATATACCACCAATATACATAACAGTGTTTCATACCATGTCAGCAATTCTCAAGAGGCATATTACTACAGCTGCTATAGAAGTAGCATGTAATGCAATGGCAGCAATGACCATCAATATATTAGCTCACATCATAGACTGTAATACTCTCTTGTAGCCACAGTGTACATCCACACCTCAATATATTAGCATGTCAACTATTCATAGGGTTGTTGGACATTGTTAGGCTAATGGCTAACATTACATGAAATCATTGCCATTATTATACCATGTAAAAATCAATCCATATATCTATATTATGGAAGATAGTAAGACTATTGTGTGTATATTTGTTGGGTTGCATTACATCCTGACACTTCCCATATGGGACATGTGCACAACACCATGACAGAATTAGCAATCACACATGCAATGGTCTGGAGATGGCTTGCAGAGACTCATGGAAAGGCTCTGCTTCATGATGTGTACATGCATATTTGACATGATAACATCCTCCACTTCTCTGCAGAAAGGTTGTCATGCAGCCAGAGGAAAAAGGAGGATGCATGGGACTATGTGAAAGGTACCCCAAGTGTTAGTGAAATGAGCTATTCCAAAGATCATACAATGACCATAATGTACCACCAGCACCCCCCCCCTCACACACAGTAGTAAAGTGGGCTTGATTTGAACATTACACCTGTGTAGGTATAGAAAAGAATGCCATGCAATGTCACAGTAGCATCACCACATATATCTGATTGTAACACTATCATATTGCACTTTATGGAGTATGATAGCATGATTGTATGCTAAAGAGAACATGTTGGGAGGAGTGTAGGGCATGGATGTGGAGTTACATTCCTGTGTAAAATTGTCTCAAAAGTGATATAGTTGTATGTATCGACACACAAGTTGCCTGCTGTCAGATTAGAACAACTATATGTAGTAGGTAAAGTAGCTAGCATACACAGCAATTAATGTTACTGCCACAGCACGCAATTGTCTTGAATACTATCAGAGTGCATATTATATTTTATTTATTTTATTTTGCATTTGTTTACTGGGATAGTCTGACTGGACACAGGTCGATTTACAGCGGAGGCCCGGGGAGAAATGCTCCACAATTAGATTAACATCAACATGGTAATACAAACAATAATATAACAGTGATAATTGAGGTAAGTACAGACATAAAAAGTCTCATACAATCCAGTCTAAACAATAAACAATACATCAGCATTAAGTGAATAAATTTACAACGAGAGAGAGTCTCATACATCAAGCGTTAGCATTGGATTAGTGAGATAGGATAAAAGAATAAAAAAATCATATGATTAGACATGCCATACTATACAGGTTGACAGTAAGATACCTAACTGTAGCATATATACAGTAGAGATAGCAGGAAGGAAGGTGTAAAGTGTGCCGAGATTTAGAGATTCATGGGATGCATGGACATAGCCATCTATTCATAAGATGTGATTTGAGAGCATTTTTGAAATGTGTGTTAGTGGGGACAGAGGTCAGAGAAGGGGGGAGGTTATTCCAGGATATAGCTATGGCATAAAAAAGAGCTTTCCCTGAGTTGTTGTTAGCTTTGGAGATGCAGAGGAGTAATTTCTCTGTAAATCGGAGAGGACGATTACTTCTGTATGGAGACAGTAATTGGCTTAATGCTGGGTGTTTTTCAAGATGTCTAACAATATTAAAGGCAATGACTAGCTGGTGGTAACTGAGTAGCTGGGGAAGTTCTAACCATCATAGTTCCCTTAGAGATTAACAGTGATGGGTTTTGAAGGTGGAGTTGTTAGCAAACTTGGCAATTTTATTGTAACATGATTCAAGCCTGGTGAGATCAAGTTTTGTGACTTAGGTAAGAATTGGCGCGACATAGTGGAGAGTAGATGGGTTTGGGCTAGAGTGATCCATGCCTGTTCTGAGAGGAATTATTTATGCCTATATAGGGTTCCCATTTTTTGTGGACCTTTTTTATGGTTTGTGAGATATGGACATAGAAATGTATGTTATTGTCAATTTCTACACTGAGGAATTTGGTATGGTATGATTGGATGGGAAATAGAAAATTCACCCTGGGGATCAGCACTGTGGCTCTGCTTGACAGAGGCACAGGAAAATCATTTTCTTGGGTGGTGAAAGCCAGGGTACCTTTTTGGCTAGGCTTGTATAGGCCCTAGGGATGATAGCCTAGTACCTACCTATGACAGAGGGAGATATGATGGTGCCATTTTTGGAAGAGATTGAAAAGGATAGGGGGTAGATATAGATTTGCTAGGGGTGAAAAGTAGCAATTTTGTCTTACTGGGGTTTATGATTAGTTGGATATTAGTAATCCAACTTTCTACAGGCCTGAAGGATTATTGTGTGAGTTGTTGTAGAGTGGAAAGTGATGGTGCAGAGCAGATAAGAGGCAAATTGTCAGCATACTGTATAAGGGAGGCATGCTGGGTGGAGGTGTGTAGATTGTTGGTAAATATGGAGAAGAGTAGTGAGCCTAAATTTGAGCCTTGTGGTATGCCTGTTGTACTTGGGAGTAAAGGAGATTGTATGCCTTGCCATTGAACTGATTGCTGCCTATGTGACAGCTTTTAAACTAAGCAATAGTCGAAGAGGCAAAGGATAGGGAGGCCAGGGAGTGTAGAAGTTTGGACTATGAGACCATATCAAATGCTTTTGAGAGATCTAAAAATATTGCAGAAACAAAATTATTGTTATTTCTGTGAAGATTGACCTGGTTGGTGAAAGAGAGGAGAGCAGTTGTTGTGCTGTGATTTTTGCCGGAAGCCATGTTGTGTGGAGGAGAGAAGATTGTGTGTGTTTAGGAATTTCATGACTTGAGAGTGAATACATTTCTCAAGCAGTTTAGATTAGGTAAGGGGATAGAATGGCAATAGGACGGTAGTTTGATAATTCATAAGTATTTATGAAGTGGTATAATATATGAAACTTTCTAGAGTTGGGGGATGTAGGCTTCCTCTATGGAGTGGTTGATGAGGATAGAAACTGGGTAAGATAGGGATTCAGCAGCAATTTTTAGGAATTTGGATGGTAGACTGTCAGCTGCAAGGGTGGTTGGCTTTAGTTTTTGGAGGATGTTTTTAATAGTGGAAATGGGAACTAGTGAGAGAGCAAAGCAGGGGATATTGTCTGTGCATTTGGTAGGCATATGTGTATGGTTGTTATTGGATAGCTGGGAGGATAGAGTTAGGATGGATTCTGTAAAGTAGTGATTAAATTGGGATGCTATATCTTTGGTATTGTTGTCTGAGGAGGGGGCTGGAGTGATAATTTTTCCTGGTTTTAGAAGGGAGTTGATAGCATGCCAAAACTTTTGGGGGTCTTTTGAGTGTTTGTTTTGGACCCCAAAGAAATAGTTATTTTTGTCTAGCTTGGTTTGTTTCTTGGCCTGATTTCTGAGTTGTTGGAAATTTTGTTCGGCTATGCTAGTGTTATCCCGTTTCCTCATTTTCCAAGCTTTATCTCTAGACTTTAGTGAGGCTCTTGTGTCCCTACTCAGCCATGGTGCATAGTTTGCCTTGACTCTGATTTTTCTAATGGGTGCAACTTTGTTGAGGAGAATTAAGAGAGTGCTATTAAAGTATTTGATGGCTTGGTCTAAACATTGGGTTAGTAGTGGTTTCCAGTTAGTTTGTTTTAGAGTAAAGTTTAGCTCCTGTATGTTTAATTTACGGTCATCTCTAACTTGTCTAAAGGTTATGGGTTTGGGTATGTTGGTGCGTTTGTGAAGGAGAAAGTGGGGAGATGGTCTATGAGACCATCTGGTAGACAACCTGTCTGGTAGTTTTGTTTGGGGCAATTGACTAGTGTCGAATCTAGAATAGATTGTTTATGGGTTCTTTTATCAACTTTAGTAGGTTTTTGAATGAGTTGTGAAAAAACAAAGAGGTTAATATGATTAGTGGGGTTGTTAGAATTACAGGCTATCCAGTCGGTATTTAGATCACCTAGTAAGATAGTTTCTTATTGCAGATTCTCTGAGGTCCACTGTAATATTTCCTCAATAGTAGGGAAGTTGTTTCCTGGGGGAATATAACAGCAAAGAATATTAATTTTTTGTTATTTTTTTAAGTATAAAATTGTACCTAAGATTTCGGCATTTTGAAACTCAGGAAGTGGGATTTGTAGAGGTTTCATTTTGAGGTTATTTTTTAAAAAAATTCCAATTCCACCTCCCTAACTTGCCTACTCTATCTAGTCATAAGATATTGTATCCTGGGGGAGGATTTTTTTCATTTTTGGGTGTTGGGTTTTAGCCAGGTCTCAGTGATTATTAGTATGTTTGGGGAGTAGTGGGTTATAAATGCATGTAGGTCAGGAAGCTTATTGGATATGCTCCTGGTGTTGATGTTGAGAATTTGCAGGTCAGAGATATGTTTGTTTGAGGGTGGGGTATTAAGTGGACCTGGATTTGAGTGTATGTCACCTGATATAAGTACGCGCTTTGTGATCAATAGCGTGTTTAATTGTAAGTGCTATTTCTAAGTTGGATCTGAATGATTTTAGTAGTATAAGATGTAGTTATGTGGAATTTATGTATGTGTAGTATTGAGCTGTCTCTAAATAGTGTGGGACTGATAGGAAAGTTTGTGTGTGAGTTTGTCTTTATGGAACTATGTGTAGTATGGAATAAAGTGTTTTCCAGTGGAATGTTTGTGTGTATACAAGTGATGTTTGTTAGGTATGTGAGGGTTACAAAAAGAAATCCTACAGTGATTTGTGTTTTTTGTGGGAGTAGTAGTTTGGTGTAAGCGTTGCTATGGTTTATAGGTTGGGGTAGTTGTGAAAGCATGACTAGTTGCTGCTTTGTGATTGTTTAAGGCAAGGAGCTAGATAGTGGGTGTGGATTGTTTTAAGGAGTAGAGGTTACTGATTGGTTTAAGGTGTGATCAGGTGATGAGGGGTTAGAATAAAAGTAGTAGTAGTAGTGGGGTGGATGGGAATTGGGGCAAAGTAGGGGAGCAGAGTGAGCAGTAAGTGAATGGGGTGGGGCCAACCAGACCGCAACAGTGTGGAGCCAATCTCTATGCAGGGTCTGGGCAGAACAGTGAGAATGAGAAATGAATGGGTGTACGTATATCACAGGTTCCCCACCCAATTATCTTGTAACTTTAATTTTCTTTTTTCTTTTGTTTGTTTTTTAGCATAGCAGTATAGTTAATGAGACTATTAGATTATTTATTCAGTCAAAATGGCTGTAACATTATTCTAGAGTACACTTAACTTACAGTGAGCACACTTCACAGAGAGGGGAGATGCCTGCAGAAGAGAAGTATTAGTGTGTTTTAAAGATGGCACCATTGTTATCAGGCCCTTATATAACTTCTGTCCTATGCATTCCTAGTGGGGGGGGGGTGACGTCATCACTGTATGCTACAACAAGATGTTTGAAGGAGAGTTTGCTATAGGTATGAACTCACATATCTTTCTAAAATTGTCACCATAATGATTGCACAATACACACACAGTTTGTAGTGAGAACAGAACCCCTACCAAATGATTTACAGAGCACAATACTTATTATAAGCACCACAGCATAAGTGTGGATTTTGTAATGTCGGACAATACTTTATAGCTGATGATGTCAGCAGAGTCTGGTGAAAAGAAGATTGTAGTAGCAGTGTCCCACATGCTGGTGCAAAATGGTCTCTTGAATGCCATCCAAGTGAATGCACACACACCAGTTAACTGTAGTGAGAACAGAACCCCTACCTAACTAAATACACTGATTAAAGAACTCAGTGCTTAATACAAGTGCCACAGCACAAGTCCAACTTGAAGCGTGTCAGACAACACTTTATTAGTGATGTGATCAGGAATGTCTGCAGAGAAGAGGATGGTAATAGTGTCCTAGATGCTGGTGTAAATGGTCTCTTGAATACACACACACACACCAGTTGACTGCCATAAGAAGAAAAACCCTACCTAAGTACACCAACTAGAGAACTCAGTATTTAATGCAAGCACCACAGCACAAATCTGACTTGGACAGTGTTAGACAACACTTTATAAATGATGACATCAGCAGTGTCTGAGGAGAAAAAGATGGTAATTGTCCCACATGCTGGTGTAAAATGGTCTGTTGAATGTCAACTAAGTGAACACACACACAAGTTGACTGCAGTGAGAACAGAACCCCTACCTAATTAAGTACACTGACTAGAGAACTCAGTAATTAACCCAAGCGCCATGGTACAAGTCTGCCTTTACCATTGCTGCAGAACAATTTATAGTGGATGACACTCACTGGGTGTTTGAAAGAAGATGTGAGGCCTGAATTAAATCAATGTGTGGGCATGAGTTGTCACCAAAATCTGGTACCAATGGTCAAAAAAGGCAAAACAGGAGCTAAATTAGAGTACTACTGTTTATTGAATGCTTTTGTCAAAAGACTTCATCAGAAACACAGTCAAATTTAAAAACATCATTCAAATACTCAAACCAATCAAGCAATTAATCCATCAATATAAAATTTAAAAAGACAGACCACTGAAATACATAGAAGTACTAACAAAAAACATTAACTTAATTTAAATATGCAATTAAATCAGCTTCTTTATTACTATTCAGCTTTCTATATTTAAAAAAAACATTTGATGTTGATAGCCTCATTTAACCCAGGTTTCTTATCAGCCCCAAGTTTAATTTGCCATATCATTTCTCTTTGTTCAAGAAAGTTCTTGAAATCTCCACCTCTCAGATCCATTTCAACAACTTCCAAAATAGTAAAAAGAAACCTTGTATTTCATACATTCCAAGGAATGTTTACACAGGGTATTTTTAGGCTCTTTAGTCTTAATACTATAAATATGCTCCCTAATACGTTCTCGTAAGGTACGTGTAGTCATACCTACGTAAAATGCGGGGCAGCCACTGCAGAAACTAATGTAAACTAACCCCCTAGTTAGACAATTAACAAAACCAGGAACCTCAAAGGTAACCTTAATGTGTTCCAACATAACATAAGGCCCTTCTAGAATATATCTACAAAAGTTACATTGTTCACATTTGTGCATGCCTTTTTTATGTGTTAAGTATTGGTTAACTTTATCTCCGAAATAATCATTTTCCAGCAACTTTTTAAAATTGGAACTGTTCCTATAAACAAATCTGGGCTTCTCTCCCAAAACGTTTATCAAATCTGAATTCCCTTTTAAAATTTTCCATTTTTTTTCAACTAAACTTTTAATACCCCAACTGTCAACTGTCATGTCAAGGGAACAAACAGCACCATTATTACCACCAAAAAAGGTGTTTTCTTTACCAAGTCCTTTAGAAGTAACCAAAGGGGCCCTCAATAAAGCTGGATATAAAATATTCCATTTGTTAAGGATATCAATCCCTAAACTTTCCAAATAAGTTTTATCATATCCCCTATTGACAAACATTGCTGTAATCAATTCAAATTATTTTAATAAATTACTATTTTTAGTTGTCATACGACAAGCTCTAATATATTGTCCCTTCGGAACATTCTTTTTTATATGTTTTGGGTGGTTACTATTGTAATGTAAGTAACCATTTGTAAAGGTCTTTTTACAAAAAATCCAACTTCGAAAAATCATTTCTATGTTATCCCACCAAAAAGTGACATCAAGAAAATTAACAAATTCATCATTTCCACTTAGTAAAAATTAAAAAAAAATCAGAGGACCTATTAATGTCAGCCAAAAAATCATCTACCATCGTTGGTACACCTTCAATAATAAAAAAAGGTCATCCACAAACCTAGAATAAAAAAGTATCTTGTAGTGCTTCTCCATTTAAACTAGAACATTGGTTTCCCACCAAGCCATAACTATATTTGCATATGCAGGGGCTGCTGCAGACCCCATAGCAACCCCTCTTTTTTGCTTGTAGGAAACCTCATCAAATAAAAAGAAATTATTATTCAGGACTAAGTCCACTAAACTACAAACCAGGGAAATAGTTCCTACTTTAATTTCTGAATGTTTTGTTAAAAAACTTTGAACAGCTTTAACGCCATCCTCATGAGGGATGCAAGTAAATAAAGAGACAACGTCAATGGAAAACATAATATACTTAACTGTGTTAAGATCAGTTGTCTCAGAAAAATGCCCTTAATTTATTAAGAAAGTCCCAGGAGTTTTTAAGTATGACTTTAAATTCTGTACCAAGGGACTTAACAAGGCATCAGCGATTAAAGCTATTCCCTCAGTAATGGAATGTGGGGAAGAAACTATTGGTCTGAAAGGTGGATTGGTCCTTATGGATCTTGGGAATACCAAATAGCACCCCATTGTTTGGTTTGTCGACCACAAAAAATTCATACATTTTTAAGTCCATATCACCAGACATCAAAGCTTCATACAAAAAAGTGTAAATATTTGGATAACTGCGATGGATATCGTATAAGAAAATTTTTTCATACTCTTCTGTATTACTCAAGATATTTAACATATTTTCTTTGTATTTTGCTACATTCATAACAACAATGTTACCACCTTTGTTACTTTTCATAAATCTAAGGTGGGATTTTTTTCTAAGTTCGTCTAGAGTTTTTCATTCATTAGGGGTTAGGTTATCAACCCATTTCCCCCTTATTTTAAAAAAATTCAGAAAGCTCCTGCAAACAAACTTCTTCGAATACCTTAATAGTGCTATTCGAAGATGGTGTATAGATCGAAGGTTTAATAAAAATATCACTTGAATTGGGAATATTATGCATTAAAAAATGGAGATTCAGGTTACAAGTGTATTTCTTTATGTCAGTAACAGTTTTAGTAAATTCAGCCCTTCTAGTAAGAACAAAGTTTAAACCATACCTCAAAATACATAATTCAGTGTCCGTTAATGGAGTATCAGATAAATTTACAACATCAAAAGTTTCAGTTAAAGTCCTTATATTTCATCGTCCAATGAGTTTGAACTGGTTAACATTCTGCTTCTCGTGGTCACTGTCCTCTTTATCTGGTTCCCTTTCTTGGCTGAAAAAGACTTTGAAGTAGCATCATTACCAGCAGCCACAAGTGAATGCTGGTTACCACAATCATTGTTAGTGAAAGAAGGAGAAACCTCCTTTAATTCATCCGGACATGACTGACAGAGGACAAAAAGTGAAAGGCTTCATTATTTTTTCCACTTATGTGTGTGGTGTGTGATTCTATTTTTTGACCAGATTAAAGGTATTAAAATGGGGTAGATAGGAAAGTGGTGAAATGGGTAAGCAGGGTCAAGGACAAAGGGAAAGCAATATAGGAATGTGTAGGAGGGAAGTAGAAAAGAACCATAGCTGTCCATTTCTTCAAAAAAGTAAAATGAAAATATGTACAGAATATTAGCTCAACAAAGAGAGGTGACAACAAAGCAATCATCTTGTATAACCAATAGGACCAACTCAAGTGTGTCGAGAAAGACACGTGTGATGTGGAGAGCTGTATATTGGAAGATATTTTTTGTGGGACAGGTGCCCATTTTTTATTTATTTACTTCATTAAGAGAAGAATGTTGAGTAAGAAATGTAGGTATTTCTGGGTCAGGTAAGTAGGGTAGGTGAGGATGCAGATACAGACAAGCAGGACAAACAAGACAAGACACAAGGATGATGAGGGACATGTCAGGTTGGGGGCACCATGATTGGGATAAGGAAGGGACATCAGATACCCATGCTCATCAAACATGGTGACAGTGCCAATCTAGTCTTCACCTGCAGAACTGTCATCACTGTCCCCTTACTCCACTGGCTGATGGAGTACCTTTTTCTATGGACCATAACAGAGAGCATCCTCTCCATCTGGCATAGGCACGCACCAGTGATGTTGACCCCTACCCTACACACCAAGCCTAGCAACTCCTGGTGGATGGCAAAATCCCCACCTCTGGCACTACTCCCAGAGGGTACCACAGCACCAACTGCCGGGGTAATGCTTCCTGATGTGGAGGGCTCAGGTAGTGCAGGGACAGCAAAGGCAGTACTGCCAGGTTGGGTCTCAGATATGCTGGGTGTCAGTGCAGGAGCTGGTGGAGTGAGTGCAGGCTGAGCCACTGGGGTGGGCCCTACCTCCATGTGCTACAAAGCATTTTGTGAGTTGTCAGAGATAGGTGACATGAAAATGTTGTGACCACACATATAAAAATAAAAAAAGAGATAATTAGTACCATAATATCTGACAGACAATGAATTATTGCAACATAAAGAATTTATTTCTACTTTTACATTTAAGTATACTTCTTAACAACTACAAACTATAACTGATTGTTGAAAGTAATTCTTAAAATGTGGATATATTATACATATGCTTGGTCAAATTATATAGATTAACAGCATGACGTTTATGCCACTTCTGTTGAAATTATGTAATATGTTAAATGATTTCACTATATATTTGTTACTTGTGGTATTTGAACCCACAACATCTGACTATAACATTAGAATTGACTCCTGCAGTTGGCTTGTACTACAGACTGAAGCATGCATGCTTGATTTTGCAGTTAGGACATGCATGCTTAATTTGCTACTATTGTATAGAAGAACAATACTTCAGATAAAATAATAGTTATGTTGTGATGCATACATACCATTTCCTTACCTCAGTCTTTTTAAATGTTAAACATGGGCCTCCCTATTTGCCATTTTATCCTTGTTGACTGTGGAATAAAAAGAAGAGAAGAAGAGAAGAGCATTATGCATGCCAGTCTTGCCTATATGCAGCTGTATATCTAGTTTAAATTACCTTTATCTGTATACTAACACAACTGCAGAATGTCAGCAGTCCTAAACTTAGCCAGCCACTGGTTGAATGTATCCTGCTTGCACCTTTTGAGATCATTAAAATGGTGCTTGCACTGATCTCCAGTGTGTGGAATGCCAGTCACGCAGGAGACAGTCTTGGCCAGACTATTCCATGCCTCAGACTTGCACTGAGAGCCCGTACAGTCCCCATGCAAAAGCCTTCAGCTGTGGTGCTTTACAAGCAGTCCAATAAAGATTCTGGACTCCTCAATACCACATCTTTGAGTTCTAAATTGGGCACCTTCCCTTCTACCTCCAGACATGTCCAGTTAGGGCAAACAGCAACAGATATTAGTGCTTTCCCACCAAATCTTATTGCATTTACTACTAGTGAGCAAACCTGAACAACAATGCTAACCATGTTTGTGCAAGGTTAAGTGGAGAGCAACAGTGCCAAACACAGAGAAAAGCAGTTTTTGAAATAGGAAGGTTAATTTGACAGATGGCATTAGTTTATGGACTGGTTGCTGCTGTAACTGTTAGTTGATTCAACTTTGCAGAATTGTATTGGGGCATACATTTTATGACCTGTCACTTTTTTGTCTGGTTTTACATACTGATAAAATTAATTTGTACAATGTGGGACTCAAACCTCTGCATTATAGACAAAACACATTTATCCACATAGGTGATTTTTCATTCTTGTCACAGAAGAATGGTTCGTGGACATGATCAATAATTATATATATAAATACACCTGACAGAGTGATGGGTTAACCATGTATGTGTGTGACCTAACAAGGTTCTGGTTTATACATTCATAT
Organism: Protopterus annectens; assembly: GCF_019279795.1. Lineage (NCBI taxonomy): Eukaryota > Metazoa > Chordata > Ceratodontiformes > Protopteridae > Protopterus > Protopterus annectens. Next base: position 404,928,920 of record NC_056731.1, on the reverse strand, counting down.
GCATATGACTATCATTCAGGTCTGAAGGCCATCCAAGTCCAGAGAAGACAATTATAATTACATAATTACATAATCAAAATATTCAATATACCTTCTGTCACACATATAATTCATATGAGCTCAACTGCTATACATACGTATTGTTATTTTTAATTCTGTTTATTTTTTTATTTGCTTTTTAAAAGTGAATGGACAAGCATTAATAAAATAGTGATTGTGTTAGATTAGAACCCTGGCTCGTATACAGTGTGAGCATTAACTTATACCATTTGCTACAGGGAAGGTTGGATTGCAAGTGTATTTTTTACAGTCATTACTGCACATGGTGCCCATTGCATCTGAGACCTTGTTTGGCAGAGCTGCACATTACTTATACATATACATTAAAGAGATAGTGTTTAAAATGTATGTGTGTGACATGAAACTTCAAAAAATACATGTTTGTGTGGAGCCAAGATGGACAACTGATAGCAGCAGTTTTTCAGAGCTCCATGAAACTAATATAAAAAATAGGAACTAACTTATTTTATTTTAGCAAAAATACCTAGAATTGATAGATGAAAGTATAAACTATATTATTAGTAACTTTGATGAACTTAGGAAAGTTTTTTCCTGACAAATTATAAAGGAGAATATCTCATTTGTGGAGATGAGCACTTCAAAGACATCTCATTATGACATGGCTTTAAAAAAAAGAAATGCAGCTTGTGCCATCTGCTCTACAAGAACTCTCACTAAAAATGGATGATTTTAAGGAGAATTTCCAAAGCCACAAGGAAAATTGTCAGAAACAAACAGATACTCTCAAGGAACTTATACAGCAGCATCAATCCAGAATAACACACATAGAAGCATCCCTGAATGATCTTGATGGAAGACTGATGGAAGAAGAAAGCCAAAAAGATGACATGCTTTATTTCAAATAATATATAGCCCCTTGCCCTGCTAAATGCTCTTTTGAGTTATTACACAGGCATAGTCACTGCTTAGATAATTTATCAAAACTGTTTTGGATACCAGAGCATAGCTATGATTTAGTATATATTAACTAGTTTGTTTTAATATTTAGAACTTCTGATTGTTTCAGAATATATATTGGTACCTGTGTGAACAAAAAACTGTTTACCAGCTTTTGACATAAATTGGGTCTCTCTGACAGTTATATGCTTGTATGTTTTATGGCACAAGGTTTTTAAATGGTTACAAGTTATGTTTCCTGTAGAGTTTAATGTTAAAGAAGTTATGTCTTACCATAACATTCCATCTGTGTTGTTTCATTCATTACAAATAGGACATTGGTTCCATCCTCGGAACTGATACAGCCGTTTCCCAGCTCGCTCAAGCCAAAAACTCTCAGCTAAGACTTACCCATAATGCCCCTCTCCTAGTTACTCCAGATCGAGTTTGCCTGCCCTTAGATAATAGATGTAGTAATAGAAAAAATAGTAGGAGGCTCTGTCTGAGCAAATACCCTAACCAGGAGTTCCTAAAGTCCACCAGGAGTCCAGGCAGGGGGAAGGAGGGCGGGAAGTAATGAATGAACAAAGATCTGCAACACAGATGGAACATTATGGTAAGACGTAACTTCTTTATCCGATGTTGTAAATCTTTGTTCATTCATTGCAAATAGGACTGAGTCCCCAGCTACTTGAGTCCTGGGTGGCCCTAAGGAAGGATATTCCTGAGCACCATAGAACCAAAAGATTTTCGTCCCCTGGAGGCCAAATCCAATTTGTAATGAGATATAAATGTATGAGGTCTTCCCCAAGTGGCTGCTGTGCATATATCATCCATAGAGGCTCTGGAATGAAAAGCTACAGAAGTAGCCATAGATCTGGTAGAATGAGCCTTTATTCTGGAAGGTAAGGATAGCTTATTCTGTTGGCAGATAAAGGTAATGACATTTCTAAGCCAAAAGGATAAAGTCACTTTGGAAACAGGTTTACCCAATCTGGATCCTGCAAAGGCCACAAACAATTGATCTGTTTTACTGAAAGATTTAGTCCTGTCCAAATGACAATGAAGCTGCCGATGCACATCAAGGGTGTGCAAAAGGTACTCCCCTCTATTAGAATGCAGAGGGAAGAAAACCGGCAGGTCAATAGATTGGTTAATGGAAAAGCCAGAAATGACCTTAGGCAAGAAAGAAGGGACACCCTATCCATGTGGACGATCAAGTAAGGACTCTTGACACTCAAGGCCTGCAGCTCAGATACTCTTCTCGCTGAGGTAAGTGCTACTAGAAGTATGGTTTTCCATGACAAAAATTTAAAATCACATGAATCAAAGGGCTCAAAGGGAGAACCTGTGGGAGACTGAAGTACCAAAGTCAAGTCCCAGGGTTCTAAGGGAGGCTTGACCGGGGATTTAATATGTAATACTCCTTTCAAAAAGGTCTTGCATAGGTGGTGTGACATAATTGAAAAATTATCAAGACCATTATGAAAATTGACGATAGCTGCTAAATGTACAGTGATTGTTGAAGCTGAGGCTCTTGCATGTAAAAAGTAGTCAGGTATTGTAGGATCTTTTGAATAGGCATAGAGAAAGGGTCTAAGTTCTGATCTTTGGCCCAAATAGACAACCTAGTCCATTTACTAGAATAAACTTTTCTAGTGGAAGGTTTGTGTGAGGCCAGAAGAATTTCATGAACAGGAGATGGGATGTCAGGCAGCCTAGCAATCATTGGAAGTGGAGGAACCAAGCTGTGAGCTTGAGACTGTGCAGGTTTGGATAAATCAGTCCCTGAGGATGAGATAACAGGTCCTGGGAATGATCCAGGATCCATGGGCTGTGAATCATATGAGGCCATAGAAATGGGAACCAGACTTGATGTGGCCAGTAGTGGGCAATGAGGATCATTTTGCTTCTCAACCTCTGAGCTTTCTGGAGAAATTTTGGGATAAGGGGAAATTGAGGAAAGGCATACAGAAGACCCGGGGCCAATAGTGCATTAGATCATCCCTCAGTGGCTCCCCTTGAGGGGGGACCAGGGCAAAATAGCTTCTGCATTTGTAGTTTAGAGAGGAAGCAAACAGGATGCAGCAAGGCTTGCCCCAGCACTGGAATATCCAATCTGCTGTTACAGGGTTGAGGGACCACTCGTGAGGCATCAGGATGTTCCTGGTCAGATCATCCGCAATAAGGTTGGAACACCCGGGAATTTGCATTGCTATAAGAAAGTGGTTGAAAGCTATTGCCCAGTGCCAAATCATCAAGGCTTCCCGTAACAGGGGGTAAAATCTGGTTCCACCTTGCTTGTTTATATACCAGATGACTGACATGTTGTCTGACTGAATTGCAATTGTCCCCGAGGGTAGGGATGCATGGAACGCTTGCAATGCTAAGAGAACTGCCCTTAGTTCCAAGACATTTATATGCAAGATGGCCTCCATGGCGGACCAGGTGCCTTGGACAGTCTTTCCCAGGAAATGCCCCCCCCCCCTAACAGTGAAGTGTCTGTGGTCACCGTGGCCATGGGCTGGGGAAAGCAGAACGGTCGACACCAAAGATTCGTTTATAGCTTCATCCACCATAGCATTTCTTCCTTGCAATGGTTTGTAATACATATCATGTGGTTGAGTGGGTGAGTTAGCAATGACCATTGTGTGGAAAGGAGCCACTGCAGGATTCTCATGTGCAGCGTTGCCAGTGGTACTAACATAATGGCAGTTGCCATGGAGCCCAAGAGTTGCAGTACAAGATATGCTGGTACATAGCTCTGAGGAAGAAGGTCTTGGATTTGGTGTATTATTTTCAAAAGCCTGTGAGGGGGAGAGAAGCTTGACAGGATGTTGTGTCAAAGACCACTCCAATAAATTCCAGTGTCTTTGTTGGGGACATTTGAGATTTGTCTTTGTTGATTGTAATCCCCAAGCGGAGAGCGAGACCTTGAGTGTAAGAGAGGCTGCGGACTAGGAGATACCTGGCCGGAGCAGTAAGGAGCTAATCGTTTAGATAGGGAAACACCTGGAATCCTTGTAGTCAAAGATGAGCTACCACAACTGCCATACATTTGGTGAACACTCAGGGGGCTGTCGAGAGACCAGATGGCAGTGCCCTGAACTGATAGTGATTGGCTCCCAGCCAGAAGCAGAGAAACCTCCGGGAGCAGTGATCCATCTTTATGTGGTAGTACGCATCCTGGAGGTCTATAGAGCGCATCCAATTGTCCCTCCCTAGGAAGGGAAGAATGGACTGCACTGTGACCATCAGGAATTTTTGAAGTTTGATAAATTTGTTCAATAGGCTGAGATCCAGGATTGGTCTCCAGTCCTCTGTCTTTTTTGGCACTAAAAAGAACCTCGAGTAAAACCTGGATCCTGTCTGATCTGGTGGGACTGGCTGGATGACTCTTTTTCTTAGCAGCTTTTCTATTTCTACGGCTGCTAATTCCCTCTGATTGGGTGGTACATCGGGGATTCATTTGACAGGTTTGGGAGTTAAATCGAATGGTATTTGGTAGCCTCTGGATATTATTCTTTGCACCCAAACATTGGTAGTAATAAGATGCCAGGCTGGTAGATGCAGAGAAAAATGACCCCTGACTGCTTCCAGAGGAAAGCAATCAGGCCGCTGCTCAGGAGCACTGGTAGGGTCTACCAGAGAAAGAATCTCTAGCACCCTGGTTACGCGAATCCCCTCTACCCTGAAAAGGGCATCTTCCATATGAGTTACCCCCTCTGCCCCGGGGGATTGTTCACCATGAGTGTCATGAAAGGATCCTTGGGATTTCTTGAACCACATCTTTCCTCCCTTCTAGTTCCTGGAGTATGACCTCTGGGGGTTGGCAAAGCGTATGCCCACAGTAGACAAGGTCTTTCCATCTTTCTCACTATGTGCAAGTGTGTCTCGTACCTTGGGTCCAAACAGTGCAGATTTGTCGACAGGTGCATTGATGAAGGAAGATTTAAAGGGGTCTGTGAAGTCACACAACTGCATCCAAGCATTACATCTCATGACAACATCAGATGCGGCAGCTTGAGCTGCCCCCTCGGTGGTGTGAGATATCAAACACATCCAGGAGTTCAAGATGGATTCAAGGGTAGCTAACTGTGAGGTGACAGTATCATGCCCCTCATCAGGCAGTACCCCCACTGAAGAGGAAGACATTTCAGAAATTAGGTCTCTTTGGAGGTGAGTAAAATGTGCCAGATAGTTCAGCGAATGAATGGCAAAGGTTGCTGAAGCATAGGTCCACTTCCCTAGACTGTCCATGGTCCAGGACTCCCTGTTTGGAGGATGGACAGTGGAACTATCTTCTGCCAGTTCTATCTTGGTGGCCACCACCATGCCCATAGAATCAACTGTCAACTGCTTGGACCAGTGAGGCTGGTCTTCAGGTGTAGATAAAATTTTGTCTGGCCTCCGGGGGACAGGTTCTACATTGTCTGGGGCCTTCCAGGCACGCTGCATAATTAGTTTAACAAGGTCATCTGCCAGTGGGGTCACCCAGGAAGTAGATGGCTGGGCACTGAAGGCCTGCAGGAACACCAGTTCCTCAGAAGAAGGGTTAGAGGACTTCCAGTCTCCCCCCGCTGCATGAGGATTTCAAGAATGTCTCCGAATGAAACATCATCTGGGGAGACCATGGGGACCCTTCCCTCTCATCACAATCAGTGTCTTCTGTGATAGATTCGTCCGGGGAATCAAAGTGCTTCCTCTTGCACCATTTCTTCTGGGGTGGCTCTCCAGTGGGATCTTTTGAGGAGGACTCTGGAGAAGGGGTTCCCTTCAAAGGGGGTTCTTGTGACTCCCATGCCCGGGGTCCCGAAATAGCGGGTTGGGAGAGGTGCATGCTAGGGGAGGTTCTGATACTGATGTCATTGGTGCTGACTGTGAGATTTCGGAATGAAGGACCCTCTCCATCACCTGTAGAGCAGGCCCACTTGAGGAGGGATGGGAGCCCAGAACTGGGAGGGACAACCTCAGAACCGGGGTCACACCCCACTCTGAGGAACCCACCTCCAGTTGAGGAGTTCTGAGAGAACTGGAAACCTTTGGAACCATGGACATAGATGGTGCCAGTGAGAAAATAGGCGACAGACGAGGTACCAAGGTACGGACGGTCCAAGCACCGCTCAGAGAAAGCATCTGCTCCATTGGAGCCAATGTAGCAAGGGTGGTTGGTGCCAACAGGGAAAACACTGCTGTTGGAGCTGAGACAGTATGTACTGAAGAGGACATTGGTACCAAGATCAGGGTGGATGCTGGAGGAGGATAAACAGGGGAAGATGTGATAAAAGATTCCAAGCCAGGAGGGACAGAAGGTCTAGCTGGAATGGGCAATCCCCTAGCTGCCAGAAGCTGGTCCACAACCCGCACTAGGTCTACTTCAGAAAAACTCCTAGTAAATCTAAAGGAGGCTGCTGAAGAGGAATCAGGTCTTTCTAGAAAGGGGCTAAACCTCTGCCCCAAAAAAGGATCGTAAGTTGGAGAATATCTTGTCCTTGATAGGTATTCGAGTTTTGGAGCCGATGGAGCCATAGAAACTGTCAGCACCATGGCTGGGGATGGTGCAGAAGCATGTACAGTCATCGGAGCTGATGTGGGATCCAAGAACGGCACCAAAGTCAGTGGTGCCGAGGTTGGAACCGAAATAGGAGTGAATATCATGGTCGGCACCAAGGGAGAGGAAACAGAGCCTGGTGCTAAAGAGGTCTGCACCGAGGGTGCCAGCGAAGCAAGGAGCTGACTTGGTTCCATAACTGATGGAGATGCAGGAACCAAGTGACTCTGTTTTTCCTTATGTTTTTTGGTCTTTGGAGGGAGTGAGACCTCCAACCCAGATAGAGCCTCCGAAAAAGGTGTCTTGAGTAAACCTTTTAAAATAAGTTTATTTTTACATTCTGCTAGTGTCCGATTATTAAAACAAGCACAAATGTCACAGTCAGCTTTAATATGATCCATACCCAAACAGTAGACACAACGAGCGTGTGTATCCGAGTTAGGCATCTTACGTCCACACTTGCCACACTGTTTAAATCCCAACTTAGCTTTATCTGACATAGTAAGGCAACAAGGCTATCCTATAGAAAAATTAAGGGGGAAAATACCAATGATGTTATTTTAAAAAATACCACTAGTAAAAAGGAAAGGCCTGTCAAAGACAGGAGAGAGGGACAGTACCAATAAAGGTAAAAAATTAAATTACCAAGGAAAAGGGTAGGAAATAAGCCTAGGTTATATGTGACAGTGAGAAAAGGCTTACTTGACTAAAAATTAAATAATTTTGAAGAGAAACTGTCTTAAAATTAACAATTTTCTACTTAGCTTTGAGAGAGATGGCTAGCACGTCTGACAAGGAAAGTGAGAAATGAGATCTGGAATAACTAGGAGAGGGGCATTATGGGTAGGTCTTAGCTGAGAGTTTTTGGCTTGTGCGAGCTGGGAAACAGCCATATCAGTTCCAAGGATGGAACCAAGGTCCTATTTGTAATGAATGAACAAAGATTTACAACATCAGATGTACTGTTTTCTCTCTCATTGGCATTGAATGTTATTTTACTGTTCGGAAGTATCTGACAGTTAAACTTTGCATTTGTTACTGTAAAGAAGCAGACTTTGTGATACAGTTAAAGTGAGGTCAGGAAACTGTACTGTGTAGTGTGCTGGGCAGGAAAATGTCAGTTTTAAATCTAAGAAGTGAAGCTTTCTTACTTAGCTCATGACATCACGCATTCTATGCATGCAGATCAGATTATATTACATCTAATGTGTATCTGCAAGCCTAATTGTGAATGTCAAGACTGATTGGTTAATATAGCATAGTAGGCTTCTTTTACAAGAATTATGAGCTACACTGTTTGCAAACATATTCATCAACATTAAAAAACATATTCATGGTTGCCTTTTATAATAGTGACTATATTTTGTGATCAAATATATATATACAGACATGTTATTTTTTCTTGTAAACAGTTAATTATAGCCACTATTTCTAGTGAATATACTGAAGTTTTTTATAAATAGATCTTTATAAATAACTTTCCTATGCAGTTAGCAAGTGTTTAGTATAGGTTTATACATTTACAGGAAATGCTTATGACTAATGGTAATAACTGTAAGGATACTCAAACACCATACTAAATCTTAGCAAATATATGTATGAATAATTTTGATTGAACTATAATTACTTTGCATTAAATATGTTGATTTCCTTATTGTATCCTAGATATTATTTATATTTCAGATGTCATGTTTTCAGTTATTATAAAGTCATGTCTTTTAGTATATTAGTATTTTATGACAGGGAAAGGGCTCAGTAATATCTATGACTTGTGATAACACAACAAACAAGTTATGAGTTTCAGTATTACCCTATTACTATGGTAGATATTACAGCTATCTCTATCTTAATTTTGTCTTTGAGTCATTCACTTTTAAGACCTGTTATCCATAGTAAGTTTTATTTTTTTGTCATTTTACTGCGGTGGTGGTGCTGCGGTAGCGTTGTCGCCTCACAGTTAGACATTGCCCGTTCGATTTTCAGTTAGAGCGTCTTCTGTGTGGCGACATGCGTGAATGGGCGTTCCTTCATTGAAGGTTGTGCATTAGGCCTGACAAACCAGCACGTAAAAATCTACTGCCAATCATTAGTGGACCGGAGTTCCGCTGTGGCGACCCCTATCCTGGAAAAGCTGAAAGACACAAACAAACTAATTTTTGTCATTTTAACAGATGCCAGTTAATTATTATTGATTTTAGTCAGTTATTTAAACATCTGTTATTTCAAATGTTTAGTAGTTAATTAAGGACAACTATGTTTTATGGAATATTTCTAAAAATCTATGTTAACATCTTTTGGGAATGACACACACTCACTATGTGCTAACACCCAATTCACGTGAAGGTTTTATTTAGTGGGAGGTTTGTCATGGTAAGATTTATTTAGATGGCAAGTAAACACAAATGCTAAATGATTTGTTGATTTGTTCTGCCATTTTTTAAGTTTTTATTAGAACTAATACAGATGACATGCTTAGGTATTTTGGGTAATCATTTATATTGTTAATAAAGCTAATGTTTACTTAGTCGATTAAGCACTAAATTCAGATTATCTTCTTCTTTCAGCTTTTTCCTGGTTAGGGGTTGCCACAGCGGATCACCTGTCCGCTCATGATTGGCAGTGGAGTTTTACGGTGTCGAGTTGCCAGCCCGGCGCCCAACCTTCCACGGAAGGCACACACACACACACACACACACACACACACACACACACACACACACACACACACACACACACACACTCACTCAAGCTTAGGGCCAGTTTAGAGTATCCAATCCACCTACAGCATGTCTTTGGGATATGGGAGGAAACTGGAGCACCCTGAGGAAACCCACGTGACCATAGGGAGGACATGCAGACTCCGCACAGGAGGCACCCTAGATGAGGATCAAACCAAAGAGCCACTTGCTGTGAGGTGGCAATGCTAACTGCTGCACCAACGTAACCGCCCATTAAATTCAGATTATATATATCCTAATATGTTAAGTTAGAGCTACAAAATCCTATTTCTCAAAAGGAAATTATAGATGGGATTAAAGGAAGTAAGTCTAATAAAGCACCTGGAACAGATGGCTTAATTATCAAAATATATAGATTGTTCCCTTCTTCTATAATCTCTCTCCTACATAAAACCTTTCTTGAAGTTCAAACATTAGCAAATATTCCTCCTTCTTGGAGATATTCTCTAATTTCCCCTATATTAAAAGAGAATAAGGACCCTAATCATTGCAACTCATATAGACCAATGTCTTTGTTGAATAATGATTATAAACTATTTATGTCAGTTATGGTCAATAGCTTGAAAATACCCATATCTAAAATAATTAATGAAGACCAAACTGGTTTTATACATAACATGCATACACAGGATAATATTAAAAGAGTATTAACTCTGATAGATTACCTCAATAGTGGAAACCCTGTTGCATTGATAATATGTCTAGATATTCAAAAGGCCTTTGACTCCTTAAACTGGGGTTATTTATTTAAAGTCTTACAGTTATTTTATTTTCCCCCTTTTTAGTAACAATGATAATGAAAATCTATGAAAATAATCTAGCATATGTCAAATTAGGTCCCTGTACTTCCAAAGCAATCCAAATCACTAGAGGTACTAGACAAGGATGTCCCATGTCCCCTATCCTATTTGCTCTGGCCATAGAAATATTTGCCATTTTAATACGTAATAACCCAAAGGTAAGAGGTATAAATATATATGACCAATATATTTCTAAAATAATGATGTTTGCAGATGATGTCTTACTTACCTTACCCAACTCTAAGGAAGTGTTAGGTGAAGTGGATATAGTAACAACAAATTTCCAAAAAATCTCAGGACTCTCCTTCAACAAATCTAAATCAAAATATTTATTATTAAATAAAAAGAAAGAACATACAGGTTCCAGTTAATCATATTATTGGAAACCAAGTTTCAACTCTAGGCAAGAATATAGAAGAAACCTTATAGCTTAACTATGCTAAAGCCATAGACTTAATCAAGACATTAATAAGCAAGTAGAATAATTTGTTTATAACATTTGATGATAGCTTACAACTGATAAAAAATGGTTTTGTTACCTAAAATTTTATATATAGCACAAGCTCTTATACTTCCACCAGGAAAGAAAATCCTTAAAGAAATCATTTAATCTCTGATGAAATTCCTGTGGTACCCCAAAAGAAATAGAGTGGCATATTCTCATCATATCAGAAAATGGGAACAAGGGGGGTTAAAATTCCCAGAGACTGAAACTTAAATAAAGGCATCTATAATTAAAATAGTGATGAATTGGATAAATCCTAGATACTCTTCCAATTGGAAACAGCTGCACTCCATTAAACTACTGAATGCAAATTGTTTATCAAAGAATGCATTGGTAACTGACAAAGATAACAAGATATGGCACTATTTAAGTTTAAATTTACAGTATAGTACAACAAAATTAACTAAACTAACACTAATAAACAATATTTTTGATGTGTTTAGAAAATTCATTAACACAAATTTAGATATAAAACTGTGGCATAGATTTTTAATACCATTTACTATTACAAGAGATTTCCCTGATAAAATACATAGAGAGATTTTTGGTTTATGGGAAAATAATAATCTATTCTGTTGGTTGCAATGTATTGAAGACCAATAACCTTTGAACACACAAAGTATATTGTCAACCTATGGCCTATCCACTAATGACTGGTTGGTTCTTCAGAGTGTCACAACATACACTAAGGATCTGTGTAGAATAATACATACCTCATCCTTCAAAACCGTACCAAAAATTATAAACTGGATTTTTGGAATTCTATATAATAATAATATCAATGTTAAGAATGAATTATCATATCTATATAACACTTTAATTGTCTATAAGACAGCTCCTAAAGATTCTTACTGGCAATACCTAATTAAAGGGTTTCAAGTATCATTATCAATGGAAGATAAAACAAACATTTTGTTTTCAGTTAAACTAACTTCTTACTCACAATTCTGGAGGATGTTTCATTAGAAATTTCTACACAGATCCTTGTTGACACCTGAGAAACTTTCAAAACTGAACCCTTCAAACAGCAAGTTATGTTGGAGATGTCATCTGTCCACTAATGCTGACTGGTCTCATATTTTTTATGACTGTACTAATATTAAACCATATTGGAATGAGATTAACAAATTTCTTCAAGCTGTCTATACTGATATTTTTGTTTTGACAAAGTCTTTAATTTTATTGAATGTTGTTAATAGCAATAATATGAAGAAATATGACTTGTATTTGTTGTGGACAATGTTAGCAATAGCCAGAAAATGTATAACTAGAAGATGGAACTCTAATGTAGCACCCACAATGGAGGAATTCCTATCATCACTGAAGAAATGCATACTAATGGAAAAAAAGAACTAAAGAGTTAAGAACATTTCCTAAGCCATTGGTTAATAGTCCGTGGAGGAAAGTTTTGAATTTGATTGATACCCTACAGATGGAACCAAACTCTTCCTATCATAGTTTATATATTAACTTATTATTTAACTAGAAATGTTTCTATCTGAATCCTTTTTGTCAGGCTGAATGTAAATACTGTAAATAGTTATTGAATATTATGAATGTATTAAATTATTGTGTTATTTCATCAAAATAAAAATCATTTGAGTAAAAATAAAATACATGTTTAATTGCAGAACCATAATTCTACTGATACAGTTTCACATTTAATATATATCTGATACCCTGTGTATGCACAATGTACCTGCTGCAGACAGTTATTTCTATGTTTAATTATTGTTTTCATGTTAATTTTAATATAAGGTAAACTGGAAAAACAGTAATAAAATTTTGAACTTTGTAGGATTAGAATCCAGGCTCACCCATATTATAGTCCTATACTTACACCTGCTGCCACAGGAACAGTAAAATGAGGGTTGCATATTTTCATATTCATTATTAAGTATGTGTGTTAACCTCTACACAATGCCGCTTAGCGAGCTTATGTGGTGGCAAACCATAGAGGATACAATGCATCCATTTTGAAATTGTCTACATCTGCTTCCTGTCTGCAGGTGTTCTAGACCTGTTGGTGTTGTGAGAGGTTGTTAACCACTGCATGACACTGCTTAGTGGGTTTGCATGATGGCAATAAAAAAATGCAACAATATATTCATTTTAGAATTGAATACTGTCTGCTTCCTTTCTGCACATGTTCTGTCTGCTTCACATGTGGGCCATTAGGCTAGGTTTGTGCGAAGTTAAATGAAGTGCAAATATGTCAGGCAAAGCTCACATTGTTTTATCCTTGTGAGCAGTGTTTATTAAGTTTCATCCTTAAAAGACAAAGGTGGTACTTGACCCGTGATCTACAGATAGTGTATATTGTGTGGCTCACCATGTTTTGCAGGTGTGCTACATGCATACACACACACACACACACACACACACACACACACACACACACACACACACACACGTGTGCGCGCACACACATGATTCACAAGTGTAGTTTATGTATACATTACATGAAATTTATTGTATTTATCCAATTCCCCATGTTTGTGCTAAGCTGTGCACTGTGCAAATAGTGATATTGAAAATAAATAAATAAATAAATAAATACATAAAAAATAAACATTACAAAATAAATGTTAGTACACATTAAAGATTTTTATACAAGTGTGGATTTAAACTGTCACACCAATAAACCTACCAAATACAATGAGGGTGACTTATTCCTCTTTGCCACAGAAACAGCTTTGCAGCAGGAATGAAAATCATTGTGCATATAAGCAATTCCCAAATCACCCACAGTTTTAACAAGACATATGACACTTGCACACTCTCCGTTGTTTGTATATGTGTTAATTTCAGATTTAGTGCAATGAGTGATCACACAACCATTTACGACTATAGTTTTCAGCAATGCAGCTCTGTCTTAATAATCTGTTTCCCCTGTGTTATTGTTATTGTGATGATGGTGTCCTTACATTTTGCTTTTTATCTAGGACCACCCTCCCTAGCAAGTGTGGAGACATCTGCACATGGTAATCCAACATTTTGATTTCAGTACTGATGAGCATTTGACAGAAATATGTATTTATCCCTATGTGTGCGGTAGGTGTCAGGACTGTGTGTGTATTGCTGTACTGTCTAAGATAGTGGCACCAGTGTTAGTTTGTTTGCATATTTTGAACTGTAGTAGTGTAGCTATTAATTTCTTTCTTGTGCTTTATTGTCTGCAATAGTGGCACCACTGTCTGTTAGCATATGTTGGGCTATAGTAGTGTAGGTACTAATGTTTCCTGTGTTTGTTGCTTATTATCACAGGTGATCCTGACAGTGGAAGTGTAGGACTCTTGCCACCCGATGTCAGAGCATTGGCAGACTCTGATGATGATAGTTGTCGAACATAGGCACAGTCGGGGGTGCAGAGGTTAAATCTGACACTGGGGTTGACATTCAACCATCCCCTGTATTTTCATTAGACACAGCCAGTAGGCCTACCCAAACCAATTCCAGTGACCCCTCCGATATTGGACAGTTGGAAGGTGAGACAATTGATTAGGGTAGTGTGGTTACTGTGGCTTCAGTGTCTGTTGACTCTGGCCATAGCCAAAGTGTGGGTGAGGTGCCATGCAGGAGGGTTGTTAGGGGTGCTCAGAGGAGGCCTGCTGTCCATCCTCCAACTGATCCTGGTGTGTCTTTCTGTGCCATTTTTAGGGCCATCATGGAGGTACAAGAACATTCTAATAGGGCCACCAAGGAAATGCTTAGGGTTGTAGATGTGGTACAGGCTGATATGCATAACTGCCTCCACCGTGTTGCCTATTCAGTGGATCAGATGAATGACACATTGGAACAGGCAATGTCTGTGAAAGAATCTGCTGGGAGGGGGACAGCATCCACGTGGATGTAGGTCAGTCATATCATCTGATGTTAGCTGATGTGGCTATGCCTGATCATGCTGCTGTAGTGGCACTACTTCCACTACTCTATAAATGGTTGAGGTGTCCATACCTAGACATGGCAGACCATGGGGTTGTTGTCCTGGGAGTATTAGTGAGGAGAGCTCATCCAGCAGACACCAGTCACATTCAGGTAACAGCAGTGTATTTGACCGTGGGCACAGAAGTGCCAATTCAACCCCTGGCAGAGCCAGTTCTTGGGGTCGGGGACAACAATAGTGAACTGTCACCTCTACCATGCATAACCCACACCTGTCTGGCATTCCAGGATGTAGAGCTAGCACAGAGCTTGGCTGTGTTCTTGCAGATACTCACACACAGACACACATACACATGCGCACACACACACACACACACACACACACACACACACACACACACACACACACACACACACACACGCCAGTTACATGGGTCAGTCATGAGGCTGCTCATTCTGTCTCAGTGGCCATTTGATACTTTATCTAAATCTCTGCTTGAAATGTCTGCCTGCTTCTCTTTCTTACTCACATGCACTCACTGCATTTTCTGTCAGTCTTGGCCTCCTGCCCCCAACAAAACACCCTGTGCAAATGATGATAACTGTGCCATAACCTTAATTTCTGTCTTTTGGATTCAGGGATATATAAGCCTTTTGCTTGATGCTCAGGGTGCACAGCTGATTTAGTGCTTAGTATATCTATGTTTGTGATGCTGTTTTGTAAATTGTACTGCTTTCTTACAGGTGTTTGTAATATGTACAGCTCTCCCAACCTCTTAGACGAACAAAGTTGGACCAAGGCATAAATAAAAGTGGAACAAAGGCCCAACAATAGGGAGACTTTTTAAAATGGTGGTCTTACAAACTTAAGACATTTGATAGAATAACAGGTTTTGCATTACTATTTTTATGATTTTTCTGAGGGACATGAAATCTGAAACTGAAATGTGTGTCATTATTTTCTAACTTCACTCTTTAATGATTGCCAGTACAAAAGTATGAGACCAATCTGTGGACCTTCTGTGAAAATCTGTACATTTGAGAGAGATGATTGTGAGAATCTTTCATTTATGAGGCCTATTAGTTGATAGAGGACACACATTCAGTGCTGTCACATCTTGATGTCACTGCTGTAAAAATTATCCACCTTATACGTATTTACATTAGCAAGTAACAGTGTGCAAATATATGCAGTTGCTTTGTATTCTTAGACATTTATATTTCTGTTCCAGGTTCATCACTTACCTTGGAAATCCAGCAGTTGTGAGAGTTTTAGCTTGGGGCTGACACTGTCCGATGCTAGCAGTACACAGCCATTACGTGGGCAAGTAAAGGTTGTGAGTATTGCCTGGCATCAGTGTTGCTGTATGCATGTGCATAGGATGAAGGCTTTAGCCCCTTAGGTGGTAAACATGTATGATATATAGTGCCTCTTGGCCAGTGTGAGGGCATATTGCACATGCCTACACCCACAGCGGTTGCTGGTTCCCCCCTCTGACTCCTTACCTGCATGTGACTGTGGTGACCTTGCCAGTGGTGATGGGATGTGTGGCCTTTCCCCTTGCTGTTCCTGCTGAAACTATTTTTTCAGGATAATGCTGTGAATCATGGCAGAGATAGTGAAAATTCAACACATGTATGTGGATTGTACTGCAGGGCTGCCCAGATGTATCTCCACACTGGAAATGAGACTTTAGCAGCCCAAACACATGCTCTATGATATTTCTTGTTTGAGTATGTGCCTCATTATAGCATTCTTCAGTTGGTGTGTATACATTTTTGATGGGTATCATCAGCCCACAGTTCCAGTGTGTAACCTGCATCCCCCCGTAAATGGCCTTGTGGGCTATTGATGGAGTGGAAGCCCTTTCGATTTATGTACACCCTTCCCTGTTCCCCAGGTGGTGCTTTCATTTCTACATGTGTACAGTCTATGGTATCCAGAACTTCAGGGTAGGGTGATACAGGGCAGAACTCCTGCATAGTTCTGGCTCTGTCCTCAGGTGTATGGGGAAAATATATTTAGTCACTGGCATGTTGTAGCATAGCACTGAGGAATTGATGTAGTTTCCTGGATTCTGATGTCTGTGACACACCCAGCATGTCCCCTGTTGGTCTCTGGAGGGTTGCTGTAGCTAAAATTCTAAGTGCTAAACTTACCTTAGTCTCTACCAGTATTGGTTCCCCTCAGTTTCCCTTGATCACAGTTGAGGACAACAGAGATTGCCGAGTTCCTGTAGTGTGTCTCTACCCACCCTGTAACACTCTACAATTTCTACCTCGTGCAGATTGTGAAAAGTTAAATGGGGTATAAACACCTTTCTCCTTCTTGGTCATAGTCTATTAACAGCAGCAGCATAGACTTGGGCCTGCTGCACATACAAATGAATAACAGGAATAGCAGCCCCTAACATTCTTTCTGTGTAGACTGATTTCCATGGCTGTATTCCAATAGGACAGGTTTTGGAGTTTGCAGGAAAAAACAGAAGTGAGTCTACACATTTACTTTATAGCTTGTTGAATAACTCCCCCATCTTGGACTGGTTGATTAGCATACAATCAGCTGCTTATGCTGTAATTAACATGCCATGATATTTAATGTGTTTACTCAGCTCTACACAGTAGTAGACAGTGTAGGTTTTACTGAATCTGCCCCAGAGTCTAATGATGATTTCCATGAAAATATGGATACAAATAAAACCTGATGATGTGCCAGTTGTACATGCTACCCAAAACATACCTATATAAAGCTTAATAGGAACTGAAGAGAATGGAAAGCTTGGGTGTCATTAATATGCAAATGTGGCAAATATTATAGGTGAATAGCATGTCTAGTTTTAAAGAAAGACAATATTTGCATTTGTATTAATATACAAAATGTGAATCAAGTGATTAAAAGACAGTATGATCCTTTTAATTTAGTAAAAGAAGTCTCAAAAATGCCAAATGCTATTTTTTGTTATCACAGATGTAAACTAAGTTAGTGGCATATTAGGCTATATAATCAAAGTGCCAGATTGTGTATATATAAAGCACTTTAAGAAGATACAAGTTAGACTTCAATTTGGTATTTTGTCAGTACTAGGGATGTTACAAAGAGGACTTATTTAGTTCATTGAAGATTTGGAAGGTGCTTTAAACATAAATGATCTGTCTGTGTGGGGGCTGTCATGCAAATAGCAAAAAAAAGTTTGTTAAACTGCTGAGTAGACTAATGCAGCATAACTACCACCCAATTAAGAGAAAATGCAAAATAAGCATGAAAGTATGAAACACATAGGTTTTATTCTAATTTCCTTTCAGGAGACAAGCAGACATTTCACAGATTTCTAATACATCTAAGATAACTATACTTTCTAAAAAAGTTGTATAAGCAAGATGTAGCTTGGAAATGGAGCTATAAAGGGAAAAGAGTTATGGGATGGTAAAGAAACTATTTAATTATTTATTTATTTATTTATGTATATTTGTTTACTGGAAAAGTCCGACTGGACACAGGTGCCATTTTTCAGCATAGGCCCAGGGAGTAAAGCTCCAAGATATCAAATTTAATGCAATCAATATTTACAATAGCAAATTTTATAATGCAGTTTCAATTAATACATAGCATAGTAGTCAGTATAATACCATTTGTATTGATAATCAAAAATATTAAATTTACAAGCCTTGTATTGAGACTTTACAGATAGAAGCACAGTGTATAAGATAGGTATGAGAAATTTAAGAGATTTAGTAGTGAGGTGTTAGAGGAAATAAGCAAGTTGGAGTGTTAACAGAGATTTAGTGATGGAATAGTAGTTTGATTGTGCTAATTAGAAGGAGATATAGCAGTTTAAGAAGTACAATAAACTGGTGTAGTAGATGAAGATAAGCAGGTTAAGTGATTTAGTGCTTTAAAGGGAAGTAGAAGAAAAGTAATGAAGGGTGTTAGAGAGCTATGTCCCAGATGAGGAGCAGGGACTAAGCCAGGAGGTAGAGAGGAAGTCTTTTAGTAATGTTTTAAAAAGGAGAAGGTGTGTGATAGATGTGATTGATATAGGAATTTTATTCCAAGTTTTAGCTACACTATTGGAATAGAGACTGACCCCAGCAGCCCTTTGTAGTTTGTAGATGGTGTGACATCCCCTCTTCTGGCCATTAATCAAGGAGCCTGAATCCTCACCACTGACACTGGTGAGGGACATTCACCTGGAACAAAAATAGATACACACAGTATTTTCAGATGCATCTCTCTACATCAAGCACAATTTCCCTTAAGAGCACACAGGGAACACATAGCCTGGTGTCTAGGTTTCCTCTCTGTCTCTCCAGGCCCCCAGTAAGACTCCCCATTAGCACAGATGTATAGTTGAGTCTTCAGCCGAGTGTCCAAGCCAAGTCCTCCACCACTCTCTCTGTGAAGTCAGTGTTCTATGTCCCTGCTATCTCTCTCTCTCACACACACACACACACACACACACACACACACACACACACACACACACACACACACACACACACACACACTCACATGGGAAAGGCTGACACAGATTTATTAGCTATGCCCCTCTGCTCAGACTATAAGGTAGTCACTGCCACCAGATACTCCAAAGCCAGCTACTCTAAGGCCTTACATGGTACCTGGTTATACTGAGTGAAATTAATACTAATACAAATGGTAATGCTGACCAAACAGTAAGGCTTTCAGGAGTGGCCACAGTGTCACCAAATTAATATAAGTTAAAGTATTCTCTAAAAGACCAGCCATAATGAAATGTTTAAGTATATTTAATAATAAATAAGAAGAAAACATGACAATACTAAATATCTATTTACAATAAACACCAGAGGTTCAATCACAGGAAATATCAAAAATAACACAGATGGATAGATTCACACAGTTACAGGAAAACAGTACTTAACTGATCTCACTATATTTTCCTGATTGATCTAAAGAATTACTTATTCCCTGGTTACTTACTAAAGCAAGGCAAGATGAAGTGGGTTTGGGATCCTTCTACATCAGGTTTCAAAAATAGACTGCCCTGAGACTTCAGTCTCATCTAGTATTAAAACATCATTTTTGTGCTGGATTACAGAATGACAGCATACATCTGGTCACCTGATTTTGGTTCCCACACTATTCCCTTTACCAGAGGCTGCCAGGATATAGCACAAATGTGTTACCTTGCACACCTAGAGCTTTGCTAAGATGTTTGCAACTTCTGGAAGTCATAAAACCACTTCAACAGTTTCACCCTTCCAGGGTGCAATTGGGTCACTGCTAAGGACAATACAGAAGGCTTCCTAGTATAAAGTTTTTTTGTCTCTGGCTGTATTGAGACCTATGAGATACAATCATTATGGCCTAAATTAAGTACTTTAATTTCAGGCTATTTTTCTAAATGTTAGCTGAACTGAGATTAACCTCTTCTCCTCCAGTATTCTCTGTTACAATATATTTATTTCAATAGTTACCATACAGTCTGACATACAGGTATACTTCTTTTTCTGTCCAGCAGGATCTACTGTTGGTACATTTTTAACACAAGCAGCTTTACAAATACATTTCAACCCAATCATCTGTATAAATCAGTTTGATATACAAATGACATATCATTCTTTACAAAACTCCAGCTGGCTATGCTAGCATATGTTACACATCTACTGCCCTACTTCTCCTGGCATAGCTGGCAATACCTCACATCATCACAGATGGTAAGCAGTTGTTTAGTATTTGACCAAAGAGGATGATTTGGAAGATATAATTGGAGTAGGCTAATTATGTATGCTCCAACATTAATATACTATGGTGTGAATAAGGCACTTGTGTTGGAAGTATATGATAGAACGGTATCACAATTGTGATCCTGCAACATATTTCAGTTGCCTTTTGTCAAGTTATACTATATATAAAGAAGTTCAGGTATAGAGCAAATCACTACATAGCATAATCAGAAAATGTTTGTACAATAAGCAACCAGTATTGCAGATGATGTTTCTTGTAATCTCAAAATAAGCTTTTGAGTAGAGTATATTTATTACAGAAGCTAAGTGAACTATTTGGCTAAGACTGAACTAAGACTAAATTCAGCCTTACTTTTCTTTCAAGGAAAATAAGTCATGCTCAAGGCTTTATTTTCAAAGCTGGAAAAATAATAGTTTCCAGTCAACTGAAGAAACAAAAGCAGGAGTAATAGTTGTGAATAGTAATGTGCAAAGAAAGCAGGAGATGCAATGGTTTGGCCAACTGTGTCATCTTAAAATAAAACAAGTAGTATAGAGTTGTGCCATCTGTAGTGCAGATGAGAACATCACTACTGAAGAGATGCTAGTGTACCCAGTTCCAGATAGACTGTGAAGCTAAGTGGGTACTGATTGCTTCAGTTCAGAGAAGCCATATATCTCATGCATGGATTATTATTCAAGGTTCTCCAAAATAATCAAACTGAAAAACAGAAATTCAAGTCTGAGGAGGGCATCAGTCTGTATTCTAGAGAGATGGGATTCCGGATAGTCTCATATCTGAAAAATCACAGAAGTCAGGAATTCTGGAGATTCACACGAGTGGAAATTTAGGTATATAATGACCAGTCCACACTATCATCAGTCTAATGGATAAGTGGGAAGCACCAACCAATGAAGATTGGAATGAGAAAGAGCAACACCAAGAGTTGTGGGGATTCTCATATCACAAGTTTTGAATATATGATACAGAGACTCAGCCTCTTACAGTCTCAACTCTTGATGGGCTGAATGTTGAAAAGCAGGTTATCGACTTCAGCTATATTACTGCTGTTGGAAAAATCAGCATAAAGTAAAAAAATGCTAATAATAAGTCACCAGAGGGGAAAATACTTAAGTTTAGAAATAGAAATAGATTAGGAGAGTAAGACTATATAAGCTATGGAAATATTCACATCCTGAACCAAAGTTGTCTGTAAAGCAGCTGAACCAAGGTCATGTATTGTCTGTTAAGACAAAAATCACAGACAGTTGTACAAGACAACTATGGCAAAGTCAATGTTACAGAAAAATGACCATCCAGAAATGTCACAACCAGTACTATTGTAAGAAATGATGATTATGAAAACTGTAATGGTCAAACATTGCAGAGAGAGATTCCTGCTGTTAATTCTGAAATTATACCTGTAGTAAAGTAAAATAAAGCAAGAGATGCCCCAAAAGCATGACCAGCTGCCCATCATAAGCAATTCTTTTACATTCTACAGGTATTGGAAGTGTTGAAGAAAGCATACCAATTTATATGAACTCTTCCCAAAATTGAGCATGATTCTAGTGCCCAAAAATAGCGCCATTAAAATGTTTCTGGATGTCTGTAAAGTCATCATAGAAAGTAGAATAACAGGATATGTGTTTGCCTGCATTTTTTCTGAAGGATACGATCTCTGAAACTCTGAACTCTGAAATTCTTACATATGTCACTATTCAGTGACTTCAATCCTCCTTGATTTATCTGAAAACCATGGAATTTATGAGAAGAGACCAAACAAATGAGGCAAAAATCTGGACATTCTGCAAAAAACTGGACAGTTTGGAGGCATGGAAGGTGAAGGTAAACAAAAGTGACTATGTTATAGTGTCTTTCTGACAGGGTTTGCTAAGCGACTAGGTGTTTTATGGCTTTGAAAGTCAGAAAACACTTAGCATTTTTTTTCCTTTTTTTATTGTAACTAGTACTAAATGGAGCACATAATGCTCAATGCACTACAAAGAATTATGATCTGGTTTTCGATTATAATATGAGTTCTCGACATGGATGTTAAGATTCACTACTGAGCTTCGTTCTCGAGGTGAATTTCTTGGCATCCATGTTTCAAACACATAATCAGTGGGTTACAATTGACACTGTTAATATTAGCTCTTGTGTTAATGATTAACTTCATACAGTGCCTGCTAGCAAAGAACAGCACATAAGCTAAAACACATTTAAATGCTATTAGATACTTCTCTCTGCCATACTTATAAACAAAAATTGTGGCAAAATATTGTGTGTAAAAGATTTTAAAGCTGATTGTTCTTCAGAGGTTTACTTTTCTACCTTATGTGGCTTTGAAAGATGGTAAAAGCAGTTATTTTATTTATTTATTTTATTTATTTCAGTTTGATGACTGGGGAAGTCCACTGGGCCTAAAAAGAGCCCATTTTCAGTGGAAGCCCGGGGAGAAAAGCTCCAGTAACAATGACAAACATATTAACATATACAAAGCAAAGAAGTCATACAGCTTTATGCAGCATTCTACAGTAAAAAAATTCTACATTCTACAATAATAATAAAATCTAGCAACTGCATAGTCTAAGAGTCATTGACAGTGAATTACAACCGAAATGTTACATTCTACAATAATAGTAGTAAAAATCTAGCAACAGAGCAGTCTAAGGGTCATTAACAGTGAATTACATTTGAGGATGAGAAATTGTTGGAAATAAACTATTAACAACATTTGGAGGTTAAGGAGGAGTAGGAGGGCAAACAATGTGAGTGCAGAGATGATGCACAGAGTTAGAAGGTGTTTTTTGATATAGGAGGTACATATGTGGGGAAAGAGCAAGGGCATTCCCATTTTGAAGATAGGTAGGAGTGAAGGAGAAATTTAAAGTTAGAGTGGTTATGAGTATTTCTAAGGGAGGGAGGAAGAGAGTTCTATAGTTTAGCTAAGGAGCAGGATAGCGGAGAGTGTCCAGGTGGCCGTAAAGGTTTGTAGATTTTGAGCAGGTTCTGATTTTCTGACCTATGTAAGAGATTAGGAATATATGGGGTTAAGGAGGTGGAGCGAGAGAGACAGGAGGATGGGTTAAATATGTGCTTATGGGCAGTGGTGAGTTTAAGCAGGTTCAGATAACTGGGAAGCTCGAGGTATTGCAGTGAGTGGAGGGAGATGCATTGATGGGATGAGTTCCTAGAGTTGGTGGCAAATTTGCAGATTTTATTGTAGCAGGCTTCAAATTTAGTTTGAAGGCCAAGCTGAAGATTCAAGAACAGAGAAGCACCATACATTAGGGAGGGGAGAAGGTATGTGGAGGTGAGGGTCTTTCTGGTGGAGGGGTTGAGATAACGGTTATGCCTATATAGGAGTCCTAATTTGTGTTTTTTTTTTTATGTTAGTTTGGATGTGAATATCAAATTTTAGATGTTTGTTAATAATGATGCAGAGCAGTGTGGTGTGAGGGACAATTTCAATGGGGGTGTTATTTTGGCTTATGATCTTGAAGGAGTTTTTATCAATGGGGGAGTGTTTAGATGGGGGAAAAATCATTAGTTTGGTTTTATTGGCATTAAGGGCTAGGTGGTTGTTTTGCATCCAGGTTTCAGTATTTGAGAAAGCTAACTGGGTTATCTGAAGAAGGTCAGAATGGGTGTTAGCTGAACAGATGATTGTTGAATCATCTGCATACTGCATTAGTATAGAATTGGAGATGGAGTGGTGAAAGGTGTTGATAAATATATTGAAAAGTAAGGGGCCAAGGACAGAACCTTGGAGTACCCCAGTAGGGGTATATAGAAAGGAAGAGGTGGAATGTTTCCATTTAACAGCTTGTTGTCTTTTGGAGAGGTAGCTGGTGAACCAAGCTATGGTGGAAGGGGAGAGACTGAGGGAGGAGAGTTGTGATAGGAGTATAGGGTGGGAGACAGTATTGAAGGCTTTGGAAAGGTCTAGGAACAAGGTTGAAAAGATTTTGCCAGAATCACGAGCATGGTTAATGCTTGGTTGGCATGGTTGCACTCACACACTTTTTTCTGTAACTTGGTAGAAGGTGGAGCAGGTAAAGCTCCATTCACTGCATGTAATTATGATCAGGTCTCTTCAGTCATAGCCATTTTATTAAATATTTTCAACATGGATGTCAAGTCACTGCTCAAGCTTCATTTTGCTGTGCAGTCAGGATGACCTTC